>NC_090709.1:26475746-26798733 GCF_040954835.1 Lepisosteus oculatus | reverse complement strand
CGTCGGTGTGCTGATGGACTCTGAGGGAGGATGGGAAGAGAGAGACTGTCAGGAGAGAAACTACTTCATGTGTCTCAACAACACAGGTAAGAGGACAGTCCATCACTCCAGTGTCTCACTGACGTCTCTCTGCTCTGAATCAGAGAAACGCTTCACCACTGTCACTCGACACAGGTAAGAGGACAGTCCATCACACCAGTATCTCACTGACATTTTGACTCACTGATACATTTTCTTGTCTGCTCAGAGCGCAGTGACGTCACCCTGATTGAACTCAACCAGACCTGGACTGAAGCCCAGAGTCTCTGCAGACAGAAGCACACAGAGCTGGTCAGTGTGAGGAGCCAGAGTGAGAATGAGGAGGTTTGGAGGTCAGCGCGGGGTCACAGGGTGTGGATCGGCCTGTACAACGAGCCCTGGAAGTGTTCAGACCAGGGGGCGTCCAGCTTCAGGAACTGGGCAGGAGGGCAGCCTGGGTCAGCAGGTGGACAGAGATGTGCGCAGGTGGACCTGCAGGGCAGCCCGAGAGGCAGATGGACAGAGACAGACTGCAGTGAGATCAGACCCTTCTTCTGTCACTGGGGTGAGGACGGCTCCGTTTTCCACTTGGGTTCGTGTCCGGAAGGGGCGTCTGGGGACCCTACAGAGACACAGATTCAGAATTTGTATCTCTCTCTTCCAGACAGCAGAGAGCTCGTCCTGGTGAGAGAGGAGAAGTCCTGGGCTGAGGCCCTGGATCACTGTCAGACTCACCACACTGGCCTGGCGTATATCCAGTCACACCAGGAGCAGAGCTACGCTGCTGAAGAGGCCCAGTCTGCTGAGTCCACTCTGGTCTTGCTGGGCCTGAGGCAGAACCGAGTCTCGGGGTCCTGGTTCTGGGCGAACGAGGCTCCCCTGGTCTATCAGAATTGGGGCGCAGGGGGAGCCCCGGGCCGGCCTGCTTCCATCCCCTGTGGAGCCCTGGACAGAGACAGAGGGGGCTCTGGACTAACCGCAGCTGTGAGGAGCAGCTGAGTTTCCTCTGCTCCAGAGGTACTGAGGGCGACTCCCTGTTCTGCACATGTTTGACCAGCAGGTGGCGACAGCAGAGCCGTCTGCTCTCAGACCAGGCCTCTCGCTTGACCGCTGAGCGAGGAGAGATCTGCGCTCGATCTCACACTCCAGTGTAGAACCAGGAGACTGTCGGCCTTGTTAGTGACCCCACACCCCCCGACTGCAGGCCGGCCCCCCTCCTCTCCCCCTCTCACACCTGCATCAGGGGTGAACCAGTGGGCACGGCTGGTGAATACCAGTGTTGAGGGACTGCTCTGGACTGCAAGTCAAATGTGGTGGCAAACGTTGATTCAATTTTCAAACTGGGGCAACAGCGCTCATTCTCTGTCTCCCTCTCTCTCGGGTGTCTCTCTGTCCTGCAACGCCTGTCGCCCCAGATCCACAGAGGAGGACGGGGAAGAGGACCATCCTGAGGCTGAAGATCGCCGGGAGCAGACAGCAGATTCAGAACGACGCCGAGACGAAACACAGACTCCTGGAGCAGGTAGGCGGGAGCCCCTTCTGGGAGCTGAGTGTGTCTGGTGTGTGACTGGGGTTCCCCCAGGAAGGGAGCGTTTCAGACTCCGAGGAGGGCGTCCGCGACGAGCCAGACTGTTCCAGATGTCGACAGGTGGGCTATAAAGGGAACCTTCCTGTCCCTGATCCTCAGGGATTCAGATCAAGGGCTCAGCAGGAGAGACGGAGCAGATCTGCTCTGCGACACGATGTTTCACAGCTCGAACCCGTGTTGCTCGAATCCAGGGGTGTTAGCGCTGTGTCTGAGGCGCACGCTGCCGCTGTGTGAGCTGTCCTACAGTGCCGCATGCCTGAGTGTTGAGTCACTGCACACAGCTCAGTCCGTCTGTGTCTGCAGATGGATGACCTGTTGGCCCAGCAGGGTCTCCTGGGGAACCACACCCTGCGCTGGAGGGAGCAGCCGGACGGACGGGTTTTCTGCCCGGCAGAAGTGGGAGGAGGTGAGTCTGAGACCCTCCCGCCCGAGACAGGACCCTCCCGCCCGAGACAGGACCCGCTGCCCGAGACAGGACCCTCCTGCCCAAGACAGGACTCGCTGCCTGAGACGTGATCTGCTGCTTCTGACAGGACCTGTTGTCGCTGCCATGAGCTCCTGCACAGACCCCTGTGGCCTATATAGTGTGTGTGGTGTCCAGCTCCGTCAGTACAGTGTGCGTGTGGTGTCAGTACAGTGTATGTGTGTGTGTGTGTGTGTGGTGTCCAGCTCTGTCAGTCCAGTGTGTGTGTGTGTGTGGGTGTGGGTGTGTGTGGGTGTGGGTGATGTCCAGCTCTATCTCTGCTCTGAGTGTCTAACTCTGCTGTCGTGTGTTTTGTCCACAGACCAGTGTGTGTCCAGTTTAGACTCGGAGCCAGTCTGACAGCAGAGTGTCCAGTCCAGGCAGTGTGGGACTGCTCGGAGACTCTAGCCTTCTTCACACAACTCTGTGGGCTTCGAGTGATACTGCACCTGTCAAACATGGTCTTTCTTTTAGATCTCATTTGCTTTCATTATACTGCATTTAGAGAAACTACAGAAGTTCAGCAGCATGAACATGTTATTTCATCAACATCCTGATAAAACTGCTGTTGAACTGACTCACATTCTGTACTTCTGTACGGCACAGAATTCACTGCGCTTATAAAAAGATGTCAAGTTAAAAAGACGTCAAGTTAAAAAGATGTCAGGTTCCCTTCTTTCTAATAAAAGCGCCTGTCACACTGAGCGAGAGGACGTTCTGGGTGGTTTTCTGACTTGAAGCTTGTTAAAAGTCCAGCAGTGAAGTGTCTGGATGCCATTCCACTCGAGTTTGCATCTGTGGAAACGTGAGTGTTGGGGTGTGTTCAGCTGCAGGTTGTTCTCCAGCAGGGTTAATGGCTCTGCGGTGTTGTGAACTGACACGCAGCCCAGTGTCTCCCCCAGAGATGAATCCTGCAGCAGCACCAAGCGCCCTGGGAGAGTCACTCAGGTCAGAGGTCACAACCTCTGTTTGCCCTCTGCATTTCCTCCACAGACTGGGGGGACAGTGTGACACCTCCTGATGTGTTTTTTGTGCATTGTGTGTATTCTACAGTGTGATCTGGGTGTTTGTGGTGTGTTGCTGGTGCAGAACAATCACTATGAGTCTCCCAGGTGGGGTAACTGGTGCAGAATGATCACTGTGTGTCTCCCAGGTGGGGTTACTGGTGCAGAATGATCACTGTGCGTCTCCCAGGTGGGGCTGCTGGTGCAGAATGATCTCTGTGCGTCTCCCAGGGGGGGTTACTGGTGCAGACTCCACAGCGCCAGCAGTACCGCCTGCAGCCACCAGAGGGAGACATTCCTGTCCGCTCTCACAGCGGATCAGCTGTCACACTGCTCACAGTGTGTGTGTCCTGTGATGGACTGGTGTCCTGTCCAGGGTGTGTGTGTGTCCTGTGATGGACTGGTGTTCTGTCCAGGGTGTGTGAGTGTGTGTCTGTGTCTACACCTGTAGCGGCTGCACTGAAGCCACACCCACAGAAAACAAAAGCAGAGCAGCACCGAGCAGATTTTCACAACTGTAGGACCTGTTCAAGCGGATGAGCTGGTCTGAAGAGGCCGGATTCTCATTTCCGGAGAAACACGACACGGAAAGAACACGCCTGAGGACCTGTTGAAGTGCATAACACATTTCTTAAGAAAAAAACAGAGAAAGTACATAAGTAGTGATTTGCAAATAATAATAATTGCTTACACTTATATAGCGCTTTTCTGGACACTCCACTCAAAGCGCTGCACAGGGAATGGGGAATCCCACTACCGCCACCAATGTACAGCCCCCACCTGGATGATGCGACGGCAGCCATAGTGCGCCAGAACACTCCCCACACACCAGCTCTCAGTGGGGAGGAGAGCAGAGGGATGAAGCCAGTTCAGAGAGGGGGTTTATTAGGAGGCCATGATTGGTAAGGGCCAATGGGAAATTTGGCTAGGACGCCGGGGTAACACCCCTACTCTTTTCGAGAAACACCCCGGGATTGTTAATGACCACAGAGAGTCAGGACCTCGGTTTTACGTCTCATCCGAAGGACGGCGCCTCTTTACAGTCCAGTGTCCCCTGTCACTATACTGGGGCATCAGGACCCACACAGACTGCCCCCTGCTGGCCCCACTAACACCTCTTCCAGCAGCAGCCTTAGTTTTTCCCAGGAGTCTCCCCTCCAGGTACTGGCCAGGCTCACTCCTGCTGAGCTCTAGTGGGGGGGCTGCCAGCTGGGAGCTGCAGGGTGAGATGGCTGCCGGCTGTACATACAGGGAGCCGTCGTCAGCGTTGGGCCAGTGAGGCCAGTGTTGTCGTCGCTGTCCCCTCGAAGCAATTCAGACTTGAGATGAAAGCAGTGCAGAAAGAAGCACGTAGCGGTCAGTGTGTGTGTGTGCAGAGGGACAAACAGTTCTCTCCCAGTGAGACTCGGAGATAAACTCAGGAAACCGCAGTCACCGCTGTCGCAGCAGCCTGAGTGATGAAAAGGCCTCAGAGCTGAAGAGAGGACTTCGAACCCGCTGCAAGGCCGCAGGCCCTCCATCAGTTCCACTGGTGACTCTGGACGGCCATCCCTGTGGTAGGACGCAGGGAGCGCCGGGAGTCCGCAAAGGAAACTGCATTGCAAACAATACTTTACGCAGAGGGGGGTGGGGGTGGGGAACAAGCCGCCCAGTCCGTGTGGTTGAAGCCGATACCCTGGCTCCTCTCCAGACACAGCTGGGTGAGCTCCTCCAGTCAGGACAGGAGGCTCTACTGTACACAGAGGGGGGTGGGGGTGGGGAACAAGCTGCCCAGCCCTGTGGTTGAAGCCGATACCCCGGCTTCTCTCCAGACACAGCTGGGTGAGCTCCTCCAGTCAGGACAGGAGGCTCTACTGTACACAGAGGATGGCGGGGGTGTGGAACAACTCCTTTGTTCGGGGCCTTGGGGCATTCTTGTTGTGAAAGGCGCTTTATAAAAAAACTGAATTGAAATTGAATCATACAGGTTTGGGTTTTTCGGAGATCTTGTCAGAGATCTTGTCTGACGTGCCCGTTTCAAAAACGTAGCGACACTCCTCACGTCCGAGCGCCGACGGTCTGTGACGTAACGTATGCTTACACAACCATGACGGTTTCATCATGGACAACACGAAAGCCCGAAAAGTGGTTGACGTTTTAATTTGGCAACGCCACGATGGATCCCAGTTTTTTTTTTATTTTGGAGGCCAAAGAGGACAAAAAAGGAAATGTCCGGAGGTGGATCGATGGTCATCTCTGCGGTTGTTCTGATGTTCTGGAAAAAAACAAAACAAAAAAAAACGGCTCGCTTGCCCGGTCGTGTAGTGTTTCCACACCCCACGCAAATCAACTTCTCTTCGCCCCCTGGGGCTCGTCGCCCGCCGCACCCCTCTCACGTGATAGGGGCTTCCCCCGGCTGTGACGTACTTACCCCACCCCCTTCGGCCAACGTCATACCGAAGGTCGCGCTTCGGGCCGCGGCGATGTTGACGGACTGTCTTGTAGCGTGAGAAGGATTTAAATTTCGACTTAAGGAGTTGGCCATCGTTATATTTCGCGAGGTATAATACGGGGGGGGGGGGAAAGAACATTTATATTTATCAACCTATTAGTAATACTGGGTGGATGTCATGTTCCCCAAAGTTCAGTGCCTCTCTCTAATAAAGTAGAAACGCGACATTAAACTCCGTTCGAAACGGGAGAAATCACCAGGACACGATCCAACTGACGTCCGGAAAAGAAAAAAAGAACTCCTATTCCCATTTGTGATGACCCCGTCGTGTTTTTCCCGGTGTGCGCTTATCTTTCGGAGACCGTTTCTCTCTGGTGTTGTTTTGCTGTTGGAATAAATGCCGAGGTGACCCTTCTGTGTGGAGTCTGCGTGTTCTCTCCAGCGGGTCGTTTCCTCCACCGCAGGGGCTGGTCAAACCGGGGTCTTCCAGTCGTCACAGAAGTGTGTGTCGTTTTGGGTGGTGGGGGGGGTGCATCGGGGATACTGCGCCCCGAGAGGGTGGCCTCTCACCTTCCCGGACGATGGGAGAAGACCTGTACCTTCACGAGTCCGGGTTGTGAAAACTTCTTCTGGCAGTTCAAAACGTTTCTAAGAGACTACAGCGCTACCCTGTTTTCCATTTCTATCGTGTATTATTATACAGTCATAAGTATATGTACTGATCACAGAGTCCCCCTCTCACTGCCAGAACTGAAGCCCAGTGCAGCACGAATAATAATAATAATTAATAAGTCTGGACCCTCCCCTCAGAGCTCTTCCCAGGTCAGGGTGATCCCCTCCAGCCCCCCCAGTGTGCAGCCCCCACCTGGATGATGCTCCAGTCCGCTCAGCACACAGCAGCTCTCAGTGGGGAGGAGAGCAGAGGGATGGAGCCAGTTCAGAGAGGGGGGGTGATAAGGAGGCCATGATGGGTAAAGACCAGGGGGGGAATCAGGCCAGGACACTGGGGTAACACCCCTACTCTTCTCCAGAGACACCCCGGGATTGTTAATGAGCACAGAGAATCAGGACCTCGGTTTGACGTCTCATCCGAAGGACAGCGCCTGTTTACAGTCCAGTGTCCCCCTTCACTATACTGGGGCATCAGGACCCACACAGACCGCAGGGTGAGAGCACCCCCTGCTGGCCCCACTCACACCTCTCCCAGCAGCAACCCTGGGGGGGGGGGGGGGGAGGGAAAAAACCAAACGCTAAACAGATTTTTTTTTTTTTAATTTATTGATGCTTTACAAAAGTCCAGTCCAGTCTGGTGTCCCTCAGCTCCAGTCCAATCCAGTTTGGTGTCCCTCAGCTCCAGTCCAGTCCAGTCTGGGGCCCCTCAGCTCCAGTCCAGTCCAGTCTGGTGTCCCTCAGCTCCAGTCCAGTCCAGTCTGGGGCCCCTCAGCTCCAGTCCAGTCTGGTGTCCCTCAGCTCCAGTCCAATCCAGTCTGGTGTCCCTCAGCTCCAGTCCAGTCCAGTCTGGGGCCCCTCAGCTCCAGTACAGTCCAGACTGGGGTCCCTCAGCTTCGGTCCAGCACAGTCTCGGGTCCCTCAGGTTCGGTCCAGCACAGACTGGGGTCCCTCAGCTTCGGTCCAGTCCAGACTGGGGCCCCTCAGCTCCAGTCCAGTCCAGTCTGGGGCACCTTAGCTCCAGTCCAGTCCAGTCTGGTGTCCCTCAGCTTCGGTCCAGTCCAGTCTGGGGTCCCTCAGTTTCGGTCCAGCACAGTCTGGGGTCCCTCAGCTTCGGTCCAGCACAGACTGGTGTCCCTCAGCTTTGGTCCAGCACAGTCTGTTGTCCCTCAGCTTCGGTCCAGCACAGACTGGAGTCCCTCAGCTTCGGTCCAGCACAGACTGGGGTCCCTCAGCTTCGGTCCAGCACAGTCTGGGGTCCCTCAGCTTCAGTCCAGACTGGGGTCCCTCAGCTTCGGTCCAGCACAGTCTGGGGTCCCTCAGCTCCGGTCCAGTCCAGCCTATTGTCCCTAGGCTCCAGTCCCGTCGTCTGGTGTCCCTCAGCTCCGGTCCAGTCCAGTGCAGTCCAGTCCAGTCCAGTCCAGATCTTAGCAGGCACAGAACCAGGAAAGGAACCTGGAAAGAATATTGTTATTGCAGGTGTGAGGGACACAGACACAGACGTCACCATGACATCAAACAGCAAGAGGAGACTCTTCCTTGAATCACAGACACGACCGGGCGGCGCCCCCCTGTCTGCTCACCTGCACCTCCTCTTCCTCTTCTTGTCCTTCCCGGCATCCTGCTCCTCCTCTCCCTCGCTCTTCCTCTCCTGAGCTACGGTCTCCGCAGCCTCCATCGGCTCGTCCTGATCTTCTGTCTCCACTGACACGCAGCTCAGGGACTTCAAAAAGACGCAACAGCGCTTCTGAAGCAGAGACAGGAGAGTCACTTTAAGAGTTGGACTGGACACTCCAGGACATGAACACTGCACTGAGAGAGAGAGGGGTTCATACAGACACACTGACTAGACACTCCAGGACATGAACACTGCACTGAGAGAGAGAGGGGTTCATACAGACACCCTGACTGGACACTGACTGGACACTGGACAGGAGTAAAGAGAGGATCAGAGCATTACCCACCTTCTTTTTCTTCTGTCTCACAGGAGATGCTGATTGGACCTCCTCCAGCTGGAGTCCGAGGAGGGAGAGAGGGGGCAGGAGAGGGACAGCACAGGGAGAGAAAGAGAGAGACAGGTGAGTCAAGTGTCCCAAGAGCACAGAGACTCTGCTGAGATCACACTCGCAGTGAGTGAGCCTGGGTGTAGCCCACTAATACTGACCCACTGGACACCACAGGACAGAGAGGAGGAGGAGGAGAGAGACACACTGCCTGGACACCACAGGACAGAGAGGAGGAGGAGAGAGACACACTGAGGACAGAGAGGAGGAGGAGAGAGACACTGACAGACAGGCAGACAGCAGGCCGAGAGAGAGACACTGAGATCGAGGGACAGACAGACTGACAGACAGGGCTGAAAGAGAGAGACAGAGAGGCAGGGACAGACAGACAGCAGGGTGAGAGAGAGACAGAGATCGAGGGACAATAATTTGGTTTCGAAATTTATTCTGAAAATATACAATCATTCACTCCTGAAAAATATCGAGTTCAAATTATACATTATGTACAATATTGTAATCAACATATGGCTAATCATCACAAAAAAAAAACTGTACTGGGGGACACAGCTGGCTGTGCTGTTCTGGACAGAACACACTGAGGTCCAGTTTCCACCTCCTGCAGGATCAAACAGCACCTCCACTGGCTCTCCAGTGAACAGAGGGACAGACAGAGAGGCTTCAGGCTGCAGGGTGACAGTGTCTCTGTGAGCTAAAAGACAATCAGGACAGAGGATGATATAAGAACACACTCTGTCAAGAATATAGAGCCCTCTAGTGACCCTACTGTAGACCTGCTTACCACCCACAGTGACGATCACAGTGCTGATACTGCTTCCCTTAAGGTCCCTCACTGTGTAGTTGCCCTGATCAGCTGGAGTGAGGGAGCGGAGTGTCAGAGAGCTGTTCTGCACTGACACTCACTGTTCGTACCTGGGGCCAGGGAGCCCTGCGCTGCTCAGTAAGACTATACGAGATTGGACAGATCGTGCAGGATCAAACAGCACCTCCACTGGACCAGCAGTGTGGAGGGAGAGAGACAGAGAGGCACCAGGCTGCAGGCTATGGACTTCTGAGTGAGCTGAAAAGGGACAGGTAGAAACATGTTGAATATTTAGTTTTACAACAATACCTTGAGTTTGGACTGCGATCAGCTTCATTTTGTATTTCAGCTGTGAAAATGCAATTTCAAAAATGCACGCCCCAGTCATGTTAGGTTCAAGTTACAGTTGCATCACAACTCAATACATTTCCAATTCACTTCAAATGTTGTTTTTGTTTGATCCAGTCTGTCCTCACCTAAAGGAGATACTTACTTTTAACACCATTTATTTCTTCTGGGAGGTTAACTGGCTTCTGAGATAATTGTTCCTGGTGTTTGTGTTGTGTATGCCTTGCAATGGAGGGGTGAGAAGTAATGGACTTATTACATTATAATGAATAATAATTGCTTACACTTATATAGTGCTTTTCTGGACACTCCACTCAAAGCGCTTTGCAGGACATGGGGACTCCCCTCCACCACCACCAATGTGCAGCATCCACCTGGATGATGCGACGGCAGCCATAGTGCACCAGAACGCTCCCCACACACCAGCTATCAGTGGGGAGGAGAGCAGAGTAATGAAGCCAATTCATAAATGGGGGTTATTAGGAGGCCATGATTGGTAAGGGTCAATGGGAAATTTGGTCAGGACACTGGGGTAAAACCCCTACTCTTTTCGAGAAACACCCTGGGATTTTTAATGACCACAGAGAGTCAGGACCTCGGTTTTACGTCTCATCCGAAGGACGGCGCCAGTTTACAGTCCAGTGTCCCCATCACTAGACTGGGGCATTAGGACCCACACAGACCGCAGGGTGAGCACCCCCTGCTGGCCCCATTAACACCTCTTCCAGCAGCCACCTTAGTTATTATTGTCGAGAAGGAAAGAATATTAGGAACATGAAAAGGCTGAATGTCTTAAATGCATTTTTTATACTGAAACAGAGAGGCACACACACGTCATTACAAACGCACACCCGCACAGAGACGTCCTCAAGCGCCTTGTTCACAATTATGGGCTCCAACAGGAACAAAAAACGCCAGCCTGACAACTCGAGCATTCAAACCAAGAACCCAAACGTTGGCAGCCTGTGCAGAAAAGCATAAAGAACCACAAGCCTTCTCTTTTGGGAGGAAAAGCACACAGTCCCTCTCTCACACTCCTGATTTCCCTAATAGCTCATTCTTCATCTCTGGCTCCTACATACAGTAAAGCAGCGCTCCGTCTGCTTTGAATAAGCCATAAATCCAAGATTTGTTTTATCTGTTCCTCTTGTCTAGGCCTAGAGCTGCTTTTCATAAAAGAGCTGTTTGCATAAATAGCTAGGGTTACAGCTGAAGACACCAGCTTCATCCCCCAGTGTGTTATACGTCGGGAGCAAGAGAAGAGGGCCAGGCCGTGCCTTTTCATAGATTTTTCTTCTGAAAAGTCGGGTTCTCGGAGGCAGATTTAGCCCCTCATGCAGTGTAGAGAGATAGACACGCCCGCGCGCACAGTTAGAGCTGCACCCTCACACAGAGTCAGACCCGCACAGACACGTCCTCTTGTTTAAACAAATACACAAACCTGACGGCGCTCACAATGATCCAGACACACACACACACACACACACACACACACACACACACACGTGACATCAGCAGTCACTCTCGCACACTGGACCCCAGCTCAGTCCTCACCTCCAGCTCCTGCGAACCGCTTCGAACAAACTGTATTAAGAAAATTAGGTTGCGTTCCGGTAGCAGGCCATCCTGGGCACCAGTGTGAGTTACACACTCATTTGTAAAAGCCCTTCCGCATCGTCGGGCATGCTTCACAGTGCTGGACCTGGGGTGTGGGTGCTGTCTGTGTGGAGTTTGCATGTTCTCTCCCTTGTCTGTGGGGGTTTCCTCCAGGTGCTCCAGTTTCCACCCACAGTCCAGGGACAGGCTGCCACTTTCACTGGGCAGTGCACCGTCGCCGTGGCAGCATGGTGGGTCGGATCTGATTTCAGTCTTTATTTCCTTTTTTAGAGATCCTGTAACCAGGACCTGTTCACTGCCACGACGGACAGGGAAGCACGTCATCACTGGACATCCTCTTACCTCCTGTGGCAAAGGGCAGCTGATGAAGCTTTGTGCTCGCCAGATCATGGCAATCGCCACTCCACCCTGATCCTGGCTCAGCACAGGGCACCTGGGTTCACTCCCTTCAGACTAAAGAGACTCAGTTCCTCCGGCCTGTCAGACTAAAGAGACTCAGTTTCTTCAATCTGTCAGTGTGGGACGCCTACACCAGCTTCGAACGCCTGTACACAATACCGCGGACTGCCTGCCAGACCAAATTCTGGGCTTACAGCAAACCACCCATTACATACACTGGTGTCTTCCCCGGGCCAGAGGAATTCAGGAACTCACGTTTACTCCGTCATCTCAGGCGATTCTCGTCCTGGTCTGTCGGCACAGCCCAATTGCAAATGATCGGCTCCGCGTACAGAAGGAACGTGCGTTTGGTACAAGAGTGCATGAAGGCACCGGAAATACATTGGGAACAAATGACCGGTCGCTCAAGACCTCTGTGAAGTACAGGAGCGTGCAAAACGAGGCTGTTTCCGCCCGGTCTTGAACCGGGGACCTTTCGCGTGTTAGGCGAACGTGATAGCCGCTACACTACGGAAACCTGCAGGGACCGCTGCTGGTGTCTCGCTTGCGTTTCGGGCTGAGAAAGGGACGCGTCACTTTAGGCAGGGGGCGCTGGAGAAAGGAACAAAGGGTGCGATGAAACAAAACGCCGAAACCCGGGATCGAACCAGGGACCTTTAGATCTTCAGTCTAACGCTCTCCCAACTGAGCTTTTTCGGCTGTGCGCAAAGCCCGCCGCCACCTGCTCCAGCCTTTCTGTGTTGTGGCATGAGCGCACCAAGAGTAGCGGGAGAGTGTTGCAGGAACGTCACTCAGAAGGAAAGCCACCCAGCTGCGCCCTCTGAGCTCTGTCCAGCGCATCTTCCTCGCATGGACTCCTGCCTGCGACGGGCAGGAAACAATTAGCAAGAACAGAACAACACCCCATGGGTGCCTCATGACCACACCTTAGGTTGTGACACGTGCAGGTGTGAGGGGTTGCCGGGCTACTTTGGAGCAGAGCTTGGGCAGAGGGGGGGTGGGAAAGCAGACAAAGAGGTGACACCTCAAGGTCTGCACGATCACAGCTCTCCGCCGCCCCAGGCTTCCGCTCGATAAGCTACTGGACACACCCGCCCCTCCTCACACAGACCGTGGAAAAGCCCCCGAGTGGGAGGGCTCTCTCTTCCTCCCAGGAGCTCTTGGACACGATGCACAGACAGGGCGCGGGGAGCTGCCGCCTGCAAACACGGCTCCAGGCAGGACTCCACTCCGCAGGAGCCGCAGAGCAGAGGAGATGAGGGCAGCTTAGCTCCTGTGCAGAGACCTGAGCTGTTGTTGCTGCGGACGCTGTCTTTTCTGCACTCGGGGTAGGAGTGAATGTTGAGTTGCCCTTAGAAATGAAGCAGAGCACTTCAACGGCACGGGTGTGTGTGTGTGCGTGTGCCCTGGTGATTCTGGGAGACAGATCGAACCTGGGCTAAAAGAGAGGGGGCTTAGCCCTCTTCCATTTGCTAGTTCAAAGTTGTACAACCCATTTGTATCTGCTTAGCGGCGCAGTCGTCGTGCACAAAGAACGCTTTGAAAAGCGTCCAAAGCAAGTCATTCCGAGTTGGTCGTTTGTGTTTTCCGTTCAGACGCGATATGCTGAAATGATCTCTCGGCTCCTCGGTTGTCATTTCTGCTCCGTAAAGGGATCACAGCACGCGTCGGCTTCCAGCACGCTGGGTCGGGACACGATGCCGGGGGTCGGTGCGTGCGATGTCTTCCTTGTTAGTATAGTGGCAAGTATCCCCGCCTGTCACGCGGGAGACTGGGGTTTGATTCCCCGACAGGGAGTAGCTTTTCTTTCACCTCCTTAAAAAAAGGACTGCCTTTCACTTCTCTGTTTTCTTTCACAGCGTCGTGCACCTTTTCATTGCTCTCGCTTTCAGAGCCTCTGCACGGCACACGACTCGACATCAGGAAGCACATTGAAGTGAAAGCAGGAAGCGCTGCGACATGCACTGTGCAGATCCCGCCACACTAAGAGGTGAGTGGGTCTGTTCGATGCACAAAGAACGCTTTGATAAGCGTCAAAGGCAAGTCATTCCGAGTTGGTCGTTTGTGTTTTCCGTTCAGACGCGAAATGCTGAAATGATCTCTCGGCTCCTCGGTTGTCATTTCTGCTCCGTAAAGGAATCACAGCACGCGTCGGCTTCCAGCACGGTGGGTCGGGACACGATGCCGGGGGTCGGAGAGAGCGATGTCTTCCTCATTAGTATAGAACCTGTCACCTGTCCCCACCTGTCACGCGGGAGACCGGGGTACATCAGGACGCACATTGAAGTGAAAGCAGGATGCGCTGCGACATGCACTGTGCAGATCCCGCCACACTAAGAGGTGAGTGGGTCTGTTCGATCACAACGCTAGGCGAATCCCCAATCCCCTTTTGTGCCTGGCGACAAACGAAGTCTGTTTCCGCCCGCTTTCGAACCGGGGACTTTTCGCGTGTGAGGCGAACGTGATAACCACTACACTTCGGAAACGGTGGTAAGACGTGCCCAGCGGCCCAGCGCTGAGCTTCGCCAATGCGATTCAGCTGCTTCCAGTGCCTTTATTGGAGTGCGCTGATGGACCGTGCTCTCTCTCCAGAGACCAGCACGCCTGTCATGGACGGAGCAGGAAAGGCGGCGCCACATTCTACAGCCCTCTCCACGCAATCGACGAAATCGGGCTACTGAAGTGGAGAAAATCGCCTCTCCAGAAAGTGCAAATATCATCTTGGAGAGTATAAATCCTATTGCTGAAGGTCAGTCCTGTCTACCAGAGTAACCCTCCCACCTCCTGCAGCGATGATCAGCTCGTCTCACACGCGAGAAGTTTCGGCTGGAAAAAGCGCCCCCTCTTCTCGCACGTTTTGCACGTTCGAGTGGTTTTAATGCGGCTCCTTCGTACACGGTGCTGATCTTTTGGAAAGCAGGAGGCAAAACTGACACGTTCCCACACCGGGAGTCGAACCCGGGCCGCCTGGGTGAAAACCAGGAATCCTAACCGCTAGACCATATGGGAGCACACAACCCTGCTGTTCCCGGCATCATGCAAGCAAACTACATAAATATGAGAAAACAAGCAAGAGAGTTGTCACTCAGAGTGTCGAAGAGTCGATGTATACTGGGGCTCAGTTGAAATGCAACGTCAGGACTTTTCCGAATTATATCACACGAAGAGAGCACAGCCCTTTCCGCCCTGCCACGTGTGTATCGGTAGCTCGCCGTGATCGTATAGTGGTTAGTACTTTGCGTTGTGGCCGCAACAACCCCGTTTCGAATCCGGGTCACGGCAGAATAGGGGCGTCTGCTTTTACTACTTTCACGAATGAAGGCAAAAAAAAGCCAATCGGTGTGAACGAACGGCGCTTTACAGAGGAGTACTGCCTGACTGGATCGTTGATGAATGACAGAGGCCACTCCGACCTCTTCTCGGTTTTCTTCAATGACTTACTAAGGATCTTCTTCACATTCGCCCATGCAGATGAAGCCAGTTACACCAAAGCAAACGCAGGAAAGTGCATTTCAAGCAGAGACCAGGAGGGACTTGTTTACACCGAGAGTGGGCGGAGAATGGAACAATGCGCCCAGCCCTGTTGCTGGAGCCGATTCTTGATGAGATCTTGGGCTCACTAAGAAGCCCCCGCTGGATGCTAATCTTTCTGTTGTTCTTGCAGGTCCTGCGCTGCATTTGAGCCGACAGAGCTCGTCCTGGTCTGTCGGCACAGTCCAATTGCAAATGATCGGCTCCGCGTACAGAAGGAACGTGCGTTTGGTACAAGAGTGCATGAAGGCACCGGAAACACATTGGGAACAAATGACCGGTCGCTCAAGACCTCTGTGAAGTACAGGAGCGTGCAAAACGAGGCTGTTTCCACCCGGTCTCAAACCGGGAACATTTCGCGGGTTAGGCGAACGTGATAGCCGCTACACTACGGAAACCTGCAGGGACCGCTGCTGGTGTCTCGCTTGCGTTTCGGGTTGAGAAAGGGAAGCGTCACTTTAGGCAGGGGGCGCTGGAGAGAGGAACAAAGGGCGCGATGAAACAAAATGCCGAAACCCGGGATCGAACCAGGGACCTTTAGATCTTCAGTCTAACGCTCTCCCAACTGAGCTATTTCGGCAGTATGGAGAGCCCACAGCCACCTGCTCCAGCCTTCCTGTGTTGCGGCATGAGCGCACCAAGAGTAGCGGGAGAGTGTTGCAGGAACGTCATTCAGAAGGAAAGCCACCCAGCTGCGCCCTCTGAGCTCTGTCCAGCGCATCTTCCTCGCATGGACTCCTGCCTGCGACGGGCAGGAAACAATTAGCAAGAACAGAACAACACCCCATGGGTGTCTCATGACCGCACCTTAGGTTGTGACACGTGCAGGTGTGAGGGGTTGCCGGGCTACTTTGGAGCAGAGCTTGGGCGGAGGGGGGGCGGGAAAGCAGACAAAGAGGTGACACCTCAAGGTCTGCACGATCACAGCTCTCCGCCGCCCCAGGCTTCCGCTCGATAAGCTACTGGACACACCCGCCCCTCCTCACACAGACCGTGGAAAAGCCCCCGAGTGGGAGGGCTCTCTCTTCCTCCCAAGAGCTCTTGGACACGATGCACAGACAGAGCGCGGGGAGCCGCCGCCTGCAAACACGGCTCCAGGCAGGACTCCACTCCTGCAGAGGAGATGGGGGCAGCTTAGATCCAGTGCAGAGACCTGATCTGTTGTTGCTGTGTACGCTGTCCTTTCTGTTCTCGGGGTAGGACATCAGGAAGCACATTGAAGCGCTGCGACATGCACTGTACAGATCCCGCCACTACTGGGCCCGATTTCCCCGGATCGAAACCGGGCGGAAACAGGCCCGTTTCGTGTGTTGCCACGCACACTGTTTGGGGATTCGCCTAGCGCTGTGATCGAACAGACCCACTCACCTCTTAGTGTGGCGGGATCTGCACAGTGGATGTCACAGCGCATCCTGCTTTCACTTCAATGCATGTCCTGATGTACCCTGGTCTCCCGCGTGACAGGTGGGGATATTTGCCACTATACTAACGAGGAAGACATCGCTCTCTGCTTAGTGTGTAAAACACTTACTTGCAGCATTGTGGGTGCTGTGGTTTAAATGCTATTGGTTTGTGAACAGAATACCCCTATCCAAGTACATTGTGCCACATTAAATAAACACACGAGAAAAAGAGATTCAGAACGCAAAGCTGTGTCAGTGTTCTTTGTAAAAAATCGGTTTGAACATCATGGGAGCTGTTTTTAATAAGCTGCTGAGTAAAGAATATTTTAATCTTCCTGCTGTCAGTAGTATTGTGAATATAGTTGACTCTTACCCGAATGAAAACAGAACGTAAAGGAAGGATTTCAGAATTCAGACAAAGCTTTATTCCCGTGCTTACAGTCTGAGTAATTAGAGACTGCGCTATTCTGTTGCCTATGGTCATATACGGGTTTTTCACATGAAGCCATATTGAACAGTATTTCTCGCGTTGTGAACTTGTGCACACAGCGGTCCCCCGGGTTCCAGTTAGTGCGTAATTACGCATCGATGAAAAACCGGAGGTTTAAAAAAAGATAATTAGCTCACAATACTTTGATGTAGAGGCTGTGGAAATATCCACGTGTCGTGGTCTTTTAAATGCATTTGGTTTGAAGGCGTTCTGTGCTTCCGTTGCGAAGATATGGACAAAAGAATATTCGTGCTTGGTCAAACAAATGTCATATAAACGAAAAAGTAAAGGCTGAGAAAGCATTCACAATGTATTTTATACACAAAGCAAGTATTCTCGCGATTCTAAGAGGTATCGTGTAAACGCTACAGGCGTGCCAAAATCGTTTTCGAACTTCAAGCTAACTTTTCCCCGGTTCTGGAGACCAGACCTCTTCTCTGACGAGAAGAAAAGGTCAGGAGCCGCAGTATTTAATGTAAATAAGAGATTTCATTTTTTTTTCTGTGGCGCAGCTAGTACCAAACACTTAATCTCGGGGTTGTGAATTCGAGCTCCACGCTGGTAAGAAATCATATAGGTTATGATAAATGTACTTTTTTAAATAAAAAGTAATATTATAAAACTTTCTCGATACCAGTTTGCAGGTGACATGTTCTTTATAAAAATAATCTTTAGTATGGGATCAATAACCGCGCCTGAACAAATATCGGAAAGAATCGCCTGTCACTAAGGTATTTAAGTAAAGTAGAGATATAATCAGAAAACCTACATATAGGAAATGTTAGTTACTTTGTATGTGCTTTAGCGTTTTCTTTTATATACCGAAAAAAAGGTTCAAGGCGTTATAGTCGCTGTACTCCTCGTAGATAATCTCAACGAAATCACAATACAGTACAGGACACGCAGTGAGGAGCTCACACAACGAATAGTATTGAACATACCAAGCGTAAAGGCACACTGCACATCTGCGAAACATCACATCCTAGTTTAGTTACAGTGAGATTATAGACTGGAAGCTAGGAAGTCTCAGATCACTTTTTTATTAAATGTTCAAGCAAACCCAAATACCTTTGCAAGAGACATTTCAGAATCCCAGTCAAATCCAGTATGATTGCTGGATCCCTCGAATTCGACAATATCACAGATCTGCAGTCCACGTTGTGCAAGACATACCGCCCAGAGCATTTCTAAGACAGGAAATACATTTTCGTTACGAAAAGAGATATACTGTACGTAGAGTGAAATGGTCTGGTACGAGTCCTAAGTTTGAATAGTTCAAAATAGACGAAAAAGGGTAATTACAGACTCTTTCGAAATGTAAGAACATTAAAGCTGTGCGGACCTTATCTTGATTTACCTAGTTTAATCGTTTTCAGAAAGTGTAATTTTATTATTTTATGTACCCTTGACGATTCTACTGATGTTATAAGTGCTCTTGTTTATATTGAATTTATTTTGTTGTTCAAATAAAAAGTAAAAAAAAAACATTCCGGATGCGTCTGCTGTAGAAATAAAATGACATCAAAGGCGTTGTACTGTACGTAGAGTTCTGAAGCCTGTTCCACAGAAGAACTAGCTGAGATGAAACGTTCGATATTCTACTGACAGGGCTATTCCCATCAACTCAGTTTCTTTCTGAAACAACGTTTTCCAAGAAAAACTTACACTTTGCAAAATTTGAAATAAAATACTTGCTTAAAAGTGCAGATTATTTTTTTCCCAAAAACTGTAAAAGGAGAAAACCGACCCGTTGGAGTCTCTGTCGTACCATTGCTCAGTGCGGTCAGGTCGGGACTAAAACGATAGTAAGGTGCTGGTTCAAGCACATCTAGGCACGCCTTTCTCACTGTTCCATCGTGAACATCATCTAGAGAAAAAGTGGCATGTAATGTTTAATACATTATTGGCCTTATTAATAATTTGAGGGAATATAAATGCTTTGCATGTATCGAATTACAGCACGTAACAACTGAGTACCTGAGTCGATATCACCGGGCAATTTCCAATAACGACCAACATCAGAAAATTCAAGAAAAATAAGATTCCGTAATGTAGGGCGGGAGAATTCATTTATACTCCTGTTGCATCTTGAGCTAAACTTTTTTTTTAAAAATATGACGCAGATTTGCTCAAGATACTTGTAATCGCCTTAAAGAGAGTTTTCATGAAAACGTACATCGGCTAGCTCTCCACTGTTAATTGACAGAACTTTTGAAGAAACTGTTCTTATATAAGCAACATACAAATGACACATCTTAATGAACATGAAGGGAAATCTATGAAGTCCGTTTCCGCCAGGGAGTAAAAAAAAACGCGCTATGGTATCTCATTGTATGTCCTTTTTTACTTAAAAAAAAGGTCTTCTTTAGCTCAGCTGGCAAGACCTGGGTTCGAGCCAATGCAGTGAGGCACGAACTAGGGTGGGAGCGGCGAGGGCACAAGCCCTAGAACGCGAATCCGTTACGATAACAAAAGGGCAGACATTGAAATATGGGCTATTTCGAAGTCGCAAATGTGAGATATAAAGTAGGAATTCTGAGTTACTAAGTCGCAATTCTGAGTTGCTAAGTCGGAATTCTGAGATACCATAGCGGTTTTTTTTTTACTCCCTGGCGGAAACGGGCTTCCATAGAAATCCGGGTTGTGAATAACAACTGTCACTACACACGACTGAGTTCTTGAGGCTGGCACCTAAGACAACTCAGCCATCCTGACAAGCAGTGGAGGATGCCCGTTACTTTGTCAAAGGATTATTAACTACTTTTCTTTTCTTATTATTACAGAGATTTCTACATTGCAAGACAATTGACGATTTAGATAAAGGTATATCGTGGCACGCAAACCAGGCACGGACGGGGTTTGAACCCGCGCTCTTCGGTTTACGAAACCGATGCCTTACCACTTGGCCACCGCGCACACAGTTTAGCTTTTTTTCCCATCAAGGCTAATACATTTTGAAAAAAAAAATCTGTGCGCAAATTGCAATGGCAGGAGAAGTAACGAATATAGTTCTTCTGTGGAGCTGGCTTCAGACTCTGCTTATAGCGCCCGTCAAATAAAATAGATATTTTATTTTTACAGGAAGACGCATTCCGAAATGTATCTCTGCAGTTTTAGAAAAGTTTTGAATGGTATATTTTATACAACGCACAAACCGTATTCTAATTGCAGACTGCAGATCTGTGCAGCAATCGTACTACATTTCACTGTGATTCTGAAATACTTCTAGCAAACATATTCAGGTTTCCTTGAACTTTAATAAAAAACTACTTCGCTTTCAGTCTCTGGTGTTACTGTAAAATCGGACGTGATGTTCCGCAGATGTGCAGTGTGCCTTCTTGTCTTATTCAAGTTTACTTGATTTGTGAAACGAAAATACAAACTGGATAGTTTCAGACACATGAAGACTCATAAATGTCACTACAAATGACAAATTTGTAGTGTAAATCCGCCGGGCTGATTTACGTGTCTGACCATCTCTCTCCTCCCACTTCTGCAGTGAGCACTATTTTTTCATTTTCTTCCCTTGTAGTTTCCTCGCTCTTTTACTGTCCCTTTCTCCCACGGAGAGACGGAAAACATGCCGAAATCGTTTTCACCCTGTGTTTGTGCAACGTCAGTGTGTGAAGGGAAAGCAATCTACGTGGCTCCAGTGGCGCAATCGGTCAGCGCGCGGTACTTATACAGCAGTGCACAGCGGAGTCATGCCGAGGTTGTGAGTTCGAGCCTCACCTGGAGCAGTGTGGCCTGTCTTTAGCTACCGAAAGCAACCGTCCACTTTAGATACTGTTACTTATAGGTCGTCCTTAACACCTTATCTAACGGGATTGTAGCTTGTTAGGTGTTTGCTGGAGATCCAGTCTAAATTAACATTAAAGGAACAGGTAAAGGTTTATTCCACGTCACACCCGAAGAAGGGTCCACGTTGTGTTTCCTTCTCCTTTCAGCATGGAATAAACCTATACTTTTTTTATTAGTCCCTATACCTATACTTTTTCCTTTGCCGCTGACGCAGGTCACTACTTAAATTCCCATCAGCTGTGGACCCCCAGCTGATCTCTACACAGATAGATGAGAGATATCTTCTTAGACGAGAGGTCTACTGGGACTAAGGGAGCACGATGGGGTACCGAAGACTTGAAAAAGCTCTCGCATTAGATTCTGTTTTTGTTGTTTCCCAGATTTGTTTTTAATGTTCTTTTTGTTTTGAAGTTGTTCCTTTAAGTATTTGTTTATTTTATTTTCTGTAGTCGTTAGACTACTACAGTGATTTACCTAGGTTCCCGGAAGGCTTCTCACATCGTGGTTGTTGTGTTTTTGGGTTACAAGTATTTTTTTTCTATTGATAGGACCCCACGCATTACTGTGGGACTAGTTAACTTAAGTTCTTACATTGTACCTGAAATTACCACATAAACTACTTCTCTGTTTTTCTTTTTTTTAAATAAAGGCACAAATGATGTTTTTTTTTTTCTTGCAGCTGATTGGCAATGACCCTACAACGGGTCATTGCAACGAACGTGGCCGCTGAAATTTGTCAGCAGCTCCATACTAAACCTGTTCTCAATTGCAACAAACCTAAAATAACATATGCTGCCCATTAGATGTTACCGATGTAGGAGACTAACTTAAACCACCTCTTCACAGGGTTTATGTAATTCAGTAGAGGAACAGTTGATCGCATTTGAACTGTTCTGAATGTAGTGGAAATAATATAGTCACAAAGTAACGAACATACGCACCACTTGCTTGAAATATTTACTGTAGCTAAAATTGTTTTCTAGACACCACAACTATTCACAATGAATTTGATGAATACATGTCTTTATTAATAAAAGTGTAATTTATTAATAATTAAGATTAATGTATATCTTTATTAGTAGCTGTATTACCGGTAATGCATGTACAGTCCTTAATATGGGATAGTGAACTTTCAGGTATCCTGGGGAGGTAAGAAAACTGAAATGAAGGAAATACATATTTAAAGGGGGTGTAAGTCTTAAATGTGTTCTGTTACATCTGGGTGTTAACTGAATAGATTGTATTACTTATTGTGATTTGACACATGTCTGTCTCAGGAGACAGCAGAAAAATTGAGGAATTTGCAGGTACAGAAAATAACTTGAACTGAACAGGCAAATGTAAGGTTATGTTAAAGAAAAATAAACTTAGTCACCTTTTTCAACATGATTATTTAAGACAGTTTATCGGAACCGTATCTCTCCTCGATTCTGTGGCTGTGGTCCAACAGTAACGGTGGTGAAACAAGCAGAATGTGCGGAAAGAATTGGAGACGTAACGGGAGACTCATCCAGTCGATAGAAGGGTTGTGTACGCTGAGAAGTGTAGTTTAAAAGCTTAACGAGCCAGGGAGGAGTCAAACCTGCAATCTTCTGAGCCAAAGTCAAACACATTAATCATTGCACCACTGGCTCTGATACCCTAAAGCCACCACTGTGAGCTTTGTGCTACTATTAGTAATACTGTAGCACTCCGGTGTTCACAACAGCCCCCCACCACCAGGAACTCAAACCCAGGCTTCCTGCATCACTCAACAGGGACCTAGCCTGTTGAGCTAAAGAGCAATCTCCCTTCAGTCCTGCGGCTGTGGCCCTGCTATTACAGGGAAGGGCAGTGACATCACCGCTCTGGTAAGCCGGCTCTTACACACTCAATGGTGGCCGTATGCGTTACACTCTCCCCCGCTTAACTCACCAACCTCAGCAAAGGGCTATCCCATCCCACTGCTGACACCAATGTAACACTCCAGGGTTCACATGGGCATCCTCGCCACTGCCACATCAGGTCAGTCCCCCACCGTCAGGGACTCAAACCCAGACCTCTGGCATCACTCAACAGGGACCCAGCCTGTTGAACTAAAGGGAGACCGTCCCTAAGCTCAAGCGGCTGGGTCCCTGTTGAGCTATGGTGGCGGTCGCAGGTTTGAGTCCCCGACAGTGGGGGGCTGACTTAAGTGGCAATGGCAAGGGTGCCCACCTGAACCCCCAACCATTACAATACTATACATCGCTCCAGTCCAAATTTTCTCAATTAGATTCATGTGCTTTCTACTTGTATTTAGCTACTAGGTCTTTCGTTTGGTCTGTTTTAAAAATAGCATCTCAAACGATTTTATGTGTCATGCTGAAATTCACACACGGGGGATGTCACATGAAAGACAATCACAGATAAGATGTTGCATTTAAAAAGAAATCCAGAGTGGCAGTAGAAAACAAAGCCTTATACACGAGATGCAAGTGCTCTACCACTGAACTAAACTGATAGGCACTTTTGCCTGCAGCTCTTTAATTGAGTTAGGGAGAGTGAAGGGTCTACACAGTGTACAATTTAAAGGTCGAAGCAAGACAATCTGATGCGAGGAGAATTCACAAAAGGAGCCTCTGCTTTATCGTTTACTGAGCATTCAATGAACATCTAAGTGAAAGACATATTCACTATTTTCACTTTTTGTTTAAAGAACACTTTTATCACGTTCTGCACTCCCGGTGTTTAACGGTGTTCTTTTCTACACTCCTGATTTGAGGATACCCAGGTAAACAAAATTCCGATATATTGAATAGTATTTATGTTTACATTTATATTCACTCGTGCCAAAAGCTTGTGTTCTCTGCATATATCAGGATGTGGAAAGAGGCCCAATCACATCTGGAGTAGATAGTATTTAGGTCAAAGCTAATTCAAAGTGCATCTCTGGGTGTGTTTGAATTACCTACGTGTTTGACTGAAGGACAAGCTCACGGTGCCATAAAAATTGACACTCGTCATCTTTTCTTCTACATTCACAGGTTTTACGCTAAAGACAAAAAAAATTTTTTTGTCGTTTTCATGCCAGCTGGCACTAATTATTCTGCACTGACAGGGAAGATAAGTATTTTATCTATCACAATATGTGTGGAATTTGTTTTTAAAAAAGTTGTTCCAGAAATGAACACTTCCATTAAAGTTAAGGCAGACACCTGTTGCTGTCCACAACGACCAACTCTGCATGGCAAGAGAGGAAGAAAAGCACTGTGGTGATTTGGACCCAGAAACTTATTTACTAGACATGCACGTTAACCAGCTAAGCCACAGCACCAAAAGAACACTATCCTTTTACAGCCTCTTAGACACACCGCTCTGAGATACCTGCGTTCTGTGTGCGCTGAGCCTGCTCGCTGAGCAAGTGATGAGAAATGGCTTTTATCTGGTAATTTCAAGTCCAAGGAGCTCAATATGCTTTTTATGTTTGACATCTTCAAGGAAAATGGTGAAATCGCAGGTGGAAGAGGAAAATGATCCTTGAGTAGAGGAAATACGACCATCTTGAGCACTAACTCATGTCAGGAGGCTAACTTCTGGGATGAGGTGGTGGGGTGGTAAGGCGATGGACTACTAATCCATTGTGCTCTGCACATGTGGGTGTGAATCCCATCCTTGTGAAGTTCAGCAGTTGACAGATGTGCCTTTTTAAACTGGGTGTGCTTTCGTTTCGTCTTTCGCTCCTGTACTACAGCAGTAATATTTCTAGATGTGCATGAACATGGTATAGTAGGCTGACGGCAGGAACACGTGGCCCACAAGCAGTGACAGTATCAGAGGTGTCTGCAGTGTGTTGGTTTGTGAGCACTAATAAAATAACTTGCCGTGGAAGCACGTGTGCCTGCATTAATACAGCTCCATTGAGCAGAAAAAGCAACACAAACACCGACTTGTCAACAGGAAGTTTCCGTAGCTGAAAACACAGCCATTGTGCTCCAGGTGAAGCTTGTGTCGCAGGATGTGGGTCATTGAGGCAGAAACAGGCTGTGATTGATTAGGTTATGTTGAATTCCAGGATGGTGTCAATGTTGCCTCTCACTCAAGGGGGTGACTGCAGTTGTCCCAATTAATACAGGAACAGTCAGTAAAAACAGTCAAACCCAAGTCGTTCAGGGAGCAATTAGGTATCGAGACTTGGAGGTGTGAGGAGTCGCTGAGCCAGTTTTAGCCAGACCAAGGGGTGAACTGATAAGGTTCCATGACACCTAGCTCAGCACTCCCACACCTCTCAAACAACACAAGCTTCCTCCTGGAAAAATACTGGGCAGACCTGATTCTGACAGGGACAGTGGAAACCCCCCTGAAAGGGATTGGCTAAGGAGAGGGATAAAAAAGACCTGAGACAGAACAGAGGGGGCTCCCGATTCCCACTGGATCCTGGAGACGACACAGGCAGCACAAGGAAGCTGCAGGGTGCAAGACCCCGCTGCAGAGTGCAAGACCCCGGAGGAACTCCGCAGAGACTTCTAATACCTGGAGGCAAGGATCTACTGGTTCAGTAACTGACGACAACGAGAGACATTGGCATTGGAACAGAGGTACTGTACAGAGACTTTTAACACCTGAAGGTGAGGAACAAGGAAACTGGCACAGTTAGCCGATTCAAACTGAGAGGAATGTAATATAGTCGCAGAGGATTTCTATTGTTACCTGAACAGAGACTGGGGAAATAGGACTGGGCGATACCCCTCTCCTCAAAGTGGGCCATCAGAGACTACAGGTACTAAGCAGAGACGATCGAGTAACCTCTCTTATGTATTTTACAGAAAAGACTGCTGCCCCTCTGTATTCATTTTGACCCTGGGAAGGACCTTTTGCTGCTGTGAATTCTGTTTTCGTTGTGTTTTTGGGTGACAGTGAATGTGAATGTAGTTGGAAAATAAAAAGGGCACTTATACAATACAAATGCTTGTCGCTGGTCTGTGTGTGCATTGGTGATTCTGGGAGACAAACAAAGCCTGTGGTAATGTAGAGGGGCCCTAGCACCCCGTTTGTATTACTAGGTGGTGTAGATGTACACGAAGCAGGAACATCCCTCGCCCTTGGGTTCACTTTACTGTGACACCTTCTTCATCTATGTTTTTTGAGTGCACTGCAAATGATCTTAGTATCGAAATGCCGTCCCACATAATCGATCCAAACAAGCTGCTTTACAGAGGAGCACTGCCGGAGCTTATCGTTGGCAAACTGAAGACCAGGCCGACCTCTTCTGTGACTCTTGAACACTAAATCTCAAGGTTGTGAATTCAAGCTCCACGCTGGCGGGAAATTCCATAGGTAATGATCACATTTTCTTGCATGCTAATCAAAAGAAATATTAAGAAACTTTTCCCGATACCAGTTTTTTAGAAAAGTAAAGGCACACGGCACATGTGTGCCACATCACGTCCGAGTTTAGTGACAACTACCTCAGAGATTGTAAGCTGGGTAGTTTCAGATTAGATCACTTTTTTTTTATCAAAGGTTCAAGCAAACCTGAATACTTTTGCAAGTGACATTTCAGAATCCTAGTCAAATCCAGTACGATTGCTGGATCCTTCGAATTCGACTGAACTATAGCACAGATCTGCAGTCCACCATTAGAATACTGTGGGTGTGTTGTATAAGCCATACCGCCCAAAATAGTTCTAAAACGGGAGATGCATCCTCATTTAGGAATGTGGTATAAAGTGAAATGGTCTGGGAAGAGTCCTACGTTTGAACAGTTCAAAATAGACGTAAAGGGGTATATACGGACTCTTTCGAAATGTAAGAACAAGCTGTGCGGACCTTATCTTTATTAACGTCGTGTAAACGTTTTTCATAGAGTGTAATTGTATTATAGCATGTGCCCCTGAAGATTTTCTTGATACGTTATATGTGCTCTTGTTTGTATTGTATGTAGTTTTGTTGTTCAAATAAAACGTAAAAGACACAACTTTCCGGATGCGGCTGCTGTAAAAATAAAATGACATCAAGGGTGCTGTATGCAGAGGTCTGAAGCCTGTTTCATTTAAGAACTATATCCAGAGGTGTTAAAGAAGTCTAGATCTCACTACGAGAATGGCAGCATCTCAAAAAAAGCAGGTGCAGTTCGTTACACAGTCGTAATGCCACTAAGTCGGACCAGAAGAGCGAAAGCCACCTGGCTTTCTCTGAGCAAGTAATGTGACAAAGAGACACAGTACAGTGGTAACCGACCCTCTTCCAACTGACTTCAAAGGGGAGGGAGCTGCTTTTTGGCAGTCTCTCGAGAAACTAAGCAAAGTGTTTAAAGATACTTTGTCAGCTTGACATCAAGGCAGAAAACAAAAACTTTCTTGCGTCCACTCAAACCAAATGCGGTTTGCCACCTTTTGCGTTATGCAGGGAATGACGTCTGCCGAGATCACTTTTGAGTCAATGCAAATCGTAGTGTGCCCTCCATTTTAATGTTGGTTGTGCTAGTGCTGCTTCTGTCTGTGAAACTTTATGCAATCAAGGCATTTAATGTTTTTTTAATAATTGGAAAAAAATTTACTATTTTTTTTCTTAAATATTGATGGTTTAAAAACTTATTTAATGTGAAACGGTCATTGTGATTATAAAATGGTCAAAATGTTAGTGAAGAAATCAGTAATGTGAGGAAAGGTGAATTGTGGGAGCCTCTTGACTCCCCATGTCGTGCTGTGTTTCTCTCTCATTCTACTTGGAGTGGTGCCGTCGCTTCTGGATAAAGTCTGTCTTGGGTCATTCCGGACAAGTCAGGTATGACTGTGCTTCACCACAAGAAGAGACACCTCACTTGCGAGGATCCCAACAGTATATTTCCCCTTTCAGAGCCCATGGGAGTGAATTTCATACACAATTAAAAAAGCCTAATTTTATTTAGAGGCTTCAGACACTTTTTTAATTAAAAAAGTGACCTGAAATGCCTTAGCTTTCAGGTTTGCTAGAACCTGTAATAATAAAGTGGTCTCAAACTTTCATTGTCTGATGTAGCTGTCTCTAAAGTTGGACATGATGTTTTGGAGATGCTGAGATATTGAGAAGAACTCAACTACATGGTGAGAAGTCTGGGTTCAGCACCAGCAGATGGTGAAAAACTCTTAGCTGACCCCCACCTAATTTGAACGCGCAACTTTCTGAGCTAGAATCAACTACACTACCACTGTGCCACACCCTATAGTCTTCTTTAGCTCCCCAAAGGAGAAAAATCAGTGTCCCAAAAAAAGTGCTTCCCGAAATGTCTTTAACAGAAAGGAAAATTTAGACAGGCTTCCATTTCTGCATTAAGAACTGTTTGTGCTGTCCTGTAATTGAGGAAATTTACCACCTAAATCAGCAAAGAGTTCTACGTTTGAATAGTTCTAAATAGACGTAAATGGATATTTACAGACTCTTTCGAAATGTAGGAACATGAAAGCTGTGTGGACCTTGTTTTTATTTACTTTGTTTAATAGACTGTCACGATTATAGTCCCCCCTCCTTAAGGGTGCTCCAGCCCTTTCACTTGTCTTTATTCTGTGCACCTGCTCCCTATCCCCAGCCCACCTTAAAAGCCAGGTGCTGACGCTCATCCGGGCTCTGCTCTGATTTCCATATCATGCGAGTCTGGGACCAGGGAGCGCCTGGTCCCGTTAAGGTTTTAACCTCTGTTCCCGTTCCTGTTCCCCGTCCGCCGGTTCTGACCCGGCCTTCGTGGTTTTTAATCCTTCTTCTGATGGATCTCCTGGTTTTGGACTTACCCTTGTGTTTTGGATTTTCCCTAAGGAGTACTCTCGGATTGTTCGCCTCGGCCACACCTCCCCCGTGCACCAGCGCACCTTGGACACGCCCCCTTGTCTTCAGCCCCGTTTTCCTGCATGACGTTTCCCTAGTGTCTCCCCACTCCGTCGGACTGTCCTCCGCATAGGGTCCGGAAAGAACTGTTCGTTACATAGACATTCAAGGCATTCTAGTCGCTGTACTCTAAATGAAATCACAGTACAGTACAGGACATGCAGTGAGGAGCTCACGCAACGAATACTCTTGAACGCAACAAAAGTAATGGCACACGGCACATCACGTCCGAGTTTAGTGACAACTACCTCAGAGATTGAAAGCTGGGTAGTTTCAGATCACTTTCGATCTTAGTATCGAAGTGCCGTCTCCCACATAACCGATCCACAGAAGAACTGTATCCAGAGGTGTTAAAGAAGTCGAGATCTCACCATGAGAGGGGAAGCATCTCAGGAAAAGCAGGTGCACTCGGTTCCATAGTCATAGCGCCACTGTCGGACAAGAGCAAAACCCACCCGGCTTCCTCCGGGCAAGTAATGAGACAAAGAGACAGGACACAGTGGTTAGTGTGGCTGAGTGGTCTAAGGTGCTGGATTAAGGCTCCAGTCTTGTTGGAGGTGTGTGTTTGAATCCCACTGCTGCTAAGAGTTTTTGTGTTACAACCACCAAGTGGAGCAATGTGTTAAAAGCTACTTTATCAGCTTAACATCAAAGCAGGGAGAAAAAAGTGTTTCTTCTTCTCAACACAAATTCTTTTTTCCACCTTCAGCAGGGAAGTTTGTCTACCAAGATCACTTTTGAGTCAGTGCAAATCACAATGCGCCCTCAATTTGAATGTCGGTTGTGCTCCTTTTATCTGTGAAACGTTAATGTTCTGCATTTTCAAGTCGAGTCATCCTCAGGGGTAGAGCTGATTAAGTCTTTCCGCATAGCGCTCCATCAGAAATAACTTGTCTAAGTTCCAAAGAGATTGTGGGTTTCACTTCAAGCAATCATAAAGCATACCTCACATGTCAGATCTAAATGGGGAATTTGTTGGTTACAAAGCTGAACGTTTTTCCATGTTCTGCTAGAGTATCCACTGGCTTGCCTTTATCAGCTGTCTTGGAAAGATAAGCTGTGCTTCGTCTCAGGAAAAATCATTAGTACTGTCATTTTATTCTGTGCATATGGCCGATATTTAAAGTATATAAAAATCACGAGTTCATAGATTTATCCAAATATCAACGGCACCTTGTAAACCTGTGATAAGAATTCCTTCAATCCAATAGTTTCACTCCAGGGAAAAGGCAGGGAAACATAGAGAATTCTTATTTAAAGACAACATCCGTATTGGATTGCATGTCAGCAGGCATCACTCAGAATTCCTAATATGATTTTGAATTCAGTTTTGCAGTTCTTCAGTGTTTTACTACTTTCAGAGAGTCCTTTATTGAGCTTGCTGAAGCAGAGAAGCGACATAATCACAGATGTGACCAGTTTTTCTGCTGTTTCTGGTTAATAATGATTATTATTTTGTATTTTGATTAGTATTTTTCGTAGCGTTCTTCCTCAGCTTTTAAGTTATTTGGTGAGCAAGAACCACTGAGAACGAGTCTGAATCAATCAAGAACATATACGGTACTGCTGTCCTGTGTACAACTGCTTCGTCCTAATTGAGCTTTTCAGTGTTGAAGAAGATGTTTCCAATTTCGATTGCTTGTTTCAGAGGATGTGCTACAAGATCACAGATTCATTTGAAAAGATTTGGAGATGTATTGGCTGGGATTCAAAACTGGCTCAATTGCATGAAGGCACCTATACTCAGCAACAAGAGGAAAGGAGAAGGGGCCAGAGGTAGTGTGGCTGAATTGTCTAATATGCTGGATTTTAGGCTCCACTCTCTCAGGGGCGTGGGTTTAAATCCCACTACTGCCCAATGTTTTAAGACCTTACTTCCTGTGATTTGTAATATGGTCAGTAAAAGCACTTTATGTAAGTATTTCTTATGTCAGCGTTACAAGTCACTTACTGCTCCACAGGTCCGGGGTTCAATCCCTGGCATCTTCAGGTGTTTTATATTACTGTACTCACATCGCAATCTTCTGTTGAGTGAGAACTCTTTGCTCGTGTTCAAAGAGAGCCAGGTTTACACAATTAAATGCAGTTTACACAATTAAACTCGACGTGCTGCAGGGTTGCGCTGCTATTTTAAATGTACCTCTTTTAGTTCTGTTAAATCCTAAATTATTTGAACTAATAATTTAGTTCAAAGTCAGGAAATCCAGAGATTGCTTCACACTTGTCGTGGCTGTTGCAGAAAACACCTGTTGAATCTCACCCGGGATTTCTTGATTGATCATTCAGCGAGCGAATCCTCCTTCTGAACTCAGCACTAAACTGAAAGCTTCACGAACTCCTCACTCCGTGTCCTGTACTGCTCTCGTGTAGATGTGAAGCACAGCCGTAAACACCTTGAACTTTTTCCGTTTGTTAAGGAAAATGCAAAAGAGCATGACAAGTATTGATCATATAAAAAAATATCCATGGCACAACTCGAGAAAGTACTGAAGGACAACACATCGACTTTTGATGATTACAAGAGATTCAAGAAACACAATCGTCCGCACCTGGGTTTGGATCCTGAACGCTAGAGTTAAAAGAACATAAGCGACGGATATGACCTATAAACTCTCTTAATTGTCTTATAGTTTATGAAATAAAACAATTTCTAAATGAATTCTAACTGTTGATAGACGATTTATTGAATTTTAACAAAATCACAATTACAACCTTTTTCGGTTAAACTGTTATTCACATGCTCTAACGTAAATAAACGTTAGTGTCTTCCGGTGTGTGAGTCAATTTCTCCAAAAAAATATTTGTTAGTCTGGCGGGAGGCTGTGCAAGGTGTAAATAAATAGAATTTCTAAAAGACAGGCTCCCTAAGCTTAACATCAAGGCTGTTTTCTCTACAAAAATGCTCTTTAAATTTCAGCACTGTTGCAACTCCCTTTATAAAGGGTGTGCACACGTATACAACCAAGGCATTGAAAGTTTTTTTTTTAATTATTGTTCCAAAAAATGTTCCATTTGTTTTCTTTTTAATGTTGTTGATTAAAAGATTTTATTAAATGTGAAAAAAATCTGAATGTGAAAAAAGGTCAAAATGCTATTGAAAAAAATCAGTAATGTGAGGAAAGATGGACTGTGGGAGCCCCTTAACTACCCATGTCATGCTGTATTTCTCACTCATTCTACTGGGAATGGTACACGTGACTTGCGAGGATCCCGACAGTGTTGACTTTCTTTCAGAGCCCGGATAGCTCAGTCGGTAGAGCATCAGACTTTTAATCTGAGGGCCCAGGGTTCAAGTCCCTGTTCGGGCGGATGTGCTGTTCTTAAGTCTATTGTGAATGTCATTCTAAATAGTCTTTTATCTTTCACTCTTCTAGCTGTACTGTGGTTATTTTAAATGTCCATTACTTGTATTTACAGTAGTGTATTTAGTGTTTCATTTCACAAACCGAAAATATTCAAGTAGATCTTGTCACTCTACTCCACGTCATTATCTAAATTAAATCACAGTAGAGTACAGGACACACAGTGAGAGGCTCACACAGTGAGTACTCTTGAATACGACAAGAGGAAAGGCACACTGCACATCTGCAGAACATCACGTCCGAGTTTACAGTGACAGCAGAGGTTGGAAGCGAAGTAGTTTTTTATTACTCGCTCGCTGAACGATCTCTCAAGAAACCTCGGTTGAGATTTAACGGGTGTCTAATAATCACGTTCAAAAAGGTGACGATGTTTTTTTTTTTAACTAGGTAGCCTTAATGGCATCGCGGTGTGAGTAGATCTTAAAGCAGCTGCAGACAGAGTACCCGTAATGGCAACACGTTTCTGCTTTGAGTTCGGCTTTTCTTATTTCTTCTGCAGAACCAGTGGTATCGGAATATACTGATCCGCATAAGAAGCGCTTTCGGGTTCTGATCATTTTTATTGAGCGCTGCTCTAAACTTTACATTTGCTCGGGCTAGTTTTCCCCATGAAAAAAAGACATATCCCTAATTACATGATTTCACTTTTTTTCTTATCAACGAGTAGAAAGAAATAAAATATATACTTCATTATAAGTACCACAGGCAAGATGCCGTTGCGTTCAGGTCGCAGTTACCCCTGGAGACGTTTGTTAAAATCTCACTTCTAATAAAGAGGTCTTTCTCGTTAGAGTAGAAACGATAGAAGCCTTAAGCGGGGGAAAAAAACACAACATCTCGCATTTCACGTGTTTAATGTTAACTGTCTCAGTGGTTGCTTTGGTGATTGATGGCTCTTCTCCCTCGCAGGGTGACGGCAAACGTCCTCAGGGAGGGAGTCTCCCATGCACGGCTTGTCTTTATCAAGAGCTGAGACAACAGAAACAGACTTCCAACTGACATTAATTACTTCTTGAGCGTTTATGACCGTCTTTAAAAGTTGAGAGCAGGTGAAAAAGTCTTTGGAAATGAGGAAATGACTGCCGACAGTAAACAGAGCTGACGCTCAGCTGCAGACAAGCGCTCCTCGTTAGTACAGTATAGTGCTGAGTACCCCCGCTTGTTGCGCGGGAGACTGGGGTACGTTTCTGTGACAGGGCGCTGGTTTAATTTTTTAACAACCTGACTTCACTTAAAAAGTGTGTACTGTGTACTACGTTTCGGACTAGTTAGTGCGGTAGAATATGGAGATCATCTCCAGCTTTGAGCTCAACTGCAACAAGAAGTCATGCTAAATGTAGTTTAGTGAGTAGACATCGCGAGACAACAGAACGAGAGTAGAAAGCAGGAATATAAGGTGTAAGGGCATGATCTGTGTAGTTAACAAAATAGTTAAAATAATATTAAAACGTCTCTTTATTAAGATACACAACATTTATGGCGACGAGAGATGAGTGCTTGACGGACTCAAAGCGAGCAGAACACTGCAGATTTTAGTTCTCTTGCTGGTAGAAACGAACTTTTGAATTTTCTGACTGTTCGTTTAGCTTGCCCATTGGAAGATATGGCAGCCGCGCCGAGAAGCTTTGCTTATGCCCGGCTTTTTTCACCGCTTCTACTGAACCTCGTAGCTCCGGATTTGTATACGGAATACAAGATATGGATGGAGTCGTACAGATTTTTTTTAAATAGCCGGTGGATCTACAGAAGCTCAGGATGCCGTGAGACGTGCTACATTACTGCACTGTATCGGGGCTCCCGTGCAGCGGATTTTCGCCAATCTCCCTGGAGAAAAAGGTACATATGAACAGACTGTAGCTGCCTTAGACGCTTACTTTACACCGCGGAGAAATGTGGTTTTGGAACGGCATAAATTTAGGCAGAGAACTTAGTCTCAGGACGAATCTGTTGATGCTTTTGTGACTGCACTAAGAGAATTGGCTAAATCTTGTGACTTTGGAGTATTGGAAACTGACATGTTAAGAGATCAACTTGTGGAAAAATGTGCACATAAGAGACTATAAATTGCTGCAGGAGGAAGGGCTGACTATAGAAAGAGCTCTTACAGTCGCTAGAATTCATGAAGCAGCTCAAGCAGAATCAAGAATGCTTTCTGACCACAGTGACAAAGTGACACTGAACGGGGCGCTCGCTCAAACTTTACAAACAAAAGCCGAGCAGCAGGACACAGTCATGCTAGAGAAACAGAAGAAGAGGGGACGGCTAACATTACATGTTACAGGTGCGGACTAACAACGCACAAAGCAGATGAATGCGGAGCGTGAACAGCAAAATGTCTACACTGCAAGAAAACAGGACATTGTGCACATGTCTGCAGAACATCACGTCCGAGTTTAAGGACAAGTATACCTTTTATTGTTGTTGCTGCATCCAGGCGATGTAAACCAGATTCAGAAAAAAATAATTTGAACAACCTTATTCCCATGCTTACTCAAAGGCGCGTTGGCCAAGTGGTAAGGTGTTGGCCTCGTAAACTGAAGAGCGTGGGTTCAAGCCCCACCTGTGCCTGTTTCATTTGTCACCGCTTTCCGTTAGTTTCAAAGTCTTAAAAAAACTTGCAATGTAGGGATCTCAATAGTAAGAGAGCATAACTGTCGCCAGTGATTAGTATTCGTGCATATCCTGCCTTGTTTTTTAGTCGACAAAGCTTATCTCTCTTCACACCCATCTTCTGAATGATCGCCTCAGCATTGGGAAGGAACGTGCGCTTGGTACAGCCCCAGACTCCATGGTCTGATCACAAACAGATCTGGTGAGCTGTCAGTCCAGGTTGGAAGTAACGTTCGAAAGCACTAAAAATCTGACTTAGGAACGAGAAGACCATGTTTTTTTATACGAGTAAACGATAAAATAATATACTGCCTGCAAGACTATGTCAAGTTCAAGTTCAAATTCAAGTTAAAAGTTCAAGTTTATTGTCATTATACTCATACGCAGGTATATGGAATAACGAAATGGTATTTAGCTAGCTCTCGGACATAAGTAGTACAAAGAAAAAATCACAACAACAATACAATTGTATAACAAAAGAAAGAGACAACAGCCGATGTGCAAAAAACAACAACAGGCAGTGTGCAAAACAACAAAAAGGTAACAGGTTATGTGCAAAAATATGCATCAAAAGAATGAAATAAAGGGATAGAAATGATGGGGAGTGAGCTTTTGACATGTATGGTAGAGGTAGATTTTCAATGTGTGTTTGGGTTTTTGGTAAGAAAGAAGGCACCGTGAGGTTCAGATCATACGTGAGAGGTGAGGAGAGAGTGAGAGAGGCTGGGAGTTTAATAGTTTGATAGTGCGGGGGTAAAAACTGTTTCTGAGTCTGGTAGTCCGGACCCGAATGCTCCGGTACCATTTTCCATGTCATGCTAAACGCCATAAATTGTGTTCGTCCAGTCATATCAATCGTTCTAAAGTTACGGAAAATCGGATGTGACTGGTACAATCAGCACACATTTTTCAGGATAGCCAAGCGGTTTAAAACAGCAAATTCACAGCTTCGTGTCTTTTAAGCTTTGTGTTTCGCTCTCCAAATAGAGGCACGGGTTCAAATCCCACTCCCGACAGTCAGGCGTTTTACCCTGACTTTTTTATCTGTCTTTACACTGTTTCAGTGTTGTTGTGCTCGCTCACAATCACAGTACGAGGAAAATGGAGAAACTGCTTAGCAAAAACATAACGGACAGAAAAAAGCTTCGTAAACATGTGAATGTGATTAGCAGCAGTAAGGTATGCATTCAAATGTTTAAGGCTGATTTAAAAAAGCAGCAGAAGAAAGGTGCAGCACAATGCAACACAATTTGTGAGAATTCGCGGGTTTTTATGCTGCTTGGACTTCTTTCAAGCCTATGAGGTGACCCCCGTTTTATTTTCATTTTCAAACTTCAGAACCGAAAAACAAAAAGGTTTCATGTGTGACAGCATTCCGTTGCAAATACCGTTTCCACGATGTATTCAGCGACGGGAATGAAATATTTTAGTGCTGGCTCTGCTTTAAAAAAAACACTATTGTTCCAACCCCCAAAAAGACAAAAGTGGCATGCCTGAATAATTACCGCCCAGTAGCATTAACATCTGTGGTGATAAAATGCCTGGAGAAGCTGGTGTTGTCACACATCAACTCCTCCATCACAGAGTCCCTGGACCCCCTGCAGTTCGCCTACCAGAGCAACAGATCAGTGGATGATGCTGTCTCCCTGGCTCTGCATACAGCCTTGGAACACCTGGACACTAAGAACACGTATGTGAGAATGCTGTTTTTGGACTACAGTGCAGCATTCAATTCCATCATACCCAGTCAACTGGTGACAAAGCTCAGGGGATTAGGTCTGTGCAACTCTGTCTGCAACTGGCTGCTGGACTTTCTTATCGAGAGACCACAGGTGGTGCGGATAGGCAATAAAACATCAACACCACTCACCCTGAGCACTGGAACCCCACAAGGCTGCTGTCTGAGTCCAAGGTTGTACTCCCTATTTACTCACGACTGCACAGCAAGACACAGCAACAACCACATCATTAAGTTTGCCGATGACACCACTATAATAGGACTGATCAGTGATGATGACGAGTCCACTTACAGGGATGAAGTTGTACAGCTGCTTCGGTGGTGTCATAGCAATAACCTGGACTTGAACATAAAGAAAACGAAAGAGCTAATAGTGGACTTTCGGAGACACAGGCCACACACTCACAGCCCACTCAGTATTGATGGAACGGAAGTGGAAACAGTCACCAGCTTTAGGTTTTTGGGAATTCACATCTCTAAAGATCTAACCTGGACTGTGAACACTGACTCTATCATGAAGAAGGCTCAGCAGCTCCTTTATTTCTTGAGGTGCCTCAAGCGATGGGGGATGCCAATACATGTGTTGGTGAACTTCTACCGCTGCACTATCGAGAGCGTCCTCACCAACGGGATCAACGTGTGGTATGGCAACACCTCTTCGCGAGAAAGAAAGGCACTGCAGAGAATGGTAAATATGGCCCAGAAGATCATCGGCTGCGGTCTCACCAAGATTAAACAGCTCTATGAGGACGGCTGCCGTGGTAGAATTCTGGCCATCACAGAGGACAGTCACCACCCCGGGCATGAGCTCTTCACCCCACTGCCCTCAGGCAAGAGATATAAGAGCATACGGACACTTACCACTAGATTCTTCAATAGCTTTTATCCACAAGCAGTGAGACTGGCGAACACATTTAGCCATCCCCCTCGGACCACACCTACACCATCACCATCTACCTCATTTTAATTTATTTATTGTACGTCTCCAGTCATTGTTTACACGTCTGTATTGTTTATATTCAAACTGTCTGCATGTTTACTTGCACATTGTCTATTGTTTGTTTGTACATTGTCTTGATGCACTGTTTGCACTTTGTTTTGTTTTTTTTACACTTGTTTTACAATCGAGAGACTTTCTGTAAGTAAGAATTCCATTGTACCAGCACCGGTTACATATGGCAATAAAGTTCAAGTCAAGTCAAATGCGAGGAATTTCAGAAAAATCTGGAAAAGCAACGCTTGCAGTAAATTACAAATTTAAAGCGTGTAGTCAGCATGAACAGAACAATGCAATGCTCTGGAAAATATGATCTGAAGCTGCAATTACTCTTTTATCTCGGGCAGTTCATTCCGATACGATGTTTCCGCAGAATAAATGAAATGCCGAACTCCAAACATGTTCTTGCCATTATTATTACTCCTGCTACTGTAGTTTTAAGCTTTAATCAGTGGGTATGTAATGTTGTAAAGGGGCTGGACTACTTTGTTCCGTCAAAATTCCATTATGTGAATTTATGCTTTTTTAATATAAGCATTAACAATACAATGCATGCTCAAAAACCGTTACTTATTAGCTTAAGAAGCTGCAGTGTTTTGACAAAGTGCGGTATTCAAACAGTAAATGCTGAAGTGTTTAATACTTGATTGAGAGCAGATCTCCCTCGATTTAGACAAACTTTTGTTCGGCCGATGATTTCAGATCAAAATCTGAATCAAGTGGAAAGAAAGCTGAATTACGCTGGGTACTGGGTATCACTGTTACACCATCAGGTCATGCTAGGAGGATTTGGGGGATCAAACTGACACAGAGGGACCCAATGTGTGGACTGAACCCACAGTTCTGAGATTAAGAGATTCATGCTCTATCAACTGCACCTATAACTCTTGTGCTACAGCAGTAATGTTTCTGGGTGTGGATGAACATGACATAATAGACTGACAGCAGGAACACATGGCCCACAGGCAGTGACAGTATCGCTATCACATTTGGCTGCAGTATATTGTGTTGAGAGCAGCAATAACTTTCCTGCAGAGATGGGAGTGCCTTTCATACAGCTCTTTCAATCGGACAGAGTAACAGGAACCGACCTAAAGTTTCGGCTGTGGATCCATCTCCGCATGGGGGAAAGAGACAGTAAAATAGCAATGAAGAAACAGAAAGAATTGTGCTCGCTGCAAAGTAGGAAAGAGGTGGTCAGATACATAAAACAGCTTGGTGATAATTTGCAGCGACAGTTTTATGTTATTTAGTACACGGATTTCTCTTCATGTTCCTTAAGATGTGTAATTTGTATGTTGGTTGTATGAGAACAGTTTCTTCTCAAGTCCTGTCAATTGACAGTGGAGAGCTAGCTGGTGCACATCTTCAAGAAGACTCTCTTTAAGGCAATTACAAGTTTCTCAAACAAATCTGTGTCATATTTTTAAAATAATTTAGCTAATGAGCAACGAGAGTATAAATTAATTCTCCCAATCTCCATACAAAGATAAAACTCCATGTGTGAGTCTAAGTTTCTTTGAGGCTACTGATGTACGTCATTATTGGACATTCCCAGTGATATTGACTAAGGAGCTCAATTTTTACATGTTGTAGTTCAACATGTGCAAAACATTCGTATCCCCTGCAAATATCGGCAAGGTCAGTGATATTCTCAACAATACGTGACATTGCAATTCGTGCCATATTTTTTCCCGATGTATTCTGACATGCCAAGATCAGAGGGTCATATTTAAAAAACTGGTGCATTAAAATTGTTTGTACTTCAGGATTTTGATAGTCTGTTACATTGTCTTTCACACATCAGTGTCAGAACTGTGAGACATTTTCATAATCAGGGGGGAGGCCGTAGAAATAAGCAGAAAGTGCAATCACTTTTTCCCAGTGTAAGTCCGTGTTATGGTGAGTTTTTAAAATTGGTTTGCGATTTTCTGAAATATATTCCATACAAAAATATAGTTTGGACAGTCGCTATTTGGATATTCCCTTTCAGTGAAGATGTCTACAGTTTTCCAGCCGGATTAGTACTGATCGAAGAGAGCCATCTACAGGCGAAAGGCGACATAACATCACAGCAGCAGCATTTAAGGTGGAACGAAAAACAAGCATAAGAAGCTGGCGAATAAGAAGCCAACTTCAGCCTCGTAGCAGACCCTGGGAGGCACGCTCAAAATAATCATCTTTCCCAGTACTTCAGAGTCTTATTTAGATCGCTTCACTGCAATTTTATTTGATTGATTGGAGATGTGAAGCCATCGAGCCTGAACTGCGCTTCACATTGAAATTGAAGCCATTTCTCATGTTCTCTCAGTGTCGAGGAAGCAATTGAGTGTAAAGGAGGCGACTTGAAAATGAAACGTGTAATCACCTTACAGAGGGTCTTCACGACGGGGTGCGTCAGCTAGTTCTCCATTATTGTCAATTTACTGGACTTCTGAAGAAACCTATCTACAACGAAAATACAAACTGCACAGTTCAAGGCACATGAAGAGAAATCAGTGTGCCGATTGACTCAAAAATGTCGCTACAAACAATCTACCAGGCTGATTTACTTGTCCGACCACCTCCCTCCGTCCCCCTTTGCTGTTAGCACAATTCTTTCAGTTTCTTTTCTTGTATTCTCCTTGCTATTTCAGTGTTCCCCATGTATAGATGGATCCACAACCGAAACCGTTTTCACCCTGTGTTTCTGCAGCGTCAGTCTGTATGAGGAGCACACTTTGCACAGCTCCAGTGGCGCAATCGGTCAGCGCGCGGTACTTATACAGCAGTGCACAGCGAAGTTATGCCGAGGTTGTGAGTTCGAGCCTCACCTGGAGCAGCGTCTTTAGCTACTGAAAGCAACTGTCAAGTTTAGATATTATTAGGTATCTGATGGAGATAAATTAACATCAAACGAAGAAGTAAAGGTTTACTTCGAGTCACAATCAAATAAGGCTCCACAGCTGAAACATTGTGTTTCCTTCTCTTTTCAGCATGGAATAAACCTTGACTTTTTCCTTTGAAGCCCATGCATTCTGACGCAGCTCCCTACTTAAATTACCATCAGCTGTGTACCTCCAGCTGACCTGTACACAAATATATGAGAGAGGTCTACTGAGACGAGAGGAGCACTGAAGACTTGAAAAAGCTCTCGAATTAGACTCTGTGTTTTTGTTGTTCCCCAGATTTGTTTTTAATGTTCTTTTTCTTTTGAAGTTGTTGCATTTGTTTTTTTTTTTTTGTAGTTGTTAGACTACTACAGGGATTTACCTAGGTTCCTGGAAGACTTCTTGTTTTGTGTTTGTTGTGTTTTCGGGTTAAAATTGTTTTTTTCTATTTATAGGACCCCACGCATTACTATGGGAGTAGATAACTTTAGTTCTTACATTGTACCTGAAATTACCACATAAACTACTACTCTGTTTCCCTTTTTTTAAAAGGCACAAGTGAAGTTTGTTTTTCCTTGCTGCTGATTGGTAGCTACAATGGGTCAATTGCAATAAACTTATATACAATAAACTCCACTGAAATTTGTCAGCAGTTCTGTACTAAACCTGTTCTCAATTGCAACAAACCTAAAATAACAGCTGCTGCCCGTTAGATGTTACTGCATTAGGAGTCTAGCTTAAACCACCTCTTCATAGGTTTTAAGCTACTCAGTAGCGGACTAAGCAGAACAATCGATCACATTAGAACTGTCTTGAATGTAATGGAAATAATGTACTCATTAAGTAACAAGCTTATGCACCACTTGCTTGAAAATTATTATTATATTTAACTAAAATTGCTTTCCAGACACCACAAATATTCACAATGAATGTTATCATTACACGTATTTACTAATAAAAGTGTTATTTATTAATAATTATGTATATGTTCCATGTATATTTTTATTAGTAGCTGTATTACAAGTAATGCATATACAGTCTTTATTATAGTTAGTTTTCAGTTATCCTGGGGAGGGAAGAGAATGGAAATTAAGGAAATAAAAATTTAAAGGGCTTTTAAGTCTTCAATGTGTTCTGTCATAGCTGTGTGTTGTCACATCTGGGTGTTAGTTTAGTATATTTGTTGTATTATTTATTGTGATTTAACACTACACTTGTGTTTCTCAGGAGAAAGCAGTAAGATTTTGTTTTATTTGAGGGTACAGAAAATTGTATTGTACGCCCAAATGTAAGGTTACGTTAAGAAAACATTATTGTTACCTTTTGCAACGTTATTTATTTAAGACGGTTCTTCAGAATAGTGTCCCTTACGTATCTGTGACTGTGGTCCAACAATAATGGTGCTGAAATAGCCGGAATGTGTGGGAAGAAGATGGAGATGGAACAGGAGGCTTATTCAGTCGATAGAAAGGTTGTGTAGGACTGAACACACTACGGTTATGGTACTGGGTTTAAGAGCATTATGATCCTAAAGTCTCCTGATCCATAATCAGATGCGTTATCCAATACGCCACTGGCCCTTGTACCGCATTCCTCAAGTGCACCACTGTGAGCTTGCGCCGCTACAATAATACATCACCCCAGTCCAAATTTTCTCAATTAGGTGCACGTTTTCTATGTGTATTTAGTTAATAAGTCTTTCATTTTGTCTGTTTTAAAAATTGCATCTCTTTAAAACAGACAAACGAGTTTATGTGTTGTGCTGAAATTCACACATGAGGGCATTCAAACGAAAGAAATCACAGAAAAGATATCACGCTTAAAAAGAAATCAGAGTGGAGACGCTGGTGATAGAAAACAGAGCTTCATACGATGCATGAGATGCTTTACCTCTGAACTAAACTTGGCTCTTTAATCGTGTTAGGAAGAGTGTATAGTCAACAGTGTACATTTTAAAAATCAAAGCAAGATAATGAGACACGAATTGAATTTGGAACACGAGCCTCTCCTTCATTGTTTAATGAGCTTTTGATGAACATCTAAGTGAAAGACAAATTCACTATTTTCACTTTGTGATTAAAAAACACTTTTATCACACGTTAAGCACTCCTGATGGTGTCGAATAGTTCTCTTTTCTACCCTCATCATTTTTGAGGATCCCCAGCTAAAATATCTTTTTAAACTACAACAAAATTGCAATATTTTAAATACTATTTAAGTTTACATAGTCACATTCCCAGTGATATTGACTTAGGCGCTCAACTATTAACTTCTTGTAGTTTGACTTTAGCCAAAAGTTTGAAATCTCTGCAACTATCAGGATGCTTAAGGACATCCAAAGAAACCCCATCACATTTAGGGGAGACGGTGTTGAGGTCCGATTAATTTGAAATGCGTCTCTGGGGACTTTTGATTTACCAACGTTATGTTTAACTGAAGGATATGCAGACTGACCGTGCCATAAAAACTAACGCACATCACCTTTTTTCTACATTCACAGGTTTTTGGCTAAAGACAAAAAAATCGTTTTTGTTTCCTTGCCAGCTGGCAGTAATTCCTCTGCACTGACAAAACAGATGAGTATTTTATCTTTCGCAATTTGTATGGATTTTTTTAAAAACAAGTTGTTCCAAAAATTAAATGAACACTTCCATTAAATTAAATGTAGAAGCATGTTGCTTTCCATAATGATAAACTGTGTGGCAAGACAGGCACCACTGAGACTCAACCCCAGGATCTCCTGTTTACTAGGCAGGCACTTTAACCAACTAAGCCACAGCATTCTCTCATCCTAGTGTTAATCCCGCATCAGCAGGGTCAGCTTGTCAGCACGCCTGTCTCCATTTGGTGGTTTGAGCTGACGTTGCCATGACGTTGCCATTAAATGCGACCGAGAATACTCCAACCGGCGCGCCGCTACGCCTGCCGTCGGAGAACTAAGCCATGGCACTGGCATCAGATATCCCTTTTACAGCCACTTGGACACATCTCAATTGCTCTGAGACACCTGCATTCAGTGTGCGCTGAGCCTGCTCGCTGAGCAAGTGACGAGAAATGGCTTATGTCCAAGGAATTCAATATGCTTTTTATGTTCAATGGGGTGTCCACTACAGCTAACACTGAAGTGCAGCACAGGCTCTGTGGTTTGACATCTCACAAGGTAAATGTTGAAATTGTAGGTGGAAGAGGAAAATTACCCTTGAGTATGGGGAAAGAGGCAACTCATGTCCGGAGGGGGCTGAAGTGTGTATGGAGGTGGCCTAGTGGTTAAGGCAATCTCCTCTTAATACATGATACTCTGCACAAGTAGGTTTGAACCCCATTCTCCTCGAGGAAGGGCTTTGACACATTCTGACCTTTTTAAACTTGGTGTGCTTTCGTTTTGTTTCTTCGCTCCTGTACTACAGCAGTAATATTTCTATAGGTGTATGATCATGGTAGGCTGACAGCAGGAACACGTGGCCCACAAGCAGTGACAATATCAGAGGTGTCTGCAGTGTGTTGGTTTGTAAGCAACGATAAAATAACTTGACATGGAAGCAGGTGTGCCTGCATTAATACAGCTCCATCGAGAGGAAAAAGTAACACAAGAACCGACATAAATTCAACAGCACGTTTCTGCAGCTGAAAACGGAACCTACTCCACGTGATGATTGAGCTCACAACCTCGGTATAACTCCACTATAAAAGCACCACAACCTGACCAATTGCGCTACTGGAGCAGCACAGCACAGTAGCACATTTTCCTCAGTGCACTCAAACAGTGCTTCTTCCCTAGCCTACCAGCTTCAAGACTTTTTTAAATTGATCAAAGATTCATTGGAAAAGGTTTGTTGATGGGTCAGGTGGGAATCACACCCAGATTCACTGCTTGCAAGGCAGCTATGTTCATCATTATACCCAGGACTGGCACCAGGGGAATGATCTGTAGGGGGGGTCTGAAATCCTGAGGGGGGTAGTGATATTTCGGTTTAAACGGAGCCATTGCAACCATCCAAGTGAATTCTCGCAAGCATGCCACTGATTAGTATTTCATGTTAGAAGATAACGACAAGCAATCTGGTATTTAGTGATGAAGAACAGTTCCACGTTCATCAGAACTCACGTGATTATTTTTGCCTGGAGCATCAACCATATGTGTTCATTTTTGCAACAACATCAACGGTAACGAGGTTCTGAATCATTAAGAAATCATTGTAAAACCAACAGAAAGTACAAACTTCTATAACTACAGTCCTAGTTATATAACGATTGTAAGTATAAGGATAAACTACTGCAAGGCATTGGTCCACCTGAGCAAATAAGGTCATAATAATGTTGACACCCCAAAACATAGACACTATGTAACGTGCTGTTCCTGGACAGATAGCCCTCCTGCACATCAAACAGTCTGATGTAGTAACTGTGAATTCGGGGTTAGTGTAGTTATCTGACCATTGACAAAGTACAACTATTTTTTACGGCTCAAGTTAAGTAAGTGAAAGTGTTCAAAAACTTTTTATCCAAACCTTTTATCCAAAACTGAGGGGGGTGGGACTGTTCAGTTGAGGGGGCAATTTTGGCATGCCAGTAACATTTTGACAAAACGTCCAAGAGTTACGAAAACACTTACTTTGTGTATAAAGTATATTGTGTACACACTGTAAGTTCAGAACGTGAGAAATACTGCTCAATATGGGATCCTGTCCAGGAATATCAGGGCTGTAAGGGGGTCAGATCTATAGATGTAGTAAACACATTAGTGGAGACAGTGTGTCTGCTCTCTGTGTGAGAGCCGGACAGGAAAAATAATCTGTGGTCTGGGAAGAAGAGACCCTCGTTGGAAGAGCGGCGCTTCTCACAGGAGAGAATGAAAAAAAAATATTTTTCTCCTTGGGGGAATTAAAAGCACTTATGGGGAGTGGTGTGATGGTAGTGCATCTGATACCACATCAAAAGGTTGTGTGTTCAAATCATGTTGAGATCGGATGATGTATGTTCAGGTTCAGCTGGTGCCGAACCCAGGAATTAGACCTTGCAGTTTGGTTTTATCTGTACACCACATAGATAATCTAAATGAAATAACAGAGCAGTACAGGACACGCATTCAGGAAATTACACAGCAAGTCATTTTGAACATGACAAGAGAAAAGGCACACTGCACATCCGTGAAACATCACGTCCGACTTTAGAGACAGTTACATCACAGAATGGAAGTTTCAGGCCCCTTTTTCATTACAGGTTCAAACTAACCTGAAAGTTACAGAGTTTTAGGTCACTTTTGTATTAAAATGTGTCTGAAGCCTATAAATATAATTTGCCCTTTTTTAAATTGTGGATGAAATCCAATCCCATGTACCAAGACCTTACAGTATATTCATGTTAATTAAAATGACTAATGCTAATTGGACATTAGCTGGTGCTTTTGTAACGATTTACTATTTCATGCTGGAAAGAAGGAAACCCGACCAACGTTTGCTTTCAGGTGCGGTTCATTCACATAATGGACATCTATTTCTGAGTAGCCTGATTTAAAAACACACGAACCCGGTAGAAGTAGAAGTCGAACCTCCAATCTCATGATGCAAAATCAGACGCGTTATCCATGAAACCACTGGCCAATCATGTAACTGAATTTCACCATGGTGAGTTCAGCACTGCAACTAGTAATTACTAGTAATAGTAATAATCCCATCCTAAATTTCTAAGTGAGAAACGTGTTTTCTACATTTTTATCAGTTTTAAAATATCATCTCTTTAATACAGACAAAGGGTTTGTGTGTCACTTTGAAATTCTGATTGATTTAGAATTCAAAGAAAAAGATGTTTTCTTGAACAACGCAGTGAAATTATGACATCTTTCACTCTACTTCTCTCTTGTAGTAAAGCAGACCTTGCAGTGTGAGCATTTACTCCAGTAAATTAGGTCATGTATCATGTTAAATCACTTCTTCAAAACAAAACATTTCCTGGTGCAGGTTTTCTCCATGAAAAAAAATACATTTTTCCCTTACATGATTTCTTGTTTTTTTTATTGCCAGGACCTACCTTTAGCACTCAATAGCGATATTAATGGAGTAGAAATGTAAGGTGATCTGAGCCAAAATAGTCCTTACACGCCTCCTGGAACAGTGTTTGTATTCATAGCAAGTTATATTCTTTTTCAACCCCAAACGTTGCTATTGCATTAAGCTTTGTGTGACCATTAGAGGTTTCGGTAGCTTCTGGAGAGCGCACTTTTCCAAACTGAAACCTATAAGAACATTATTCAAGACGCACCATGTCCCAGAATCATTCATCGGGACTAGGATTAATATCAATGGAAAGTACTTCAAAATAAAAGATTTAACTGAAATATTAAAAGAGTAGGAAAGCATTTAAAGTAGAAAAAAATCAGTTCAGATTATATTTAATTTTTTGAGAAATGGGCACATACATCAGCTCAGTGAGCAGTGCGAGGTGCTCTTCTGGAGATTATGTTAAATTAGTTAAAATCATGTGATAGTTAAAAAAGCTTAATACTTAGTTAAACAGCCAGCACAAATGGTTGCGTTTGTGATTATGTCACTTCTCTACTACAGCAACGTCGGTAAAAGACCCTCTGAAAGCAGTAAAGCTCTGCACAACTGAATTCGTTGCTATTTGGAGAAATCCACAAACTCGTGTTTTTCATGTGCTTTAAAAGACAGCCATACTCACCGACAAAATAAAGACACTGCTGCTGGTTTTTTCCGAAGCACAGTTGACCTTTCTGAGCCAATTGATGAAGCTCACCCAATGAATACTATAGCAGAAGGTGGAGGAAAGTGCAACTTTGTAACTATCGCAACCACAGGAACAACTGCAAGAAGTAGAATCAATTTCCCATCGAATGGTGGTGTTGTTTGAGGTACGCGATGTGAACGTGTGCAGAGAATCCCACAATCTCTTCAAAACTTGGACAAAGTATTTCTGATAGAGCGCTGTGCGCAAAGATTGAATAAGCTTTGCTCCTGCCAATGATTCTGCGTGAAAAAGCACAGCATTCAAGTTTCACAGACAAATGCACCATGCCTACTGTAGCGGCGAGGCTTATTAATAAGAAAGAATTAAGTGTTCTGAGCCTTCCCAAATGAGGCCCCATTTCTCTGTTCATCTCTGTGGTGCAGCCACAGAGAAACTATTCATGCAGGCTGATTTAAGGTTCCTGATAAGGACAGCTCCCAAAGGGGGATGCACTTAGCTAAGCCTGGCTATCATGATCAATGGTCATCCATTGGTGCCTATCTGTCTAGGGAGTGCCAGTTGGACATCTGGACTGCATTCCTAAGTGTCAGGAGTAAGTGACTCATATCTCACCTTGATCAACCAATCAGGGGCTGGTAGGGCCGAGTAACCCACATGGGACTCTGATGCCCATGGAACTTTCAGCCAATCAACGAGCTGAAGTTCCTCCAGGTAAAAACAGGCAACACAGAGATTCAGGGAGATTCAGTGAGATCAGTAAGATTCTGGAGAGGATTCTGTGGACTGTTCTAAAGGGAATTCAAAGGAGAATTCCAGGGCAGGACGGCCCAGGAGCAGAAGGCTCCCAAGGGCAGGACATTCTCGCAGCGTGCCTCCTGACCATCCTGAGACTCAGCCCGGACAACCACGGAACGGCCAGTGTGTCCGAGTGCCAGAACTTTCCTTTGTTCTTAGAGTCTAGAGTGGAGGTTGCCAGAGAGTAACCAGCAGCAGGCCTCGTGAACAGGTCGGAACTGTGGACAGCTGAATCACTATTCAGAACTAGCTCTTCATCAGGAATGAACCGGTCCTCTTCCTGACTTTCTGGGACCCACAGTCATCTTTTCTCCTGTGCACAAACTTTGCTAGTTAAAGCCAACAGTGAGCATCAGCAGTGCACCGTCACAAGCCGCACAGCACAGCCTGGCACCGAGCCAGAGAGCGCGGATTGGACAGCAACAGCCTGCAACTGTTTCTTTGTGCCCGCAGAAGATCTGAATCCCCAGAAATTGGATGAGTATTCAACTTCACTGCATTACAGCTTGAGAATTCAATTGTTATCCAAACCAGTTGATATCAATTTAATTCCTAAGAGTTATGTACTTGTTTTGAGTATCTAATGTAGAAGTTGTAACCAAGTTCACTTTACGAAACAGTCTTAATGAATGATATACTGAACGTATGTCCTCTTGATATGTGTAACACTTTGTAACTGATTGAATATATATCTTTTGTATTTTGATAACCCTCTCGATAAGATCTGTTAGGTTTACATGCATATTCTATGTATTAATAAATGTATCCTCGTGTATTAGCACCTGTGTGTGTGCGTTGTTTGAGTTATGTCGCATGGTTGGACTCTAAAGCCATCAAAAGAATCAACTTTGTGATTTACTGCTACAATTAATAATTGTCTCAGTAAATGCCCAAACCCTACAGAACTGGTGCCTTCAGAGAGCCACTACAGTTACATATTTGGTGTCCCTGAACGGCCGGTTTTTCTTACACTACAGAACCAATTTTAAAAACAATTGCGGCACACTACGATTCACACTGACTCAAAAGTGATCACGGCAGATGTTGTTCCCTGCACAATGCTGAAGGGACCAAAGAGCATTGCTGATGCTTTTTTATGCCTTGATGTTAAGCTGACAAAGACTATCTTGAAACACCTAGTTCAGTCTCTCGACAGACTGCCAAGCAAAGCTTTTACCCATTGACGTCGCAATAGAAGGAAGGTCTTAACCCACCAACACTTAGCAGCGGCAAGATTCAAACCTAACCCAGTGAAGAAAATGGAGCACAAACCCAGCACTTAGACCACCCAGCCACACTCCTTACACCTTACTCTTTTGGAGAAAGTCGGGTGGGTTCAGCTCTTGTTGTGCGACGCGTGGAAATGACTGCATCTTCGTTTTCCGAGATGTTTCCTATCACATCTTTGTCAGCTCTGAATATAGTGCTTCTTTGGAGCAGGCTTCAGACCTTTTATTTTATTTATAAAGGAGGGCCATTCAGAAACATGTAATTCCTGTTTTAGAAATGCTTTGGGCGGTGTGTTTTATATAATGCACAAACAGTATTCTGATTGTATACTGTAGACCTGTGTAGCAATCATACTGGACGTGACTGGGATTCTGAAATGTTTCTTGAAAAGGTATTCAGGGCTGCTTGAATCTATAATATAAAAGTGACCCGAAACTTCCAACCTTCCAATCACTGATGTCGCTCTCCCTAAACCTGTACGGGATGTTTTGCTGATGTGCAATGTGCCTTTACTCCTGTATTAAAAACGACCTCTGTTGTTGGGCGGAGTTGAAGGAGAACTAACTGCACAGAAAAAGTACGTAACGATAAAATATTTCTGCGCGTGAAACACATCAATCGTTCAGCATTTCTAAAATGTTTAATTGAATTGACAAAGAAATCCTCTCCTTAAACTTCGAAAAGGATTATCTGTTGAGCCAGCAGGCGTAACACTGCAGTTGCCCGTTTCTCACAGGTGTTTGAAGTTGTGGATAACATTTAGCAGGTTTGGCACCATGGCTTAGCTGGTTAAGCCGCCTCACTAAAAACCAGGAGACCCTGGGTGTGAATCCCAGTGGTATCTATTCGTAGACAACAGGCCACTCATTGTCAATATTTATGGAGCTTAATTTAAAGACAACGGGAGAAGCATGAGTTACAGCTTTCTGTAGCTGTTTTATATAGCGCTGTATTGGTTGGCTCTGTGGCGCAATGGAGAGCGCATTGGACTTCTAGGCTTTGATAGAATGAAGTCATTCAAAGGTTGTGGGTTTGAGTCCCACCAGAGTCATGTATCATTTTGATTCAACCTTTCAAAATCCTCTAGGGATTAGTGTTGATCAAGTCAAATAAAGGACTTCTTAAGAGTCCACAGTTGAAAATGAACCAGCAGCCACAAGAAAGAAATTAGCACTGGACTGTGATCACATTACTCCTGTCCTGGACTCCTTGCACTGGCTTCCTGTCAACTTCAAAATCCTCATGCTCACCTATAAGGCTCTCCATGGCTTGACACCACAGTACCTGTCTGGGTTATCGCCCTACTCCCCACCTCACAACCTTGCTCTTCTAATTCTGGTCTCCTATCTGTCCCCCAGTCCATCTACACTCTATGGGTGACAGGGCCTTCTCCTGTTTTGCACCAAAGCTCTGGATCTTTATTCCCAAGGATATCAGAGAGTCACCTTCTCTAAACTCCTTCAAATCCAGACTCAAAACCCTCTTCTTTAGAAGAGCCTTTAATGAACTATTCTTTACCCCTCTGTTCCTACTGTATTTAATACCACCATCTATTGTCTCCTCTAACTGTGTATTCTCATCCTGCTTATCTTGTGTATTTTTTTACTTTATTGGTTTCATTCTGTAAAGCACTTTGAAAAGCCACCTTTAAAGGCACTATATAATGTATAGATTATTATTATTAATAATAATAATGAACAGCGCATTTAACACTGAGCACATGCGGTCCTTCTTTGCAAAGGATTGCAAAGGTTGGGAATTAGCCTTTCACTCGTGTTGTTGAAGACCGTATCCTGGCTTTGTTGCAGGAAATGTCTGGATGCCATCACCGGATCAAGGAGAGGATCAGGGTTTTGGGAAGTCTTTTTGATGCCTGACACTGTGTGTTTCCTGGTTGTAACGGGTGTCATTCTGGACCTAAACAACAGAGAACACCGTTGAAATAGCTGAACTGCCTAGCGGACACTTTGTCGCCTTCTTCTGACCTGTATTTAATGCGATTCTCTGAAAACTTGGCACATTATATCTGTGCTACCTTTATGGAGGGCACACTCATAAGAATCATAGATTCGATCACAAGCATCTAAAAATGAGCATGAGAAAATGACATCACGCTATGAGGCTGAATGGCACAAATTCTCCTGTTACTTCTGCAGCAAATGTGTGTTTTTTGCTTCTTAACACTGAGATAGTTGGAGATATTTGGCAGCAGTGGGATTCCAACTCACACCCCCAAAGAGACTAGAGCTTTAATCCACCTCTAAATTAAAAACTAGGTGACTTGTAATGGCTGGTAGGAGAGGAAAGGTATAAATGCTTCTTTTTTGGACAAAGTCTTTATCTTTTTTTTCACCAGTTGTTTTGATCAAATTATTGTAACGCAGTACCATATTAAGGTATAATATGTACATGAACGTCATGTCTGAGTCGATGATGGCAGCTGAGTTTCGCTGGAGGACAGTTCATCATGAGTGGGTAAGCCTGCATAATGAGGGAGAAGAGATCGGCCTCTCTGACGCAGTGTCCAGTGACACTAACCTTCTGTCCTACTGTTCTCTGCTAATGTAGATGGTGAATGTTTATTTAGGTGAATGTAAGGTTTCATTCTTGTAAAATATTTCCGAGCACTTTTTTTGTTGCTGAAAATTAATCCTGTGCATTTGAATGAATTCCGATATTGTCACCTAATTCCATACATTGTTTCATCAAACTAGAACATTTAGAGGAGGTCAATTGCATTTATGAATTGCATAGTGATAGTATTTCTTTCCATTTAAATACTTCAGTCAAAAATGTAGAGAAGGTGCTCCTGTTTTCACCATTATAAGAACTGTGATGCACCAGTAATATTTACTCTCATAAAAGTATTGTAATTGTATTGTTCTGTTCTGTAACAATCTTGAGTGACACAAACCTTCTGTTTTACTGCACTACACTTCTCCAGAGGCCAGTTCAGCACACAAGGATCCTCAGTCAAACAAACACTGCAATCGCTTGATAAACGCTATTTCTCATCCTTTCTCTTAGTGTCGGTGCTACTATTGTATGCAAAGGAGGCGACTTGACAATGAAATCTTAAAGAGAGTCTTCATGAAGGTGTGTGTCGGCAAGCTCTCCACCTGGCAATTGACTGGGCTTGTGAAGAAATCAATCTCATTCAACAACCATACAAATTGCACAGCTTAAGGCACATGAAGCGAAATCTGTGAGCTGATTGACACAAAACAATGTCACTTCACATTATCTGCAAAGTTGTTTTGCTTGTCTGACCACCTCTTCCTACTTTACAGTGAGCACATATATTTCAGTTTCTTTCCCCCATGTGGAGATGTATCCACTGCCAAAACTGCTGTCTGATTATTTAAATTATCTGTAAAACTGTTACATGACTTCATCTAATTGTAAATTTATAAGACGGTCTGTGAGACATTTGTGAGAGTAGCTGAATCCCAGGGCTGGTATGGAATCACACAGACAGGTCTTCTGTGTGATCTGAGTCCCACTGCTCAGAGCTACAGACTGGTCAAATGGTCACTATTGTAGACACGACCATCGGACCATCGGCTACAAATAATCAATATACCGATCATAGTGTCACTACTGGTGTTTATTACATAAATACTGTATATAAATAATAAGATAATTCCACACTCATAAAACATTTATAAACATTTTGGGAGGCTGACATACAGTAAAGAAAGTAATACTGAAGGGCTGGAAGTCCTGGAAAGCGTTAATAGATCCTTCTTGCTTTCGACCTGGAACAGAGCCCACAACTGCCAGATCAGTGACCCCTGAGCCCAGTTCACAGAGAGGAGAACCAGGAGCTCTTTTATGTCTCTAAGAGGGCTGGGAGGAAGGATAAAAGGGGGAAATGTGACATGAGTCCAGGCTGTTCTGTCTGATATTGTTCATGTAGCAGCACTGATTGTCTGAATATCTTCTGGTTCTGGATTGTGAGGATAGAGAGCAGTACGGAGTTGAGATCCTGTCTGAGTGTGAGTCTGAGCTGTGAATCTGACTGAGAAGAGAATAATGATTTTTTATTCTGCCTGAGAATTTTCCTGAGAATTTTTTTCTTTTCCAAGTGGTGTTACATCCCCTTCAGATACTCTACACAGACTGCCAGAGAGAAGAGGATAGAGAGATGGACAGATAAGAGCACACACAGCAAGAGACACCGACATCTTGATTTACTTTGAAGCAAGTGTTAATTTCTTTTCTGGAACAAGTTGTTTCTGAACTTCAAGAAATTCATACAACTTCTGAAAGATAAAATACAAATCTTGCTTCTCAGGACAGAAGAAATTATTCCAAAAAATGCCAGTGATTTTTTTCTCCTTTTAACGAAAAGTGGAGAAAAACAACAGCAGTGCAACTCCGTCGGCTTGATTTAGCTTAATACAAGTATTCACTTCCTTTTCTGTAGATTACAGCCTGCGAAAGATGAAATGAAGTTCTTGGTTACTCTTGGTCAGTGCAGAAGAAATACTGCCAGCTGGCAGGAAAATGACAGTATTTTATTTTCTTTAACTACAAACATGTGAGTTGTGAAAAGCAACGGGAATGTGTCCCTGTGCAGCTGTTAAACAAAGGGCTGGTGGGTCAAACGTACTCAGGGACGTGCTTCAGATTGTGATGATGTAAACAAAATCTCCGCTAAAAATTGAAGGGATTTCTTCGCAAACCCTCTTGAATGTGGCAGGAAATCTTCGTGTTTTACTCGTGTGCAACTACAACAAGTAAACAAATAAGTACCTAAGTCAATGTCCAAGAAAACCATCTTCACGTGTGGAATTTTTCTTTAACTGGCTGTTGGGAGAATTCATTTATACACCAGTTGTATCCTTAGCAAAAATATTTTAAAATTAGAACACAGATTTGTTGGAGAACTTGACAATCCTTGACAATCATTATTAAATGAGCATTATACAAATGTGCGTTGATATTTTTAATATGTACCTTAATTGTAATATATATATATACATAATTGCTTTGATATGGATGTTCATTTGAAGGAATTGAGGAAACTATGAAGGATCGCAGAACAACCAAAGATACATTTGGGCATCTGCTATTGGTAAAGATGAAAGAGTACCTTAAGTGTGAAGCTTTCATACACACGAGAGAAAAAAACAGTTTTAATGCACTTCATTAAACTGATGGTATGCTTATCAATCGTGCATAAAGTGTACATAGCAGAGGATGGTTTCGATCCATCAACCTCTGGGTTATGGGCCCAGCACGCTTCCGCTGCGCCACTCTGCTGACAGCTGTTATAATGTGATTCAACACAACTGCTCTATCTTTGCTTTCTAAAAGTGCGCCCGAGATGAAAAGTCTAAACGGTAAACGCAGACGTCACTTTGAGCACTTGGTCTTTTATAGCACAAATCATCACCTGCTGCTCTACATGGGCGTGTCTTCAATATCGTTGAGAACCAAACCTTCTGCTTTCCGAGGCAACTGATTCTTTCGTCGTTAATTCCCAAATCTTCAATGAGAATCAGTGAAACGAAAATCAAACACATGTACACACTCGCGTCCTAACCTGAAAGAAAAATCTACACCCACTTTATAATACTGAAAATGATTCAGGAAGTACAGCAAAGTTCTAAAACCAGCGAATGCATCTGCATACAGTACATAAAATGTCAATTTTTCAAAAGTAAAATCTTCAGCTTTGAAAGATTACCATCCATATATTTTCGTTTTTCTCTTTTTTTACATAACACGCTTTCGAGAAACAAACTCTTTTAATTAAGGTTTCATTAGAAAATGTGTATCTTGGTTTGCCAAGTTAAAATCGGCACATCCCAGTGGGCAAAAGATGTAGAATATACAACTATTGAACGCATACCAGACGTGTAACTGTGCTCCGTAACTGGTCTAGAATGAAATTCTAATATACGTATATCGTTATACGTCAATTAGACATCTATGATTATATGTTTATTATACATAAATGGTTGTAGTTCTATTATACGGATAAATTTAGAAGACTACTATACATATATAGTTAAAGGTCTATTATACATCAAAGAAAGATTTTTATAGGTGTAGAAACTAGTAAATAAAGCCAATGATTTATTTTAGAAATTTATTCTTAAAATATACAATTATTCACACCTGAAAAATATGTAGTTCAAATTATACATTATATACAATATTGTAATCAACAAATGTCTAACCATCATAAAAAAAACACAACTAGTAAACTTCAGTTACAAATTCTAGTAACATGGCAATATATATATATAGTAATGACAAACACAAACTAATTACATGAACACGCTAATATTTAACTCAAAACCACATTTCGAAACTTCTTTATTTCCACGAAAATATTATTAATGTAGCACAAACGCTACTTTCTAATAAAGACAGAAAGAAACTGTTTGTTTTGTGTCTCATGGTGATCCTCCTCTCGATACTAATGAAATGTTTAATATGATCCCTCGAGAAAAAAAAGGAGTCAATTTCCGCCTGGAATGATTGATGCCCCATCAAACATTTTGTAATATCCCTGGAAGTTTATACAGTAGAATCCTGGTTCGTGGCTTAAATTCAAGGTAAACAAGACTAAGGAAACGAGTTGGAAAATTGATGTCGAAGTGGGATTTAAATCACCCGGAACATTTCACTCCATTGGACAGTATGTGCCAGAGAGCCTACCGCCATCCCTTCGATAGTTCAGTTGGTCGAGAGGAGGAGTGTAGGAGAATTAGCAGGGAGTCCTTAGGTCGCTGGTTCGATTCCAGCTCGAAGGAAGGTGCTTTTTGTGTACTTTAATCAAAGAGTTAAAAAAGCGAATCTGTTTCATTCAGACATTTATCAAAAGTTCAATAAACGACGAAGTAGAGGTTCCTGTTCCGAATTCAGCCCACGTCTGATTGTCTTGTTTTGGCCAAGATCCGATCTTTGAATTAAGGGACTACACTGTCTGCTTTGTAATTCAAAAATACATACAAATGTCAAGTTTTTTGTAGATATAAAGGTGTTCTCTGTTTTCAAAGGATAGGTACTTAATTGGCATAATGATTTGGTATTGATTTTGTATCGTTGTATTATGAAGTTTGTGCTTTCTGTGTTTTTATCGTATTGTGAACTTATTTTTTAAACAAATGCTTACAAAGGCAAACACATCTGATATTTTAATAATTATTATTTTAATAATTTGATCAAATTGAGGCCCAGGATCCAAATCTTCAGTTCTGATTTTTTCAAGTGATATCTTTCCTTCCTGTCGTGGAAGTCACACGATGTGAGCAATTGTTTTTTTTACGTTGCGATCCAAAGATCCTCAGGCGCACTGTAACCAAACCAGGATGGATTCTGCTCGGAGCCGGACTGAGCTCATTCTCACTCCCTGTGCTAAAAACAGAATTAGCTCTTCCCCGAACATCGTCTACAGCTGCTGGATGGTGCTCTGCGTCTTACTGCTCCGGCAATTACTTTGACGAAAGACAGATCACTTGTGCGCTTTTAAGCTTCTCGCAGCTACAGCTATAGCCCTGAAAAAAGCATTAGCTTTATCAGTTTTTATATTAATCTATTTTGAATCAAAGTTTGATATTTTTTTATTTTTTATTGCATTTTACATTACAATAATAATAATAATAATAATTATTATTATTATTATTGCGCACACTTATATAGCGCTGTTCTGGATACTCCACTCAATGCGCTTTACAGGTAATGGGGACTCCCCTCCACCACCACCATTCTCCTGAATGATCACAGAGGGCCTCGGTTTTACGTCTCAGCCGAAGGACGGCACCTGTTTACCGTTTAGGGTCCCCTTCATTGTACTGGGGTATTAGGACCCGCATGGACCGCAGGGTGTGCGCCCAGCGACAAAAAACAGACGTGTGTCGGGCTCGGCTGCGAGCAGGACAATGACATCACAGGGACAAAGCAAAGGAAATCAAAACAGTTCTATAAAAGACCTGTGTAAGCTGTTGGTTTGCAGTCTGGACTCTAAATCCTCCGATCCGATTTTAAATCTCTCTAATACCTGAGCTGCGGCTTCTTCCGATTATTTATTCGTATACTTATTATGTGTAAGTGTATAGATGAAACCTTTCATATATTGTTCAGTTTAAATCAAAATGCTTTACTAATACAAGAGAGAAGTATAGTATGAAGGATGTGACAAATCTATGATTTCTTGGAACAAAACGGTTTTTATTTGCATTCGAAATGAAGCGGAATTTTAGCGCGACACACAAACCCTTTGTCTTTTTTAGAGTTTTTAGAGTGAACAGACATAAATGTAGAAAACGTGTTTTTTTAGCACTACAATAGCAGGGTCAGTGGCATAATGAATAACGCGTCAGGCCTCGCGTCAGAAAATTAGAGGTTCGACTGCCGTCTGGCTTGTTGCGTTTATACCACTTACGTTCTTTTATATAAATGAACTCCACCTGAAAGCTATAGAAAACACTTTGGGTAAGTTGTCTGCAGCCTCATGCGAATTTCGACAACTTACCCAAAACACTGTACTGTCTGGAGATCAGCTCCAGCTCTGAACTCAATTGCAATGAAAAACCATGCGTAACAAAACTGGAGAACAGCTGAACTTGTGTTCAGTTCGGTGATGAGGGATCAGAACTGTCCTTGTTGTAATTAGCACGAACTGCACAGGCTCTGAATCAGACCATGTCAATTAGTCTGATCAATGTAGGACACGTTAATGTAGAATTATTAAAAGGTTTATTAGTTAGTTAGTTCAGGTTTACCCACCTGAACTAATGTAGAATTATTACTTGGTCTGTCTCTTGTTTGTATATAAATGAATGTCTCTGACAACTTAATGTTAGTTTTACGATGTAGGTCAGGCGTTGACATATGCACGAGTATACTAAATGTCTCACTCCTGATTCAACTCATGTTCTATAGGAGATTGGCGATTCCTCCTGTTTCTCATACAACCATATCAGAACAGAAGCCCGTGTCACCCAGCTCTGATTCAAGATCGACTTGCATCTTTATCCCTTTTTTGTTCTTGATCATTATTTTCTTTAGTTATGATCAATATTGAACTTTTTCTAAATGAAATGACAATAATCAAACATGCAGGCAGATTTTTGAAAAGTATTCGGAATTGACAGGGTGCCTCTTTGGAACAATCGTCAGAAATTGTGAGAAAATGAAAGTTATGTAAGCTCTCACACAAAGCATTGAAGATTGGAATCTGAGTGTAAAAAAGCTACCCGTCTCCCAATGATAGGCAGGGATACACACCATGACTCGAATAGACTCAGCGAACTTTAACATCTATGATATTACGAGTGCTTTGCACGTGTCGAATTTCAAGAAGGAACTACTACAACAGTTGTGGACATAATTCAATACCACCGGCAAAGTCCAATTCCGGCAACATCTGAGAAAATAATGTTCACTCATGGAATTTGGTCTTTGAATGGCTGGCGGGAAAATTCATTTTTACTCCTGTTGCACCCTCAGCTGAAACATGTTAAAATAACAACGCAGATTTGTTGGAGAACCTGACAAGAATTATTGGGTTAGCACTGTATGTATTCTTGTATATTTACTTTAATTTTAATATAAATGTAAACATGCATGCTGTATAAGCTATTGTAATTTTAAAATATGTTAGCTGAGGATGCGAAGGGGGCTATTATACCTTGTGAAACATGCAAGGAACTGTAAAAAAGACTGGTATTTGAATAAAATTGGCGATCACAAGAAAACCACAATTTATGTGGTATTATCATCAATATCCTTCAAAATCTACGTTCAAATGAAGGATTTGAAGAAACTATGAAAAAAGCAACAGTAATAGCAGAGGATTTTGATTTTTGCTCTTCAAGTCAGCAGATCACCGTAGAGTTGCACCCCTACAAACAGCACAAAGGATGAATCCCACCACCTTCATTATTGCTGTGTTTGTGCCAGTGAAAGTAGCGTTTCTGTTATTGAAAGCATCTCGGAAGATGAAGGTGCAGTCACTTCCACATGTCATGATATCATTAGATCTGACGACAAGAGCTGAAGCCCCCCCTAGTCCAAGCCAGCAATGTGAGGAAGATGGGTATGGAGGAAGGTAGCGTGGCCAAGCTGTCTAAGGTGCTGGATTTAGGCTCCAGTCTCTCTGGGGGCGTGGGTTTGAATTCCACTGCTGCCAAATATTAATGTTTTAAGACCTGCAATACAATCAGTAAAAGCGCTTTTTGTTAGGCTGCGGGAGGTGTTTAGAGATAGACTTTCTAAAAGACAGGCTTAACATCAAGGCAGAAAAAATATTTTGTTTTCTCAACAGAAATTCTCTTTGGCACGTTCAGCTTTATGTAGGGAACAACGTCTGCCGAGATCACTTTTGAGGCAGTGCACATGATAGTGTACCGGCAAGTACATTTAATATTGGCTGTGGTGGTGAGCTGCTTTTGTCTGTGAAACTTTTAATTCTTCACGCCGAATCGTTGGCAGGGGTAAAGCTTATTAAATCTTTGAACATAGCGCTCCATCAGAAATACTTTGTTCGTGATCAAAAGAGATCAGAGGATTAACTTCATGGATTCACATAGCATACCTTACAGGAAAGATTTAAAAGGGGAATTGATTGTGCTTCCTGATGTTGTTCCTGTCGTTTCTTTGGATACAAAGGTGAATGTTCTTTGACGTTCTGCTAGACTATCCACTGGGTGGGCTTTATCAATCAGCTCGGAGAGGTCATCAGTGCTCTGTCTCTGGAAAATAATCAGCACTGTCGTTTTTCCCTGTGCTGTCTTTTAAAACATATAAGATCACGAGTTTACAGATTTCTCCAAATAACAACTATACATTTTAACCCAGCGGTTAGCATTCCTTCAATCCAATAGTTTTACTCCGGGTAAAAAGCAGCGAAATATATAGAGAGATTATATTCAAATATTTCAACGTTCTTATTGGATTACCTGTATGGAGATATCGCTCAGAATTCCTAATATGATTTTGAGTTCAGTTTTGCTTTACTACTTTCAGAGTCTTTTATTGACCTTGCTGAAGCAGAGAAGTGACATAATCACAAATGCGACTTACCTGTGCTGCTGTTTTTGGTTAATAATGATTATTGCGAGGAAAAAAAAACAGCTCCTTGCATTAAGAGCAAGAGCAACCAACACGCTCGCTTGTTGAGTTGGGTTTTTTTTCCGTGGTGCTCTTCCTCAGATGTAAAGTTATTTGGCGAGCAAGGACCTCTGAGAAGGAGCCTGAATCCATCAAGAACTCAGAAATTCTAATATCGCACTACTGTCTTGTGTACAGAGATCTGCTTCTTCCTTTTTGAGTGTTTTGGTGTTTAAGAGCACGCTTCCTACCTCGAATGTTAGTTTCAGGAGATGTGCTACCGGATAACAGATTATCTTGAAAAGTTTTGGGGATGCACTGGCCGGGATTAAAACCCGGCTCAATTATTTGGAAGTCACCTGTACTACCAACACACTTCTAAGAAGCACCCGCACATTTTAGCAATCCTCTCTCTCACCTACAAAGTTATGAAGACACAGACGACCAATGAAAACTAATTTGATTCACTCAAGGCTTCACTCTTCTGTTGTGATGTTGTTTTAATTAGTGTTAGCTGTGATGAGGTGTTGTTTCTGTCTCTTAAAGTTTAAGAGTCTGCTCCTTTCTTCCTGGTATAGAAAAAAACATGTTCCATCTTTGTTTACAAACACCACTGTAAATTATTTGTCCATCTCTAAAGCCTGTGTGTATTGACAAGGCAATTCAAAAGCACATATTAAATAAGAACACGATCCTTCTTGTTACCATTCCCGTGGTTGGAGCGTTGTTTCGCCCTTTTACGTTCTTCTACAATATTTACAGACAGGGCTTTATCACTGGAGTTGTGTGCATCGGTCCATGAACATCAACTGTACTGCTGTTTTTCTATGCGTAATTTAATCGCAAGCACTTAAAAGATGCAAAAAGATTTCAAAGAAAACATAATTGAAAGACAGTCGAGTAAGGAGGAAGAAAAACGCTCTCCCCCGTTGAAGAATCAACCACCGTCGCCCATGTGACTGGATATAAAAATAAATTATTCATTTCAATTATTCATGAAGGGTGGATTGTGGTCAGTGAACATATGCACATCTTTAAGTCAGTTCCACCATCTGTGCCATAGGGGGTGTAGTTCAGTGGTAAAGTGCATGCTTTTCATGTATGAAGTTCTGAGTTCAATCCCTGGCATCACCAGATGTCTTATATTATTGTGCTCACATCGCAATCTTCTGTTGAGTGAGAACTCTTTGCTCGTGTTCATAGAGAGCCAGGTTTACACAATTAAATTCAGTCACACACGAAGTGCTACAGTGTTGCTCTGCTGTTTTAAATGTACCTCCAAAGCATTTTGTTCTGTTAACTACCAAATGATTTGAACTAATTTTACATCATATTCAGGAAATCCAGAGAAGGTCATCAGACTTTTAGTGGCTGTTGAAGAAAACACCTGTTGAATCTCACCAGGGATTTCTTGAGAGATCTTTCAGCAAGCGAGTTAACAGGGGTTAACGTAGAGAGTGGCGGAGGTGGGATGTCAGGGCTTGACGTCACTGCTTTATGCAAAGAATGGAGGGGTGGTCGTCAGGGCTATATGACTGTGCTTCACGCAGAGAGTGGTGGGGGTGTGATGTCAGGGCCATACGACAGTGCTTTACACAGAGAGTGGCGGAGGTGGGATGTCAGGGCCTGACAACACAGCTTAACGCAGAGAGTGGATGGGTGGGTGTCAGGGCCATACAACACTTCTTTACGTAGAGAGTGGAGGGATTGGTGTCAGGGCCATATGACACTGCTTTACACAGAGAGTGGCGGGGGTGGGATGTCAGGGCCTGACAACACAGCTTAACGCAGAGAGTGGAGGGGTGGGTGTCAGGGCCATATGACACTTCTTTACGTAGAGAATGGCGGGGGTGGGATGTCAGGGCTTGACGACACTGCTTTATTCAAAGAGTGGAGGGGTGGGTGTCAGGGCTATATGACAGTGCTTTCCGCAGAGAGTGGTGGGGGTGGGATGTCAGGGCCATATGACACTGCTTTACACAGAGAGTGGCGGGGTCGGGATGTCAGGGCCATATGACACTGCTTCACACAGAGAATGGAGGAGGTGGGATGTCAGGGCCTGACAACACAGCTTAACGCAGAGAGTGGAGGGGTGGGCGTCAGGGCCATACGACACTTCTTTATGCAGAGAGTGGTGGGGGTGGGATGTCAGGGCCTGACGATACTGCTTTTCGCAGAGAGCGGTGGAGGTGGGATGTCATGGTTATACGACAGTGCTTTCCATTGAGAGTGGTGGGGGTGGGATGTCATGGCCATAAGACACTGCTTTATGCAGAGAGTTGAGGGATTGATGTCAGGGCCATACGACAGTGCTCCACTCAGGCCTCTGCTTGAATTTGTACTCCTCCTCTCTCCCTACCTCTACCTCTATGATATTTGCACTTTCTGGAGAGGCGATTTTCTCCACTTCAGTAGCCCGATTACGAATATTCTTTTGTCCATATCTTCGCAACGGAAGCACAGAACGCCTTCAAACCAAATGCATTTTAAAGACCACGACATGTGGATATTTCCACAGCCTCTACATCAAAGTATCAGTGAGCTAATGATCTTTTTTTAAACCTCCGGTTTTTCATCGATGCGTAATTACGCACTAACTGGAACCCGGGGGACCGCTGTATACACAAGTTCACAACGCGACAAATACTGTTCAATACGGCTTCATGCGAAAAACTTGTATATGACCATAGGCAAAAGAATAGCGCAGTCTCCAATTACTCAGACTGTAAGCAGGGGAATAAAGCTTTGTCTGAATTCTGAAACCCTTCCTTTATGTCCTGTTTTCATTCAGGTAAGAGTCAACTATATTCACAATACTACTGACAGCAGGAATATTAAAATATTCTTTACTCAGCAGCTTATTAAAAACAGCTCCCATGATGTTCAAACCGATTTTTTACACAGAACACTGACACAGCTTTGCATTCTGAATCTCTTTTTCTCGTGCTTTTATTTAATGTGGCACAATGCACTGGGATAGGGGTATTCTGTTCACAAACCAATAGCATTTAAACCACAGCACCCACAATGCTGCAAGTAAGTGTTTTGCACACTAAGCAGAGAGCGATGTCTTCCTCGTTAGTATAGTGGCGAGTATCCCCACCTGTCACGCGGGAGACCGGGGTACATCAGGACGGCCACAACGCAAAGTACTGACCTCTATACGATCACGGCAAGTTACCGATACACACGTGGCAGGGCGGAAAAGGCTGTGCTCTCTTCGTGTGACATAATTCGGAAAAGTCCTGACGTTGCATTTCAACTGAGCCCCAGTATACATCTACCCTTCGACACTCTGAGTGACAACTCTCTTGCGTGTTTTCTCATATTTATGTAGTTTGCTTGCATGATGCCCGGAACAGCGGGGTTGTGTGCTCCCATATGGTCTAGCGGTTAGGATTCCTGGTTTTCTCCCAGGCGCCCCGGGTTGAAAACTCCATACTCCCGGTATGGGAATGTGTCAGTTTTGCCTCCTGCTTTCCAAAAGATCAGCACCGTGTACGAAGGAGCCGCATTAAAACCACTCGAACGTGCAAAACGCGTGAGAAGAGGAGGCGCTTGTTTCCAACAGAAGACTTCTCGTGTGTGAGACGAGCTGATCATCGCTGCAGGAGGTGGGAGGGTTACTCTGGTAGACAGGGCTGACCTTCGGCAATAGGATTTATACTCTCCAAGATGATATTTGCACTTTCTGGAGAGGCGATTTTCTCCACTTCAGTAGCCCGATTTCGTCGATTGCGTGGAGAGGGCTGTAGAATGTGGCGCCGCCTTTCCTGCTCCATCCATGACAGGCGTGCTGGTCTCTGGAGAGAGAGCACGGTCCATCAGCGCACTCCAATAAAGGCACTGGAAGCAGCTGAAACGCATTGGCGAAGCTCAGCAATGGGCCGCTGGGCACGTCTTACCACTGTTTCTGTAGTGTAGTGGTTATCATGTTCGCCTCGCATGCGAAAGGCCCTTGGTTCGAAACCGGGCAGAAACAGACCGGCTTCTTTTGTCGCATACAAATGGGTTGTACAACTTTTAACTAGCAAATGGAAGAGGGCTGAAGTAAGAGACAAGATGTAAATACGGTTAACTTAAGTCAGTTCTGCCTGAAAATTAGACTTCTAAGCAACAGGGGTTTATGGCAGGAAAGGGGGTTAACTGATAAGGATTCCAGATGCGAGGGGGCATAATCTTAAACTGACCATTTGGCCAGGGTCTCTTAACTGGCCAAATACCACGACCCCCCCCCCTTACCATAACACCGAATGACGTCTGAAGCAGCAAGGAAGGACTATATAACCTAAAAGTTTGTACCGGCACATCGAACAATACTTCGGTTTTGTTGTTTCTTGTGGGAAACAAGACTTCGGCTTTATTGTTCCTTGTGTCCGTCGTGGCAGTGAACAGGTCCTGGTTACAGGATCTCTAAAAAAGGAAATAAAGACTGAAATCAGATCCGACCCGCCATGCTGCCACGGTGACGGTGCACTGCCCAGTGAAAGTGGCAGCCTGTCCCTGGACTGTGGGTGGAAACTGGAGCACCTGGAGGAAACCCCCACAGACCAGGGAGAGAACATGCAAACTCCACACAGACAGCACCCACACCCCAGGTCCAGCACTGTGAAGCATGCCCGACGATGCGGAAGGGCTTTTACAAATGAGTGTGTAACTCACACTGGTGCCCAGGATGGCCTGCTACCGAAACGCAACCTAATTTTCTTAATACAGTTTGTTCGAAGCGGTTCGCAGGAGCTGGAGGTGAGGACTGAGCTGGGGTCCAGTGTGCAAGAGTGACTACTGATGTCGTGTGTGTGTGTGTGTGTGTGTGTGTGTGTGTGTGTGTGTGTGTGTGTGTCTGGATCATTGTGAGCGCCGTCAGGTTTGTGTATTTGTTTAAACAAGAGGATGTGTCTGTGCGGGTCTGACTCTGTGTGAGGGTGCAGCTCTAACTGTTCGCGCGCGGGCGTGTCTATCTCTCTACAATGCATGAGGGGCTAAATCTGCCTCTGAGAAACTGACTTTTCAGAAGAAAAATCTATGAAAAGGCACGGCCTGGCCCTCTTCTCTTGCTCCCGACGTATAACACACTGGGGGATGAAGCTGGTGTCTTCAGCTGTAACCCTAGCTATTTATGCAAACAGCTCTTTTATGAAAAGCAGCTCTAGGCCTAGACAAGAGGAACAGATAAAACAAATCTTAGATTTATGGCTTATTCAAAGCAGACTGAGCGCTGCTATACTGTATGTAGGAGCCAGAGATGAAGAATGAGCTATTTAAGGAAATCAGGAGTGTGAGAGAGGGAGTGTGTGTTTTTCCTCCCAATAGAGAAGGCTTGTGGTTCTTTCTGCTTTTCTGCACAGGCTGCCATCATAAGTACGTTTTGGGTTCTTGGTTTGAATGCTCGAGTTGTCAGGCTGGCGTTTTTTGTTCCTATTGGAGCCCATAATTGTGAACAAGGCGCTTGAGGACGTCTCTGTGCAGGTGTGCGTTTGTAATGACGTGTGTGCGCATCTCTGTAGCGGATGTTTCAGTAAAAAAACGCATTTAAAACATTCAACCTTTTCATGTTCCTAATATTCTTTCATTCTTCACAATAATAACTAAGGTTGCTGCTGGAAGAGGTGTTAGTGGGGCCACCAGGGGGAACTCTCACCCTGTGGCCCATGTGGGTCCTAATGCCCCAGTATAGTGACGGGGACACTGGAAAAACTGTAAACAGGTGCCGTCCTTCAGATGAGACGTAAAACCGAGGTCCTGACTCTCTGTGGTCATTAAAAATCCCGGGGTGTTTCTCGAAAAGAGTAGGGGTTTTACCCCAGTGTCCTGGCCAAATTTCCCATTGACCCTTACCAATCATGGCCTCCTAATAACCCCCATTTATGAATTGGCTTCATTACTCTGCTCTCCTCCCCACTCATAGCTGGTGTGTGGGGAGCGTTCTGGTGCACTATGGCTGCCGTCCCATCATCCAGGTGGATGCTGCACATTTGTGGTGGTGGAGGGGAGTCCCCATGTCCTGCAAAGCGCTTTGAGTGGAGTGTCCAGAAAAGCACTATATAAGTGTAAGCAATTATTATTCATTATAATGTAATAAGTCCATTATTTCTCACCCCTCCATTGCAAGGCATACACAACACAAACACCAGGAACAATTATCTCAGAAGTGAATTGCAAATGTATTGAGTTGTGATGCAACTGTAACTTGAACCTAACATGACTGTGGCGTGCATTTTTGAAATTGCATTTTCACAGCTGAAATACAAAATGAAGCTGATCGCAGTCCAAACTCAAGGTATTGTTGTAAAACTAAATATTCAACATGTTTCTACCTGTCCCTTTTCAGCTCACTCAGAAGTCCACAGCCTGCAGCCTGGTGCCTCTCTGTCTCCCCCCTCCACACTGCTGGTCCAGTGGAGGTGCTGTTTGATCCTGCACGATCTGTCCGGAATCGTATAGTCTTACTGAGCAGCGCAGGGCTCCCTGGCCCCAGGTACGAACAGTGAGTGTCAGTGCAGAACAGCTCTCTGACACTCCGCTCCCTCACTCCAGCTGATCAGGGCAACTACACAGTGAGGGACCTTAATGGAAGCAGTATCAGCACTGTGATCGTCACTGTGGGTGGTGAGCAGGTCTACAGTAGGATCACTAGAGGGCTCTATATTCTTGACAGAGTGTGTTCTTATATCATCCTCTGTCCTGATTGTCTTTCAGCTCACAGAGACAATGTCACCCTGCAGCCTGAAGCCTCTCTGTCTGTCCCTCTGTTCACTGGAGAGCCAGTGGAGGTGCTGTTTGATCCTGCAGGAGGTGGAAACTGGACCTCAGTGTGTTCTGTCCAGAACAGCACAGCCAGCTGTGTCCCCCAGTACAGTTTTTTTATTTTTGATGATTAGCCATATGTTGATTACAATATTGTACATAATGTATAATTTGAACTCGATATTTTTCAGGAGTGAATGATTGTATATTTTCAGAATAAATTTCGAAACCAAATTATTGTCCCTCGATCTCTGTCTCTCTCTCGTCCTGCTGTCTGTCTGTCCCTGCCTCTCTGTCTCTCTCTCTTTCAGCCCCGTCTGTCAGTCTGTCTGTCCTTCTCTCTCCTTCCTCTCTCTCTCTCCTTCCGCTCTCTCTCTCGGTTTGTTTGTCCCTCAATCTCAATCTTTCTCTTTGCCTGCTGTCTTTCTGTGCCTTCATCTTTGTGTCTCTCTCTCCTTCCTTTCTGTCTGTCTCTCTGTCTGTCCTGCGTTGTCCCAGCTGGGCCTGTCTCCCCGGCTCTCTGCCTTCAGCTCTGTTCGCCGATGTCCCACCAGCCCGTCTCTCTCTCAGCCTGTCTCTTGACTTGCAGGAGGAAGAGGAGGTGGAGACAGCTCCTCCGGCAGGAGAGAGGAAGAAGGTCAGTGCTGGTCCCACCCTGCCTCCTGTCCTGTCTGTGGTGGAGTTTCGCCATCTTGTCTGTCTTGTCAGCCCTGTCTGTCACTGTCTCTCTCCTCCTCCTCTCTGTGCTGTGGTGTCCAGTCAGTGTGTCTCTCTCCTCCTCCTCTCTGTCCTGTGGTGTCTAGGCAGTGTGTCTCTCTCCTCCTCCTCTTCTCTGTCCTATGGTGTACAGTGGGTCAGTATTAGTGGGCTACACCCAGGCTCACTCACTGCGAGTGTGATCTCAGCAGAGTCTCTGTACTCTTGGGACACTTGACTCACCTGTCTCTCTCTTTCTCTCCCTGTGCTGTCCCTCTCCTGCCCCCTCTCTCCCTACTCGGACTCCAGCTGGAGGAGGTCCAATCACCACCTCCTGTGAGACAGAAGAAAAAGAAAGTGGGTAATGCTCTGATTCTCTCTTTACTCCTGTCCAGTGTCCAGTCAGTGTGTGTGTATGAACCCCTCTCTCTCTCAGTGCAGTGTTCATGTCCTGGAGTGTCCAGTCCGACTCTTAACGTGACTCTCCTGTCTCTGCTTCAGAAGTGCTGGTGCGTCTTTTTAAAGTCGCTGAGCTGCATGTCGGTGGAGACAGATGATAAGGACGAGCCGATGGAGGCGGCGGAGACCGTGTGTCAGGAGAGGAAGAGCGAGGGAGAGGAGGAGCAGGCTGCCGGGAAGGACAAGAAGAAGAAGAGGAGGTGCAGGTGAGCAGACAGGGGGACGCCGCCCGGTCGTGTCTGTGATTCAAGAAGGAGTCTCCTCTTGCTGTTTGATGTCATGGTGATGTCCGTGTCTGTGTCCCTCACACCTGCAATAACAATATTCTTTCCAGGTTCCTTTCCTGGTTCTGTGCCAGCTAAGATCGGAGTCGCCTTCCCCACCAAGGACTGGACTGGACTGGACTGGACTGGAGCTGAGGGACACCAGACTGGACTGGACTGGAGCCAAGGGACCCCAGACTGTGCTGGACCGAAGCTGAGGGACCCCAGACTGCACTGGACCGGAGCTGAGAGACACCAGACTGGACTGGACTGGAGCTGAGGGACCCCAGTCTGTGCTGGACCGAAGCTGAGGGACCCCAGTCTGTGCTGGGCCAAAGCTGAGGGACCCCAGTCTGTGCTGGACCGAAGCTGAGGGACTCCAGACTGTGCTGGACCAAAGCTGAGGGGCCCCAGACTGGACTGGACTGGAGCTGAGGGGCCCCAGGCTGTGCTGGACCGAAGCTGAGGGACCCCAGACTGGACTGGACCAAAGCTAAGGGACCCCAGACTGTGCTGGACTGAAGCTGAGGGACCCCAGTCTGGACCGAAGCTGAGAGACCCCAGTCTGTGCTGGACCGAAGCTGAGGGACCCCAGTCTGGACTGCACTGGAGCTGAGGGACCCCAGTCTGGACCGAAGCTGAGGGACCCCAGTCTGTGCTGGGCCGAAGCTGAGGGACCCCAGTCTGTGCTGGGCCGAAGCTGAGGGACACCAGTCTGGACTGAAGCTGAGGGACCCCAGACTGTGCTGGACCGAAGCTGAGGGACCCCAGTCTGTGCTGGGCCGAAGCTGAGGGACCCCAGTCTGTGCTGGACCGAAGCTGAGGGACCCCAGACTGTGCTGGACCGAAGCTGAGGGACCCCAGACTGGGCTGCACTGGAGCTGAGGGACACCAGACTGGACTGGACTGCACTGGAGCTGAGGGGCCCCATACTGGACTGGACCAGAGCTGAGGGGCCCCAGACTGGACTGGACCGGAGCTGAGGGACCCCAGATCCCAGTCTGGACTGAAGCTGAGGGACCCCAGACCCCAGTCTGGACTGAAGCTGAGGGACCCCAGACTGGACTGTGGAAAACTTTCACATTATCTCCACCTGAGTCCTTAGATCGTCTGCATGACCTTGTATTATTAAGTATTATTTTAAGGTCCTGTGATGATCGTAAGATGGGGGGGGGGGGGGTGTGTCCCTTGACATTAATCTGTATTGTAATTTTTGTTCTTTTGTTAAGCATCATTAAAATGTTTTTTAAAAAAAGCTTTTGGTTTTTTCCCTCCCCCCCCGAAACGAACAAACAGAGTCTGTCTTTCTCTTTCATCCCGGAGAGTTTGTGGTTGATGGATTGAGGCCGAGAGCCCTCGTTGTTGGCGTGCCACCAGTTAGCGGGGCTAAAGCAAGGGGGGCATCGTGTCCAATACTCCTTGAAACGAGACAGATTTCAAGCCACCTCCGTCTGAAGAGAAGGAAGTTGACCACGAACTCCAGGGTGTCCTAGGAAGCTCTTTAGCCATCGTTTGCCCAGCAGCCATCTCACCCTGCAGCTCCCAGCTAGCAGCCCCCTCCCCACTGGAGCCCAGCAGGTAGAAGCCTGGTCAGTACCTGGAGGGGAGACTCCTGGGAAAAACTGAGGTTGCTGCTGGGAGAGGTGTGAGTGGGGCCAGCAGGGGGCGCTTTCACCCTGCGGTCTGTGTGGGTCCTGATGCCCCAGTATAGTGACGGGGGACACTGGACTGTAAACAGGCGCCGTCCTTCGGATAAGACGTCAAACCGAGGTCCTGACTCTCTGTGCTCATTAACAATCCCGGGGTGTTTCTGGAGAGGAGTAGGGGTGTTACCCCAGTGTCCTGGCCTGATTCCCCCCCTGGTCTTGACCCATCATGGCCTCCTTATCACCCCCCCTCTCTGAACTGGCTCCATCCCTCTGCTCTCCTCCCCACTGAGAGCTGCTGTGTGCTGAGCGGACTGGAGCATCATCCACGTGGGGGCTGCACACTGGGGTGGCTGGAGGGGATCCCCCTGACCTGGGAAGAGCTCTGAGTGGAGAGTCCAGACGGATTAATTATTATTATTATTATTCGTGCTGCACTGGGCTTCAGTCCTGGTAGTGAGAGGGGGATCTGTGATCAGTACAGATACTTATGACTGTATAATAATACACGATAGAAATGGAAAACAGGGTAGCGCTGTAGTCTCTTCGAAACGTTTTGAACTGCCAGAAGAAGTTTTCACAACCCGGACTCGTGAAGGTACAGGTCTTCTCCCTTCGTCCGGAGTAAGGTGAGAGGTTATCCCCTCGGGGCGCAGTATCCCCGATGCACCCCCCCACCACCACCCAAAATGACACACACTTCTGTGACGATTGGGAGACCCCGGTTCGATCAGCCCCTGCGGTGTAGGAAACGACCCGCTGGAGAGAACACGCAGACTCCACACAGAAGGGTCACCTCGGCATTTATTCCAACAGCAAAACACCAGAGAGAAACGGGTCTCCGAAAGATGAGCGCACACCGGGAAAAACACTACGGGGTCATTACAAATGGGAATAGGAGTTCTTTTTTTCTTTTCCGGACGTCAGTTGTATCGTGTCCTGGTGATTTCTCCTGTTTCGAACGGAGTTCAATGTCACGTTTCTACTTTATTAGAGAGAGGCACTGAACTTTGGGGAACGTGACATCCACCCAGTATTACTAGTAGGTTGATAAATATAAATGTTCTTTTTCCCCCCGTATGATACCTCGCGAAATATAACGATGGCCAACTCCTTAAGTCGAAATTTAAACCCTTCTCACGCTACAAGACAGTCCGTCAACATCGCCGCGGCCCGAAGCGCGACCTTCGGTATGACGTTGGCGGAAGGGGGTAGGGTAAGTACGTCACAGCCGGGGGAAGCCCCTATCACGTGAGAGGGGTGCTGCGGGCGACGAGCCCCCGGGGGCGAAGAGAAGTTGATTTGCGTGGGGTGTGGAAACACTACACGACCGGGCAAGCGAGCCGTTTTTTTTTTTGTTTTGTTTTTTCAGAACATCAGAACAACCGCAGAGATGACCATCGATCCACTCCGGACGTTTCCTTTTTTGTCCTTTTTGGCCTCCAAAATAAAAAAAAAAAAACTGGGATCCATCGTGGCGTTGCCAAATTAAAACGTCAACCACTTTTCGGGCTTTCGTGCTGTCCATGATGAAACCGTCATGGTTGTGTAAGGATACGTTACGTCACAGACCGGCGGCGCTCGGACGTGAGGAGTGTCGTTACGTTTTTGAAACGGGCACGTCAGACAAGATCTCTGACAAGATCTCTGAAAAACCCAAACCTGTAAGATTCAATTTCAATTCAGTTTTTTTTATATAGCGCCTTTCACAACAAGAATGCCCCAAGGCCCCGAACAAAGGAGTTGTTCCACACCCCCGCCACCCTCTGTGTACAGTAGAGCCCCCTGTACTGACTGGAGGAGCTCACCCAGCTGTGTCTGGAGAGAAGCCGGGGTATCGGCTTCAACCACAGGGCTGGGCGGCTTGTTCCCCACCCCCACCCCCTTCTGTGTACAGAAGAGCCTCCTGTCCTGACTCCAGTAGGAAATGTCACCTGGAGGCAACACACCGGCTTCTTTTAACAGATCACCTCGGGAATCGGGAACAACGGAGCTGTGTGCGGACGTCTGTACGGAGGGGTTCAGCGCGGGGGGGCTCCGGGCTCGGGTCTGGACCGGGGGGGTGGGGACTGTCTGTGTGGAGTCTGCATGTTCTCCCTGTGTTCTTCGGGTCCAAAGACAGGCTTTTGGGCTAATTGGCTTCTGGGAAAACTGGCCCTGGTGTGTGTGTGTCCTGTGATGGAGTGCTGTCCTGTCCAGGGTGTGTGAGTGTGTGTGTGTTTGTCATGTGATGGACTGGTTCCTGTCCAGGTTGTGTGAGTGTGTGTGTCTGAGTGTCCTGTGAGGGACTGGTGTCCTATCCAGGTTGTGTGTGTGTGTCCTGTGAGGGACTGGTGTCCTGTCCAGGGTGTGTGAGTGTGTGTGTGTCCTGTGATGGACTGGTGTCCTATCTAGGGTGTGTGTATGTCCTGTGATGGACTGGTGTCCTGTCCAGGGTGTGTGAGTGAGTGTGTGTGTCTGTGTGTCCTGTGATGGACAGATGGTACCAAGCCTGGACACCCATGAGACACTGGCTTCCTCAGAAGACTCTCACGGAGGGCACACTGTCCCTAACCCGGGTCCAGAAGAAACTACCGTGATCTATAATTCCTGCGCCTCGGAAGGGTTTATGACGTCTATGTCCGGCGCCCGCGCCCGTGGACCGGCGGTTTGGCGTCGCGCTCCGCAGCTCGAGCTTCGGTGCGAGGCAGGGCGGGAGGGAGTCGATGTGGCCTCGGCGCCATCTTTGCTGGTGAGTCAATTGTGACCGTTGCGGTACAACAAACCATCAATCAAGCTTTTCCCACCCCGTCCAGTATTTCTGTCGCGGCCCACGTCCCTTACAATCGACAAACTATAAAAAAAACAGTAGCCCTTCGCAACATTACACGCCATTTTTTTTATTTTAAACGTCCGCTAGATACGCAGGTGGCTCGATACCTGTCTTATCCTCGCCGGCGTCTTTATACCGGCAAGTGAATTTTATTTGGGGTCCCTCAGAATTGTGACAGAAATGTCAGTGAACCACAATAAAAAACGAAACTTTTTTTTAAAGGCGGTGAATGGATTTTTTGAGTAACCGTGTAGCGACTAACGTAAGGAAAAAAAAGTTGTCTTTCCCTACGAAGACGTTTTGGTACAGGACTTTCTTTAAATATCAGTTGTGCATAGCGTTTTACAAAAAGTTGATGATGATCTTGGAGATAATTGCAAAGGAACATTGAGATAACTACCAAAACGTTACGTGTGAAACGACAGGACAGAACTTTGAACCCACAAAGAAACAAAGGTATGAAATATTGCCTCGTCATGGGGGGGTTGATAATTGTAGTAAGTGTTCCTAATTTTCGTAAAGAAATGTATATTATGGGAGTCACACGTGAGATTTAGTGTATATACGTTTCATATTGTGCATATATACGGGGTTAAAAAGTGGAATGAGTATGATTATAAACTCGTGTGTCCTATAATCAGATAATTTTTGAACAAGCTTTGATTAGACAGGTGAAAAACAACATCAGATCCTTTTTTTAATATATTCTCACGTCTGAATATCAGCTTCTCCCCTCTGGCCAACATTTCAGGGCTCCCAGGTGTAGATCCCAAATTGAAACAAATATTAATTTGTTACCCAGTTAAACAGTTAATAGAAGTGAGTGACCAGGGTAAATAAAGGTGGGTCAGTGTAAACTGTTTATTCTGGACCAGACTTCGTCATGTGTGATATGTCATGACTTCTTATATTAAGTTTTATCTTTATATTTAGTTCTACATGTGTAATAGATGCGATGTGTGTCCATAAAAAGGTTTCTCCAGGGGAAAATCAAGTTCGTTTTAAAACCGTGTTTCCTTTTTAGGGTACGTTTGCATTCCAAGTGTGGGGTTTTTGCCTTTTTGTATTTTTGCTGAGACAAGTTGCCTTTCTTATACGCGGAGGGATCTGCTCGTGAGATGTCCGCTTGGTCCATTTCTGAGCTCAGTATAAGGTGTAGAAAGCATGACTGTCATCATAACCCGCATCTCACCCAGGTGTGGAATAATGTTGTGACTATTGCTTCAGCAATAACATGCTGATTGCATGTTTCTAGATGGGAATAACAGAGATCTCAACTACTGAGGGGCCTTATTAATAAAGTCTCCACAGCCGAAGCGCTGTGTCTCTTTTCAGCTGGCGATAAACCTTTCCTCGATCCTTTGCGGACTTGTTAAACTGTTCCTGATCAGAATAAAAAACGCTCACGCTAATACACAAGCACCCGTGTCTCGCCAAAGCTGACAAATAAAGAGACGGACAAGCCGCACTGCACGTGTGAACAGGGGAATGAGCGAGCGAGCGGGGATAGGGCGCCTCCTGCGCTTAAAAGCTTACAGCACCTGGTATTCCCAGGCGGTCTCCCATCCAAGTACTAACCAGGCCCATCCCTGTTTAGCTTCCGAGATCAGACGAGATCAGGCGTGCTCAAGGGGGTGTGGCCGTAAGCGAGAGCAGGGCTCGCTGGCACCCTTCTTATTGAGAGGACAGCTCCGTCACCTCTTTTACGACGCTGCTTTTTTTCCCTTGAGTTTTTCTCTTCTTCCCACGTTCTCTCTCTTCACTGCCTTCGTCCCCGCTCTATTTCACTTCAGCCTTTCACTCTTGCTTCCTTTCAATGAGGACGGAGCTGCGGGAGAAAGGGCGCTATAGAGGATCGCTGTGGAGAGCTGCTGCTGTGCTTTGACATCTGAGCTCTGTGGAAAACGATCTCAATACAATTCTGAAAAACGCGACTCTCCGAACGCCAGCCGAACAAGTCTCCACAGCCGAAGCGCTGTGTCTCTTTTCAGCTGGCGATAAACCTTTCCTCGATCCTTTGCGGACTTGTAAAACTGTTCCTGATCAGAATAAAAAACGCTCACGCTAATACACAAGCACCCGTGTCTCGCCAAAGCTGACAAATAAACAGACGGACAAGCCGCACTGCACGTGTGAACAGGGGAATGAGCGAGCGAGCGGGGATAGGGCGCCTCCTGCGCTTAAAAGCTTACAGCACCTGGTATTCCCAGGCGGTCTCCCATCCAAGTACTAACCAGGCCCATCCCTGTTTAGCTTCCGAGATCAGACGAGATCAGGCGTGCTCAAGGGGGTGTGGCCGTAAGCGAGAGCAAGGCTCGCTGGCACCCTTCTTATTGAGAGGACAGCTCCGTCACCTCTTTTACGACGCTGCTTTTTTTCCCTTGCGTTTTTCTCTTCTTCCCACGTTCTCTCTCTTCACTGCCTTCGTCCCCGCTCTATTTCACTTCAGCCTTTCACTCTTGCTTCCTTCCAATGAGGACGGAGCTGCGGGAGAAAGGGCGCTATAGAGGATCGCTGTGGAGAGCTGCTGCTGTGCTTTGACATCTGAGCTCTGTTGAAAACGATCTCAATACAATTCTGAAAAACGCGACTCTCCGAACGCCAGCCGAACAAGTCTCCACAGCCGAAGCGCTGTGTCTCTTTTCAGCTGGCGATAAACCTTTCCTCGATCCTTTGCGGACTTGTAAAACTGTTCCTGATCAGAATAAAAAACGCTCACGCTAATACACAAGCACCCGTGTCTCGCCAAAGCTGACAAATAAACAGACAGAGAAGCCGCACTGCACGTGTGAACAGGGGAATGAGCGAGCGAGCGGGGATTGGGCGCCTCCTGCGCTTAAAAGCTTACAGCACCTGGTATTCCCAGGCTGTCTCCCATCCAAGTACTAACCAGGCCCATCCCTGTTTAGCTTCCGAGATCAGACGAGATCAGGCGTGCTCAAGGGGTGTGGCCGTAAGCGAGAGCAAGGCTCGCTGGCACCCTTCTTATTGAGAGGACAGCTCCGTCACCTCTTTTACGACGCTGCTTTTTTTCCCTTGCGTTTTTCTCTTCTTCCCACGTTCTCTCTCTTCACTGCCTTCGTCCCCGCTCTATTTCACTTCAGCCTTTCACTCTTGCTTCCTTCCAATGAGGACGGAGCTGCGGGAGAAAGGGCGCTATAGAGGATCGCTGTGGAGAGCTGCTGCTGTGCTTTGACATCTGAGCTCTGTGGAAAACGATCTCAATACAATTCTGAAAAACGCGACTCTCCGAACGCCAGCCGAACAAGTCTCCACAGCCGAAGCGCTGTGTCTCTTTTCAGCTGGCGATAAACCTTTCCTCGATCCTTTGCGGACTTGTAAAACTGTTCCTGATCAGAATAAAAAACGCTCACGCTAATACACAAGCACCCGTGTCTCGCCAAAGCTGACAAATAAACAGACGGACAAGCCGCACTGCACGTGTGAACAGGGGAATGAGCGAGCGAGCGGGGATAGGGCGCCTCCTGCGCTTAAAAGCTTACAGCACCTGGTATTCCCAGGCGGTCTCCCATCCAAGTACTAACCAGGCCCATCCCTGTTTAGCTTCCGAGATCAGACGAGATCAGGCGTGCTCAAGGGGGTGTGGCCGTAAGCGAGAGCAAGGCTCGCTGGCACCCTTCTTATTGAGAGGACAGCTACGTCACCTCTTTTACGACGCTGCTTTTTTTCCCTTGCGTTTTTCTCTTCTTCCCACGTTCTCTCTCTTCACTGCCTTCGTCCCCGCTCTATTTCACTTCAGCCTTTCACTCTTGCTTCCTTCCAATGAGGACGGAGCTGCGGGAGAAAGGGCGCTATAGAGGATCGCTGTGGAGAGCTGCTGCTGTGCTTTGACATCTGAGCTCTGTGGAAAACGATCTCAATACAATTCTGAAAAACGCGACTCTCCGAACGCCAGCCGAACAAGTCTCCACAGCCGAAGCGCTGTGTCTCTTTTCAGCTGGCGATAAACCTTTCCTCGATCCTTTGCGGACTTGTAAAACTGTTCCTGATCAGAATAAAAAACGCTCACGCTAATACACAAGCACCCGTGTCTCGCCAAAGCTGACAAATAAACAGACGGACAAGCCGCACTGCACGTGTGAACAGGGGAATGAGCGAGCGAGCGGGGATAGGGCGCCTCCTGCGCTTAAAAGCTTACAGCACCTGGTATTCCCAGGCGGTCTCCCATCCAAGTACTAACCAGGCCCATCCCTTTTTAGCTTCCGAGATCAGACGAGATCAGGCGTGCTCAAGGGGTGTGGCCGTAAGCGAGAGCATGGCTCGCTGGCACCCTTCTTATTGAGAGGACAGCTCCGTCACCTCTTTTACGACGCTGCTTTTTTTCCCTTGCGTTTTTCTCTTCTTCCCACGTTCTCTCTCTTCACTGCCTTCGTCCCCACTCTATTTCACTTCAGCCTTTCACTCTTGCTTCCTTCCAATGAGGACGGAGCTGCGGGAGAAAGGGCGCTATAGAGGATCGCTGTGGAGAGCTGCTGCTGTGCTTTGACATCTGAGCTCTGTGGAAAACGATCTCAATACAATTCTGAAAAACGCGACTCTCCGAACGCCAGCCGAACAAGTCTCCACAGCCGAAGCGCTGTGTCTCTTTTCAGCTGGCGTTAAACCTTTCCTCGATCCTTTGCGGACTTGTAAAACTGTTCCTGATCAGAATAAAAAACGCTCACGCTAATACACAAGCACCCGTGTCTCGCCAAAGCTGACAAATAAACAGACGGACAAGCCGCACTGCACGTGTGAACAGGGGAATGAGCGAGCGAGCGGGGATAGGGCGCCTCCTGCGCTTAAAAGCTTACAGCACCTGGTATTCCCAGGCGGTCTCCCATCCAAGTACTAACCAGGCCCATCCCTGTTTAGCTTCCGAGATCAGACGAGATCAGGCGTGCTCAAGGGGGTGTGGCAGTAAGCGAGAGCAAGGCTCGCTGGCACCCTTCTTATTGAGAGGACAGCTACGTCACCTCTTTTACGACGCTGCTTTTTTTCCCTTGCGTTTTTCTCTTCTTCCCACGTTCTCTCTCTTCACTGCCTTCGTCCCCGCTCTATTTCACTTCAGCCTTTCACTCTTGCTTCCTTCCAATGAGGACGGAGCTGCGGGAGAAAGGGCGCTATAGAGGATCGCTGTGGAGAGCTGCTGCTGTGCTTTGACATCTGAGCTCTGTGGAAAACGATCTCAATACAATTCTGAAAAACGCGACTCTCCGAACGCCAGCCGAACAAGTCTCCACAGCCGAAGCGCTGTGTCTCTTTTCAGCTGGCGATAAACCTTTCCTCGATCCTTTGCGGACTTGTAAAACTGTTCCTGATCAGAATAAAAAACGCTCACGCTAATACACAAGCACCCGTGTCTCGCCAAAGCTGACAAATAAACAGACGGACAAGCCGCACTGCACGTTTGAACAGGGGAATGAGCGATCGAGCGGGGATAGGGCGCCTCCTGCGCTTAAAAGCTTACAGCACCTGGTATTCCCAGGCGGTCTCCCATCCAAGTACTAACCAGGCCCATCCCTGTTTAGCTTCCGAGATCAGGTGTGCTCAAGGGGGTGTGGCCGTAAGCGAGAGCAAGGCTCGCTGGCACCCTTCTTATTGAGAGGACAGCTCCGTCACCTCTTTTACGACGCTGCTTTTTTTCCCTTGCGTTTTTCTCTTCTTCCCACGTTCTCTCCCTTCACTGCCTTCGTCCCCGCTCTATTTCACTTCAGCCTTTCACTCTTGCTTCCTTCCAATGAGGACGGAGCTGCGGGAGAAAGGGCGCTATAGAGGATCGCTGTGGAGAGCTGCTGCTGTGCTTTGACATCTGAGCTCTGTGGAAAACGATCTCAATACAATTCTGAAAAACGCGACTCTCCGAACGCCAGCCGAACAAGTCTCCACAGCCGAAGCGCTGTGTCTCTTTTCAGCTGGCGATAAACCTTTCCTCGATCCTTTGCGGACTTGTAAAACTGTTCCTGATCAGAATAAAAAACGCTCACGCTAATACACAAGCACCCGTGTCTCGCCAAAGCTGACAAATAAACAGACGGACAAGCCGCACTGCACGTGTGAACAGGGGAATGAGCGAGCGAGCGGGGATAGGGCGCCTCCTGCGCTTAAAAGCTTACAGCACCTGGTATTCCCAGGCGGTCTCCCATCCAAGTACTAACCAGGCCCATCCCTGTTTAGCTTCCGAGATCAGACGAGATCAGGCGTGCTCAAGGGGGTGTGGCCGTAAGCGAGAGCAAGGGTCGCTGGCACCCTTCTTATTGAGAGGACAGCTCCGTCACCTCTTTTACGACGCTGCTTTTTTTCCCTTGCGTTTTTCTCTTCTTCCCACGTTCTCTCTCTTCACTGCCTTCGTCCCCGCTCTATTTCACTTCAGCCTTTCACTCTTGCTTCCTTCCAATGAGGACGGAGCTGCGGGAGAAAGGGCGCTATAGAGGATCGCTGTGGAGAGCTGCTGCTGTGCTTTGACATCTGAGCTCTGTGGAAAACGATCTCAATACAATTCTGAAAAACGCGACTCTCCGAACGCCAGCCGAACAAGTCTCCACAGCCGAAGCGCTGTGTCTCTTTTCAGCTGGCGATAAACCTTTCCTCGATCCTTTGCGGACTTGTTAAACTGTTCATGATCAGAATAAAAAACGCTCACGCTAATACACAAGCACCCGTGTCTCGCCAAAGCTGACAAATAAACAGACGGACAAGCCGCACTGCACCTGTGAACAGGGGAATGAGCGAGCGAGCGGGGATAGGGCGCCTCCTGCGCTTAAAAGCTTACAGCACCTGGTATTCCCAGGCGGTCTCCCATCCAAGTACTAACCAGGCCCATCCCTGTTTAGCTTCCGAGATCAGACGAGATCAGGCGTGCTCAAGGGGGTGTGGCCATAAGCGAGAGCAAGGCTCGCTGGCACCCTTCTTATTGAGAGGACAGCTCCGTCACCTCTTTTACGACGCTGCTTTTTTTCCCTTGCGTTTTTCTCTTCTTCCCACGTTCTCTCTCTTCACTGCCTTCGTCCCCGCTCTATTTCACTTCAGCCTTTCACTCTTGCTTCCTTCCAATGAGGACGGAGCTGCGGGAGAAAGGGCGCTATAGAGGATCGCTGTAGAGAGCTGCTGCTGTGCTTTGACATCTGAGCTCTGTGGAAAACGATCTCAATACAATTCTGAAAAACGCGACTCTCCGAACGCCAGCCGAACAAGTCTCCACAGCCGAAGCGCTGTGTCTCTTTTCAGCTGGCGATAAACCTTTCCTCGATCCTTTGCGGACTTGTAAAACTGTTCCTGATCAGAATAAAAAACGCTCACGCTAATGTAGCGGCGAGGCTTCATAATAAGAAAGAATTAAGTGTTCTGAGCCTTCCCAAAAGAGGCCCCATCTCACCCTCCATCTCTGTGGTGCAGCCACAGAGAAAGAATTCATGCAAGCTGATTTAAGATGTTTTCTTGTGATAAGAAACCAGCTCCCAAAGGGGGATGCACTTAGCTAAGCCTGGCTATCATGATCAATGGTCACCCATTGGCGCCTATCTGTCTAGGGAGTGCCAGTTGGACATCTGGACTGCATTACTAAGTGTCAGGACTAAGTGACTCATATCTCACCTTGATCAACCAATCAGGGACTGGTAGGGCCGAGTAACCCACGTGGGACTCTGATGCCCATGAACTTTCAGCCAATCAATGAGCTGAAGTTCCTCCAGGTAAAACAGGCAACACAGAGAGCCTGTGAGTTTCAGAAGGGAGATTCAACAAGATTCAGTAAGATTCTGGAGAGGATTCTGTGGACTGTTCTAAAGGGAATTCAAAGGAGAATTCCAGGGCAGGACGGCCCAGGAGCAGAAGGCTCCCAAGGGCAGGACATTCTCACAGCGCGCCTCCTGACCATCCTGAGACTCAGCCCGGACAACCACGGAACGGCCAGTGTGTCCGAGTGCCAGAACTTTCCTTTGTTCTAAGAGTCTAGAGTGGAGGTTGCCAGAGAGTAACCAGCAGCAGGCCTCGTGAACAGGTCGGAACTGTGGACAGCTGAATCACTATTCAGAACTAGCTCTTCATCAGGAACGAACCGGTCCTCTTCCTGACTTGCTGGGACCCACAGTCATCTTTTCTCCTGTGCACAAACTTTGCCAACTAGCCGGACAGTGAGCATCAGCAGCGCACCGTCGCAAGCCGCACAGCACAGCCTGGCACGGAGCCAGAGAGCGCGGATTGGACAGCAACAGCCTGCAACTGTTTCTTTGTGCCCGCAGGAGATCTGAATCCCCAAAGATTGGATGAGTATTCAACTTCAATGCATTACAGCTCGAGAATTCAATTGTTATCCCAACCAGTTGATATCAATTTAATTCCTAAGAGTTATGTACTTGTTTTGAGTATCTAATGTAGAAGTTGTAACCAAGTTCACTTTACGAAACGGTCTAAATGAATGATATACTGAACGTATGTCCTCTTGATATGTGTAACACTTTGTAACTGATTGAATATATACCTTTTGTATTCTGATAACCCTCTCGATAAGATCTGTTAGGTTTACATGCATATTCTATGTAATAATAAATGTATCCTCGTGTATTAGTACCTGTGTGTGTGCGTTGTTTGAGTTATGTCGCATGGTTGGATTCTAAAGCCATCAAAAGAATCAACTTTGTGATTTACTGCTACAATTAATAATTGTCTCAGTAAATGCCCAAACCCTACAGAACTGGTGCCTTCAGAGAGCCACTATGATTACATATTTGGCGTCCCTGAACCGGCTAAATCTACACTAATACACGAGCACCCGTGTCTCGCCAAAGCTGACAAATAAACAGACGGACAAGCCGCACTGCACGTGTGAACAGGGGAATGAGCGAGCGAGCGGGGATAGGGCGCCTCCTGCGCTTAAAGGCTTACAGCACCTGGTATTCCCAGGCGGTCTCCCATCCAAGTACTAACCAGGCCCATCCCTGTTTAGCTTCCGAGATCAGGCGTGCTCAAGGGGGTGTGGCCGTAAGCAAGAGCAAGGCTGGCTGGCACCCTTCTTATTGAGAGGACAGCTCCGTCACCTCTTTTACGACGCTGCTTTTTTTCCCTTGCGTTTTTCTCTTCTTCCCACGTTCTCTCTCTTCACTGCCTTCGTCCCCGCTCTATTTCACTTCAGCCTTTCACTCTTGCTTCCTTCCAATGAGGACGGAGCTGCGGGAGAAAGGGCGCTATAGAGGATCGCTGTGGAGAGCTGCTGCTGTGCTTTGACATCTGAGCTCTGTGGAAAACGATCTCAATACAATTCTGAAAAACGCGACTCTCCGAACGCCAGCCGAACAAGTCTCCACAGCCGAAGCGCTGTGTCTCTTTTCAGCTGGCGATAAACCTTTCCTCGATCCTTTGCGGACTTGTTAAACTGTTCATGATCAGAATAAAAAACGCTCACGCTAATACACAAGCACCCGTGTCTCGCCAAAGCTGACAAATAAACAGACGGACAAGCCGCACTGCACGTGTGAACAGGGGAATGAGCGAGCGAGCGGGGATAGGGCGCCTCCTGCGCTTAAAAGCTTACAGCACCTGGTATTCCCAGGCGGTCTCCCATCCAAGTACTAACCAGGCCCATCCCTGTTTAGCTTCCGAGATCAGACGAGATCAGGCGTGCTCAAGGGGGTGTGGCCGTAAGCGAGAGCAAGGCTCGCTGGCACCCTTCTTATTGAGAGGACAGCTACGTCACCTCTTTTACGACGCTGCTTTTTTTCCCTTGCGTTTTTCTCTTCTTCCCACGTTCTCTCTCTTCACTGCCTTCGTCCCCGCTCTATTTCACTTCAGCCTTTCACTCTTGCTTCCTTCCAATGAGGACGGAGCTGCGGGAGAAAGGGCGCTATAGAGGATCGCTGTGGAGAGCTGCTGCTGTGCTTTGACATCTGAGCTCTGTGGAAAACGATCTCAATACAATTCTGAAAAACGCGACTCTCCGAACGCCAGCCGAACAAGTCTCCACAGCCGAAGCGCTGTGTCTCTTTTCAGCTGGCGATAAACCTTTCCTCGATCCTTTGCGGACTTGTAAAACTGTTCCTGATCAGAATAAAAAACGCTCACGCTAATACACAAGCACCCGTGTCTCGCCAAAGCTGACAAATAAACAGACGGACAAGCCGCACTGCACGTTTGAACAGGGGAATGAGCGAGCGAGCGGGGATAGGGCGCCTCCTGCGCTTAAAAGCTTACAGCACCTGGTATTCCCAGGCGGTCTCCCATCCAAGTACTAACCAGGCCCATCCCTGTTTAGCTTTCGAGATCAGGTGTGCTCAAGGGGGTGTGGCCGTAAGCGAGAGCAAGGCTCGCTGGCACCCTTCTTATTGAGAGGACAGCTCCGTCACCTCTTTTACGACGCTGCTTTTTTTCCCTTGCGTTTTTCTCTTCTTCCCACGTTCTCTCTCTTCATTGCCTTCGTCCCCGCTCTATTTCACTTCAGCCTTTCACTCTTGCTTCCTTCCAATGAGGACGGAGCTGCGGGAGAAAGGGCGCTATAGAGGATCGCTGTAGAGAGCTGCTGCTGTGCTTTGACATCTGAGCTCTGTGGAAAACGATCTCAATACAATTCTGAAAAACGCGACTCTCCGAACGCCAGCCGAACAAGTCTCCACAGCCGAAGCGCTGTGTCTCTTTTCAGCTGGCGATAAACCTTTCCTCGATCCTTTGCGGACTTGTAAAACTGTTCCTGATCAGAATAAAAAACGCTCACGCTAATGTAGCGGCGAGGCTTCATAATAAGAAAGAATTAAGTGTTCTGAGCCTTCCCAAAAGAGGCCCCATCTCACCCTCCATCTCTGTGGTGCAGCCACAGAGAAAGAATTCATGCAAGCTGATTTAAGATGTTTTCTTGTGATAAGAAACCAGCTCCCAAAGGGGGATGCACTTAGCTAAGCCTGGCTATCATGATCAATGGTCACCCATTGGCGCCTATCTGTCTAGGGAGTGCCAGTTGGACATCTGGACTGCATTTCTAAGTGTTAGGACTAAGTGACTCATATCTCACCTTGATCAACCAATCAGGGACTGGTAGGGCCGAGTAACCCACGTGGGAGTCTGATGCCCATGAACTTTCAGCCAATCAATGAGCTGAAGTTCCTCCAGGTAAAACAGGCAACACAGAGAGCCTGTGAGTTTCAGAAGGGAGATTCAACAAGATTCAGTAAGATTCTGGAGAGGATTCTGTGGACTGTTCTAAAGGGAATTCAAAGGAGAATTCCAGGGCAGGACGGCCCAGGAGCAGAAGGCTCCCAAGGGCAGGACATTCTCACAGCGCGCCTCCTGACCATCCTGAGACTCAGCCCGGACAACCACGGAACGGCCAGTGTGTCCGAGTGCCAGAACTTTCCTTTGTTCTAAGAGTCTAGAGTGGAGGTTGCCAGAGAGTAACCAGCAGCAGGCCTCGTGAACAGGTCGGAACTGTGGAGAGCTGAATCACTATTCAGAACTAGCTCTTCATCAGGAACGAACCGGTCCTCTTCCTGACTTGCTGGGACCCACAGTCATCTTTTCTCCTGTGCACAAACTTTGCCAACTAGCCGGACAGTGAGCATCAGCAGCGCACCGTCGCAAGCCGCACAGCACAGCCTGGCACGGAGCCAGAGAGCGCGGATTGGACAGCAACAGCCTGCAACTGTTTCTTTGTGCCCGCAGGAGATCTGAATCCCCAAAGATTGGATGAGTATTCAACTTCAATGCATTACAGCTCGAGAATTCAATTGTTATCCCAACCAGTTGATATCAATTTAATTCCTAAGAGTTATGTACTTGTTTTGAGTATCTAATGTAGAAGTTGTAACCAAGTTCACTTTACGAAACGGTCTAAATGAATGATATACTGAACGTATGTCCTCTTGATATGTGTAACACTTTGTAACTGATTGAATATATACCTTTTGTATTCTGATAACCCTCTCGATAAGATCTGTTAGGTTTACATGCATATTCTATGTATTAATAAATGTATCCTCGTGTATTAGTACCTGTGTGTGTGCGTTGTTTGAGTTATGTCGCATGGTTGGATTCTAAAGCCATCAAAAGAATCAACTTTGTGATTTACTGCTACAATTAATAATTGTCTCAGTAAATGCCCAAACCCTACAGAACTGGTGCCTTCAGAGAGCCACTATGATTACATATTTGGCGTCCCTGAACCGGCTTAATCTACACTAATACACGAGCACCCGTGTCTCGCCAAAGCTGACAAATAAACAGACGGACAAGCCGCACTGCACGTGTGAACAGGGGAATGAGCGAGCGAGCGGGGATAGGGCGCCTCCTGCGCTTAAAAGCTTACAGCACCTGGTATTCCCAGGCGGTCTCCCATCCAAGTACTAAGCAGGCCCATCCCTGTTTAGCTTCCAAGATCAGATGAGATCAGGCGTGCTCAAGGGGGTGTGGCCGTAAGCGAGGGCAAGGCTCGCTGGCACCCTTCTTATTGAGAGGACAGCTCCGTCACCTCTTTTACGACGCTGCTTTTTTTCCCTTGCGTTTTTCTCTTCTTTCCACGTTCTCTCTCTTCACTGCCTTCGTCCCCGCTCTATTTCACTTCAGCCTTTCACTCTTGCTTCCTTCCAATGAGGACGGGGCTGCGGGAGAAAGGGCGCTATAGAGGATCGCTGTGGAGAGCTGCTGCTGTGCTTTGACATCTGAGCTCTGTGGAAAACAATCTCAATACAATTCTGAAAATCGCGACTCTCCGAACGCCAGCCGAACAAATCTCCACAGCCGAAGCGCTGTGTCTCTTTTCAGCTGGCGATAAACCTTTCCTCGTTCCTTTGCGGACTTGTAAAACTGTTCCTGATCAGAATAAAAAATGCTCACGCTAATACACAAGCACCCGTGTCTCGCCAAAGCTGACAAATAAACAGACGGACAAGCCGCACTGCACGTGTGAACAGGGGAATGAGCGAGCGAGCGGGGATAGGGCGCCTCCTGCGCTTAAAAGCTTACAGCACCTGGTATTCCCAGGCGGTCTCCCATCCAAGTACTAACCAGGCCCATCCCTGTTTAGCTTCCGAGATCAGACGAGATCAGGCGTGCTCAAGGGGGTGTGGCCATAAGCGAGAGCAAGGCTCGCTGGCACCCTTCTTATTGAGAGGACAGCTCCGTCACCTCTTTTACGACGCTGCTTTTTTTCCCTTGCGTTTTTCTCTTCTTCCCACGTTCTCTCTCTTCACTGCCTTCGTCCCCGCTCTATTTCACTTCAGCCTTTCACTCTTGCTTCCTTCCAATGAGGACGGAGCTGCGGGAGAAAGGGCGCTATAGAGGATCGCTGTGGAGAGCTGCTGCTGTGCTTTGACATCTGAGCTCTGTGGAAAACGATCTCAATACAATTCTGAAAAACGCGACTCTCCGAACGCCAGCCGAACAAGTCTCCACAGCCGAAGCGCTGTGTCTCTTTTCAGCTGGCGATAAACCTTTCCTCGATCCTTTGCGGACTTGTTAAACTGTTCATGATCAGAATAAAAAACGCTCACGCTAATACACAAGCACCCGTGTCTCGCCAAAGCTGACAAATAAACAGACGGACAAGCCGCACTGCACATGTGAACAGGGGAATGAGCGAGCGAACGGGGATAGGGCGCCTCCTGCGCTTAAAAGCTTATAGCACCTGGTATTCCCAGGCGGTCTCCCATCCAAGTACTAACCAGGCCCATACCTGTTTAGCTTCCGAGATCAGACGAGATCATGCATGCTCAAGGGGGGGTGGCCGTAAGCAAGAGCAAGGCTCACTGGCACCCTTCTTATTGAGAGGACAGCTCCGTCACCTCTTTTACGACGCTGCTTTTTTTCCCTTGCGTTTTTCTCTTCTTCCCACGTTCTCTCTCTTCACTGCCTTCGTCCCCGCTCTATTTCACTTCAGCCTTTCACTCTTGCTTCCTTCCAATGAGGACGGAGCTGCGGGAGAAAGGGCGCTATAGAGGATCGCTGTGGAGAGCTGCTGCTGTGCTTTGACATCTGAGCTCTGTGGAAAACGATCTCAATACAATTCTGAAAAACGCGACTCTCCGAACGCCAGCCGAACAAGTCTCCACAGCCGAAGCGCTGTGTCTCTTTTCAGGTGGCGATAAACCTTTCCTCGATCCTTTGCGGACTTGTTAAACTGTTCATGATCAGAATAAAAAACGCTCACGCTAATACACAAGCACCCGTGACTCGCCAAAGCTGACAAATAAACAGACGGACAAGCCGCACTGCACGTGTGAACAGGGGAATGAGCGAGCGAGCGGGGATAGGGCGCCTCCTGCGCTTAAAGGCTTATAGCACCTGGTATTCCCAGGCGGTCTCCCATCCAAGTACTAACCAGGCCCATACCTGTTTAGCTTCCGAGATCAGACGAGATCATGCATGCTCAAGGGGGGGTGGCCGTAAGCAAGCGCAAGGCTCACTGGCACCCTTCTTATTGAGAGGACAGCTCCGTCACCTCTTTTACGACGCTGCTTTTTTTCCCTTGCGTTTTTCTCTTCTTCCCACGTTCTCTCTCTTCACTGCCTTCGTCCCCGCTCTATTTCACTTCAGCCTTTCACTCTTGCTTCCTTCCAATGAGGACGGAGCTGCGGGAGAAAGGGCGCTATAGAGGATCGCTGTGGAGAGCTGCTGCTGTGCTTTGACATCTGAGCTCTGTGGAAAACGATCTCAATACAATTCTGAAAAACGCGACTCTCCGAACGCCAGCCGAACAAGTCTCCACAGCCGAAGCGCTGTGTCTCTTTTCAGCTGGCGATAAACCTTTCCTCGATCCTTTGCGGACTTGTAAAACTGTTCCTGATCAGAATAAAAAACGCTCACGCTAATGTAGCGGCGAGGCTTCATAATAAGAAAGAATTAAGTGTTCTGAGCCTTCCCAAAAGAGGCCCCATCTCACCCTCCATCTCTGTGGTGCAGCCACAGAGAAAGAATTCATGCAAGCTGATTTAAGATGTTTTCTTGTGATAAGAAACCAGCTCCCAAAGGGGGATGCACTTAGCTAAGCCTGGCTATCATGATCAATGGTCACCCATTGGCGCCTATCTGTCTAGGGAGTGCCAGTTGGACATCTGGACTGCATTACTAAGTGTCAGGACTAAGTGACTCATATCTCACCTTGATCAACCAATCAGGGACTGGTAGGGCCGAGTAACCCACGTGGGACTCTGATGCCCATGAACTTTCAGCCAATCAATGAGCTGAAGTTCCTCCAGGTAAAACAGGCAACACAGAGAGCCTGTGAGTTTCAGAAGGGAGATTCAACAAGATTCAGTAAGATTCTGGAGAGGATTCTGTGGACTGTTCTAAAGGGAATTCAAAGGAGAATTCCAGGGCAGGACGGCCCAGGAGCAGAAGGCTCCCAAGGGCAGGACATTCTCACAGCGCGCCTCCTGACCATCCTGAGACTCAGCCCGGACAACCACGGAACGGCCAGTGTGTCCGAGTGCCAGAACTTTCCTTTGTTCTAAGAGTCTAGAGTGGAGGTTGCCAGAGAGTAACCAGCAGCAGGCCTCGTGAACAGGTCGGAACTGTGGACAGCTGAATCACTATTCAGAACTAGCTCTTCATCAGGAACGAACCGGTCCTCTTCCTGACTTGCTGGGACCCACAGTCATCTTTTCTCCTGTGCACAAACTTTGCCAACTAGCCGGACAGTGAGCATCAGCAGCGCACCGTCGCAAGCCGCACAGCACAGCCTGGCACGGAGCCAGAGAGCGCGGATTGGACAGCAACAGCCTGCAACTGTTTCTTTGTGCCCGCAGGAGATCTGAATCCCCAAAGATTGGATGAGTATTCAACTTCAATGCATTACAGCTCGAGAATTCAATTGTTATCCCAACCAGTTGATATCAATTTAATTCCTAAGAGTTATGTACTTGTTTTGAGTATCTAATGTAGAAGTTGTAACCAAGTTCACTTTACGAAACGGTCTAAATGAATGATATACTGAACGTATGTCCTCTTGATATGTGTAACACTTTGTAACTGATTGAATATATACCTTTTGTATTCTGATAACCCTCTCGATAAGATCTGTTAGGTTTACATACATATTCTATGTATTAATAAATGTATCCTCGTGTATTAGTACCTGTGTGTGTGCGTTGTTTGAGTTATGTCGCATGGTTGGATTCTAAAGCCATCAAAAGAATCAACTTTGTGATTTACTGCTACAATTAATAATTGTCTCAGTAAATGCCCAAACCCTACAGAACTGGTGCCTTCAGAGAGCCACTATGATTACATATTTGGCGTCCCTGAACCGGCTTAATCTACACTAATACACGAGCACCCGTGTCTCGCCAAAGCTGACAAATAAACAGACGGACAAGCCGCACTGCACGTGTGAACAGGGGAATGAGCGAGCGAGCGGGGATAGGGCGCCTCCTGCGCTTAAAAGCTTACAGCACCTGGTATTCCCAGGCGGTCTCCCATCCAAGTACTAACCAGGCCCATCCCTGTTTAGCTTCCGAGATCAGACGAGATTAGGCGTGCTCAAGGGGGTGTGGCCATAAGCAAGAGCAAGGCTCGCTGGCACCCTTCTTATTGAGAGGACAGCTCCGTCACCTCTTTTACGACGCTGCTTTTTTTCCCTTGCGTTTTTCTCTTCTTCCCACGTTCTCTCTCTTCATTGCCTTCGTCCCCGCTCTATTTCACTTCAGCCTTTCACTCTTGCTTCCTTCCAATGAGGACGGAGCTGCGGGAGAAAGTGCGCTATAGAGGATCGCTGTAGAGAGCTGCTGCTGTGCTTTGACATCTGAGCTCTGTGGAAAACGATCTCAATACAATTCTGAAAAACGCGACTCTCCGAACGCCAGCCGAACAAGTCTCCACAGCCGAAGCGCTGTGTCTCTTTTCAGCTGGCGATAAACCTTTCCTCGATCCTTTGCGGACTTGTAAAACTGTTCATGATCAGAATAAAAAACGCTCACGCTAATACACAAGCACCCGTGTCTCGCCAAAGCTGACAAATAAACAGACGGACAAGCCGCACTGCACGTGTGAACAGGGGAATGAGCGAGCGAGCGGGGATAGGGCGCCTCCTGCACTTAAAAGCTTTCTGAATTCTGAGTACGTACGGGATCCTCGGCCTTGCGCTTATAACAAAGTCCAAGTCCCTTTGCAGACAACAGCAGTTGTCACATGATTGTCTCTGAGGATGTGCGACAATGGCCAAGGAGAGCCCCGATCTGAGCTTGCGCTCACTTTTTGACCAAGACACAGGTGTGTGCTGATTGGTTGAGAGTTTGGCGGGCATTGGAGACCCACGTGGTATTACCACGCCCTGCGTGAGATATGAGTCACTTACTCTTAACACTTTGGAATGCAGTCCAGATGTCCATTTGGCACTCCCTAGACTGATAGGCGCCAATGAATGACCATTGATCATGATAGCCAGGCTTAGCTAAGTGCATCCCCATCTGGGAGCTGTCCCTTATCAAAAGAAAACATCTTAAATCAGCCTGCATGAATACTTTCTCTGTGGCTGCACCACAGAGATGGAAGGTGAGATGGGGCCTCATTTAGGACAGCATACCACCGCTTAATTCTGTCTTATTAACAAGCATTGCTGCTACAACGGCATCTCTCCTGTCAAACTTCCTCCTGACTTGTTTGACAGGATCTGGGCCGTGGTGAACAGTGGGAAAGACGCCCTGTGGAGAGTGAGGAACATGGGGCTGTTCAAAGGCATCGAGGTCCCAGTCAAGGCAGCAGGTAGCCTGGCCCTGTTCATCACCCAAGAGAACTATTACCTCAGAGATCTGTGGAGAGAAAGGAGGGAGGAAGCAGAAAATCTGTGGGAAATAGAGAGCATAGGTCAATATCTCAAGAAACTGTGAAAAACATTATCATGTTTAAGTAAAGAATGTGATTTACACCAGAAAAAAAGAAATTGTTGCTATGTAACTGGTACCGTGTCAAAATGTAATGAGATGTGATCATATATACTGTTTTAAGTATGTATATTAATGTAAAGCTTTCTAATTTGTGATGTCCTGTATTTTTTTGTGAAAAGAAAATAAAGTTCTTAAAAAATCGATTCACCCAGGGCGAGGCTCGACCATTGCACTCCGGCTGTGCTGACCCCTGCGAATTCCCCAAATGTGGGAATCTCGACTGCATTATTTCTGGTAGTGGGGGACTGCGTTCGCGCTCTCCCCTGTTGTGCTTGGTCCAATATCAGATACGGGAGAGTTAGGACACCACGAGCTGCGATAGGATCCCAGTTCGAAAGGAGTCGATGCCACTGCTGGTTCCCGGTTTCTTTTAGTTAGAGGTCGGGAGAAGCATTTCAAGCTGGTTACACTACTCCTTCCGGACATTCATTCCCTTTTCAAAGTCAGTCGTTTTGCTGTAGTCTGCATTATTTAGGCTGATTATCGAGGTTAGCCTTTATTTGGTCATGGGGGCCTCGGTACTGTATGCTAATTCTCAAGACAGTTTCACCCGTTTTCTGATTGCTAGGTTCTGTACCAGTGCAGACATGTCAAACAGTGAATGGCTGTACCTCTATTGTATCCGTGCTCAATGAATGAAATCAGTAATAAATGAATATATGTATAGTTATACGATAAACAAGTGGTTTATCGACTCATCTTCATTTGCAGATTTAGAGGCAGCTTCGATATTCGTTTAACAAACGTTTTTTTTTTTTATATGGGTCACACACATGCCATAGCAACAAAACATCTCTAGAGATGAGGCTATAGATCACCTTTCCATCCTCCAGGTTTTCCTCCCAAAGCCTACGGCACCAACGGTGACCCCTGCTGGCCGAGAAAGCAATAGCTTGCAACACCTGGTATTCCCAGGAAGTCTCCCATCCAAGTACTAACCAGGCCCAACCCTGCTTAGCTTCCAAGATCAGACAAGATTGGGCACATTCAGGGTGGTGTGGCCGCAAGCGAAAGTCGTGGCGCCTAACTCGCTACTTGAAGCTGTGTGTGGCTGGGGCTCTGTGCCCCCCGAGTTGGACTGAAGGATCGTTCGTGTGCAACTCTTTGGAAAGGAGCCTCTTTCCAAATCGCATTGCGTACCTGGATGTTGGCGAATGTGCTCCCTTGTGTTGGCTTGTCCCGCACTGGAGGAGAACAAACAAACTGCTCGGAGGAGCACAAGGCAAGTCTTCACAAGACAAAAACCTCCAGTGCACAGCACTCAAAACATTTCTGGGCTGTCGCGTGTTTATTTCAGCACATAAAGCGCACCAGTCCAACACGTCGGCCGGGCGCGCGGCGCCTCCGCCCTCTTGTGGCCTTGCGGCGTCAGAGCGAGAGGCTCCTTCTCGCTGCCTTTCCGCTGTGTTGCAGAGCCCCGAGAGGGAACCTGGAGCGCACACTTTGTGGGGGGCGGGGGACCGCGTTCGCGCTCTGCCCCCGGTCTCTTGCGCGAGTACTAAATCTCACGGCGCCAGCCAGCGGCCAGGAGACAAGTACAATATCACGGGACAGGGGGGCCTCGTCATTGATTGTTACATATGAGACGGGGATTAGGAGGAGACCCCGACTGATTGGTAAAGGGTAACACTAACACCAGAGTGACACCCCCGGCGTCTCTTTTTGAGAGACGCCCTGGGATTTCTTAATGGCCAAGGAGGGTCGGGACCTCGGTTTTATGCCTCCCCCGAAGGACGGCGCCTGTTTGTGCAGCAGAGTGTCGCCATCAGGAAAGCCACACAGACCGCAGGGTGAGCGCTCCCTACTCCCAGTCACACCTCTTGCAGGAGCAGCAGCAACCTGAGCTTTTCCGGGGTGAATCTCCCATCCGGGTGCCGGCTAGGCTCACACCTGCTGGGCTGCCATGGGTGAGCCCAGTCGAGAGTCGCAGGTTGAGATCTAGTCACCGGGGAGAAACGATACAAGCAAAGGATTACTCGGCTCCCAGCACTTGAAAAGACCGACAAATGACTTGTTCCCGCCGGAGCTGAATGTACCTGAATGTTGTAGTGGTTTGATGGGTTTACTGAGACAATTATTAATTGTAGCAGTAATCACGAGGTTGTTCGTTGGGGCTTTTAGAAAATCAATCGTCAGAACAACTAACAACGCACACACGCGGGTTCAATACACGGGATACATTTATTAATATAAACTGTGCACCAAACATATACTAGTCTGCCAGGATACGAGTGGCAGACCTTACTGTGAGGGTTATCAATATACAAGGTATATAATCTCGAAGAGATGCAAACACAAAGAGATACACAACAGAGAATATATGTCAATATATATCGTTCGGTTACCAAATCGCTAATCAGTGTTATTACCCACTGTTACTCTAAACTCGGAAGTAAATACATTACTCATGAATTAAATTGATAACAACTTGTGTTGAGGTACAACTGAATTCTCGAGCCGCAATGTAGAACATGGGGTTTACTTATCCACTGTGTATGGTTTTGGAATCTCCCGGCACGAACACCAAACCAGCTGACAGGCTCTGTTGCAGCCTCTGTTGCAGCGGTTGTCCAATGGGCGTTGTGTCGGCGTTCTCTGGCTACCGGCCAACCAGTCAAGGTGCAGCTCGGAGTAGGACGGGCGGAGGAATCTGACTGCGGCGCGCAGGGCAGTCGTTGCTCCGAGGGGATCTACCAGCAGTCCGGCTGGCTAGTAGAAAGTCTCTATGCACAGATGTGACCGCGAGTCCTCACAAGTCACTCTTTTGCCTGGGAAGAAGCTGGTTCGTTCCCGGTCCAGCGCTGCTTCTGAATAAGCTATTCAGGTTGTCGACGAGGGTCCAACTGTAGGCTGCCGTTGAGCAAGCGGAGCATTCACGTTGGTAGAATTCTGAGTACGTACGGGATCCTAGGCCTCGCGCTTAGAACAAAGTCCAAGTCCTTTTGCAGACAACAGCAGTTGTCACGTGATTGTCTCTGAGGATGCGCGAAAATGGCCAAGGAGAGCCCAGATCTGAGCTTGCGCTCCCTTTTTGACCAAGACCCAGATGTGTGCTGATTGGTTGAGAGTTTGGCGGGCATTGGAGACCCACATGGTTTTACCACGCCCTGCCAGTCCCTGATTGGTTGGTCAAGATGAGATATAAGTCACTTACTCTTGACACTTAGGAATGCAGTCCAGATGTCCATTCGGCACTCCCTAGACTGATAGGCGCCAATGAATGACCATTGATCATGATAGCCAGGCTTAGCTAAGTGCATCCCTGTCTGGGAGCTTGTTCCTTATCAAAACAAAACATCTTAAATCAGCCTGCATGAATACTTTCTCTGTGGCTGCACCACAGAGATGGAGGGTGAGATGGGGCCTCCTTTAGGACAGCATACCAACACTTAATTCTGTCTTATTAACAAGCATTGCCGCTACAATAGCAATTCAAATACAACAGCCACACTGCTGAAACCATATGTTTTACACACCAGACAGGCCCCCTAACCTCATACAACCTTGCTGTGGCTGTGACCCCTTTCTTTATTTTTTTATGATGTTTTCAATATGGCACCATTAGACAGGCCGTACATGGTGATAGGAGGGTGCTATTCACGAGTCAATAGCTCTTCAAGCACAACAGCCACAGTGCTGCAACCAGGTGTTTTACACACCAGACAGGCCCCCTAACCTTATACAATCTTGCTGTGGCTGTGTCCCTTTTCTTTATTTTTTTATGATGTTTTCAATATGGCACCATTAGACAGGCCGTAAATGGTGATAGGAGGGTGCTATTCACGAGTCAATAGCTCTTCAAGCACAACAGCCACAGTGCTGCAAACAGGTGTTTTACACATCAGACAGCTCCCCTAACCTTATACAACCTTGCTTTGAGATGTGGAACATTTCTTTATTTTTTAATGATTTTTTTACTGTAATCAACTGTTGTGCTCATTAATAATAATAATAATAATTGCTTACACTTATATAGCGCTTTTCTGGACACTCCACTCAAAGCGCTTTACAGGTAATGGGGACTCCCCTCCACCACCACCAATGTGCAGCATCCACCTGGATGATGCGACGGCAGCCATAGTGTGCCAGAACACTCTGAACCACTATCAGTGAGGAGGAGAGAAGAGAAATGTAGCCAATTCAAAGAGAGGAATTATTAGGAGGCCATGATTGGTAAGGGCCAATGGGGAAATTTGGGGATATTGTCAGTATCACTATACTGGGGCATTAGGAGCACATGGACCACAGGGTGAGCGCCCCCTGCTGGCCCCACTAAGGAACAAAGGAACCTTAGTTTTTCCCAGGAGGTCTACCATCCAGGTACTGACCAGGCTCACACTTGCTTAGCTTCAGTGGGTTGCCAGTTGTGAGTTGCAGGGTGATATGGCTGCTGGCCATAATCAGCAGCCTTCAGTACTGAAGCAGGTGTGAGCCTGGTCAGTACCTGGATGGGAGACCTCCTGGGAAAAACTAAGGTTGCTGCTGGAAGAGGTGCTAGTGGGGCCAGCACCACCATTAGGCAGGCCTCCTGACCTTTCACAGTCATGCTTTGTTGTGTGAAACTTTAATTATCTTTTTAGGATTTTTTGAACATGGCAACTTCCACCGAGATGGGTGGGGGGTGTCGGGGTGCTCTTCAATAGCTTTTTCATCTATACACACAAACGGATGTAACCAAGACACTCAGAACCTGTCACGCAGGGGCTGACTGCTGAGGATAGGGATCCAATGCGGTGCCCTTGGTAGGGTTGGCGCGAGACGCAGGCATAGTCGGAGTAAACAGGCAGGGGTCCGAGTCCGGGAAGGCGTATGTCGAAGAAAACTCAGTCTTCACTCAGGTTGGGAGATTGTCAACAGAGATCTTTAATACAATCAGCTGAAGGGGAGCATATCACAGAGAAAGGGTTTCCCCTAGCACTCAAGACATGCTCACTGGACTGAAGTTATACTGTCCTTTTTTATACATTAAAAGTAGGCAATACTTTAACATATCAAAGGAACATACAGGGAAAGGGGCAGTGTCAGAAGTCAAACAAACAGGACAGGGGGGTGCCATTTGGCATCCTACAATCTGTTTCAATTTTCTCTGGTTGAATGGGTGTGAGGAATCACAGGCTTTAGTTTGCACCTAAGACAGTGGTCTTAGGTGCGAACAGAAAACCTTTCCCACGCATAGTCACTGTCCTGACCTTTTGACTCGGTCTTCCACACGTAGCACAGGCGTAGGCACAGAATCGACAGGCGAAAGTGTAGTCGAGGGACTGGCAGGGGTCGGAGTCCGGGAAGGCGTAGAAGTTGCGTCGGTGTGGATTCAGAAGGCAGAGGCGTAAACGAAAAGTCAGGCTGGGGTCAGGATCCGAGAAAGCGTAAAACAGGCGAAGGTACAAAATCGAGTGGCTAAAGCGGGGTCGAGGTCCAGGGGAGAAGTCGTAGTAAGGCAAAGGTGTAGTTAGTACGTAAGCTCCGGGAGAGAATCTCAATCGTGAGCAATGACCGGGGGGCAGATGAAGGTTTAAGCAGAGGCCTGATTGACACGTGCACGTTTGGTACGGGGAGAGCTCGTAGGAATGCGGGAGCACTTGCCTGCGTGAGGGAGATTCGTGGCAAAACCAACAGAATCAACCTGAACTCACAGAAAAACAAGAATGCCCCCGAGACACCTGCACCCCCCTCGGACCACTCTGGTATCAACACCCCCAAACCCATCCATACCAGCTAACAAGACTCAGAATCGGTGCAACCCTCCAACCTGGACCAAGAGCAGGATGGGACAAGAACCTGCACCACACTACGCACCCCTCATCCAGACCAGCAGGACAGCCAGACCACAGACAGCACCATCATGTAACCCCCCTGTTCATTCCAACAGAAAAGCCGAACTGACCCCCACCAGCATGGCGACGCTGCAGCTCTGGTCACACCAGCAGGCCCAATGGGCTCAGAGCTGGGGGACATACAGATGCAGCCATTCAAAATGCGTGGGCGATACCGCATTATTTTCCGGTACGCTGTACGCAGTCTACCGCAAGTTACCGGTAAATACCGCGAGTTACCGGTAAATACTGCTAGTTACCGTAAATTCTCCTATAATATGACAAGCAAAATAATAGTATCCGGAATTTCGGCAAGGTGGAGCTAATAAAGCTCAACCTCTCATGTTTGAGCTGTGGCCATCAAAGTCTTTAACGAAGATATTACTAATAGTATTAATAATGAATGACTTTGGACAAGCTGTAAGTGTAAACTCAAAGTATTGCCCTGGTCAACATTCTTTTTTTCATTGACCGTCTTTGTAAAAGTAACACCACAGCATTTCGCAATCACGCATTTGTTTCCAATCATGCAAAGTACAGTAATTTTTGAGAATCGATTCACCATGCCTTTCACATGCTCATAAAAGAGATTGATTTAGGAACATAAACATATTACTGTATGAAAACTGTACTGTATACAGTATGTATATGTATATTTAATGTCTTAACTGTGCCCGTTTAAGTATTGAATATTCATATCTAATTTTACCACTGAAGGGAAATCTTAGTAGCTGAGCATAAAAAGAATAGGAGCATACTGCAACGCGTGTGAAGGCCATAAACGATATTAATTTTGGAACATAAACATACAGTATATGGCTGGTCTCAGTACTTTAAAGAAAACATACACGAAACATGGTTTCATTATGACCAGAATCGGTCTTGAGATATTTTTAACTTGATTTACAGTATTTGAGAGGTATGTCTTAACACCGATACTACAGTGCTTAAGTACTGCTCACGTATATGTTTCTAGGTTTATATTATGCATTTCATACGATCAAATTACTTTTGAGCAACTAATAAGAAGCGCGAAACGGTATGCGTTTTAGTTTCGTTTTGTGCTGGGACCCGTGGATTGATTAGAGATATCAAGTACATACAAGTCATTTTTTAAATGTTGTAGTTCGTCTTGAAAAAATGTTGCGAGTACATCATCTATCAACAATTACACAGGTTCTGTTTCCATATTGCGGATTTTGGTTACGTAATATTATTTTCTAGATTTCACGTTGTGAATATATGATTTGGGCAAACAGAGACGCAAAGAAGTACATTATTGGTTGTTGTTTTTTTTTTTTTGCAGTTTTATCTAGAACAAGCGATGCTTAAACCTTTGTCTGATTCTTGTGAAACTACCCACACGACAGTTACAGTACCTAGGAGTTGACTTCAGTGATGTCACTGATGGGATGTTTCTAAAAATCCATGGTCTGTGATTGAAACCTGTAAAACCGGTTTAATTCGTCACAGCCAGCACTCTTCAGGTGTGAGGGTCTTCTGCTCAGAATGAAACGCTAAAATGTTTGTGTATATTCTAATGGTAGTGGGGGCAGGGTGTGTGGGAACAGCTTTGGTTGAAATTGCATTGGAGATCTATGTTCTTCACACCTGAAACATTTTCTCTGAAAGCATTTTCTCTGAAAGCATTTTCTTCGCAGTTTAACCGATCTTGTTACAGCATGTTACAGTTTACTATTATTAACCATATTAATTTTAAGTGCTTAATGTAAAATCTTGTAAAAATATATTTTCATTGTTCAAATATACATTAAGTCTGACTATCATATAATAAGTTAAATACAAAACTAAAGAAAAAATAGGGTTAAATATAATTTTAAATATTTTGCTAACAATGTTAACTGTTTATGAATAATAAAATATATTAACTAAGGAGTAGGATGGCACAGTTGTTAGTATGTTTTTTGTTTTGTTTCTTTTTCATAAATACAACAGTAGTACCTGATGTCTCAGTGGCTTTCAAAATTAAATTATGCATGCAAACCTGTGAACTAGAAAGATAACTAAGATATCCATCCATTTATAATGGTGGCAAAGTGGTTAGCATTGCTATCTTGCAGCACTGGGGTCCTAGGTTCAATTCCTGCCATCCTGTGTGTGTGGGGTTTACATGTTCTCTCTGGTTTTTCTCCATATGTGTGATATGACTCCCTCTCGCACTCCAAAACATACTGGTAAGTTAATTGGTTTATGGGAAAACTGGCCCTGGTGTGTGTGTGTTTGTGTCTGTCTGTCCTGTGATGGACTGGCGCTATGTCCAGGGTGTATTCTGCCTTGTGTCCGTTGCTTACTGGGATAGGCTCCAAATCCTCTGTACTGGATAAAGAGATTAGAAATGGAAGTAAAGGCACTGTGCTGATGGAACTATACACGGTGTTAGAAACCCACTATGAAATGGCAGCATCTCACTGAGAATAAAATATTTTATAGTGCTGGCTTAAGGAAACAGCCTTTCCACCTCTCTTGCACATCAGTATCCATACCTAGTTATTTAAACAAATTGCCTCTAATTATAAACATCTTAATATGCTGGCTCTGTGGATCCGCATCAGCTATGTTTGCCCATTCCTTCAATTCATGTGCATCCAACACACAGTTCAACGCTAGCAACTACACAAAATCTAAAATATGAGCTCTACTTGCCACTTACAATACCAACAGTACCAGCTAACTTTAGTAGTGACATTTTCATGGATCTTTTTAACAATAAAATTTACAACATCAGACTTCAGACACAATTAAACAGGCCTCAAAAAAGTCTGGTACAAACATTTTCAGCATGGAATAAACCGTTACTTTAATGGTATAAACCTTAAATGGATTCATATTCTCAATAAGATTTGGTGCTCAGTAACATGACTTAGAAAATGACAGAAGACATACGTATCATGCTTATCCTTCTATTTTTCATAATCGTAAACTCCTTAAGGCAGTTACATTTTCTCTGTTCTGACCTGGAGTTACAGAGAAATTTAAATTCTAATAAGAGATTTGTAATGAGGAAAGTCATATCAATCACTCATACAGTACCAGGATTTGCAATTACAATACAAATACTTTCTTTCTATATGTGTTTATTTTGCAGTTTGAGTCTATGGCATTCCTTTGGGGGTCTATACTCCAAGGCATGACTTTTTTATGGGAACATGACATTTTTTTAAACATATATTTTTGTGGTAGTAGGGCGCAAAACATCAGTATTTACTGCTATTAATCACTGTACGATTTATAGTTGAAATCTGAGCCTAGATATAAAGTTAGATATAAAGTTAAAATCTCGACAAAGCAATGTAGGAAATACAGAGAAAATAAATCCTTTCTGACATCTAAAATCAGTTTCGATCAAGGTCTCTAAAACGAACAAGAAAAAGAGGATTTTCGGAGGGCAATTACGCTGTGTTTATATAGAATAAGTGATTTATGAGCAATCTAATTTCTTGTTCGTTTAAAACAGTGAAATGTCAGCTGCAAAAGATCGCACCAGAAACAACACTCTCTCTGCCTGTCATAGACGTTCAGGAAAGGCTGAATGAAGTCATGTCAAGTACAATAATTCGGTGATCAATAATAACAGTTGTATTATATCCATGGAAATATATTCATTATATGCCAGCGAACCTCACCGTGCCAGGCCACCACTGCGTCACAACACACAGCTGCCAGTGCACCTCTACATACCCGACCACCACTGCATCACACAGCTGCCAGCGCACCTCACCGTGCCAGGCCACCACTGCGTCACATAGCTGCAAGCGCACCTCACCATGCCAGGCCACCACTGCATCATAGAGCTGCCAGGGCACCTCACCGTGTCAGGCCACCACTGCGTAACACCACATAGCTGCCAGCGCACCTCACCATGCCAGGCCATCACTGAGTCAGAGATTAAATAAAACCTCACTCGCACCAAATAAATTTATATTTCTAAATATCACAACATGATCGAATTTAAGTCATTTTAATAACAATGAATAGTCACCTAGGCGTTACAATATAAAAATTTATATTGAATTAAATAACGTTTTGATTTAAATCGCAAATGCGGGTTTAAATATATGTGTTTTTTGATTCACAATCAGACAAATGCAACATAAATTGATATCTTTGTCTTCTAAGTATCTTAATAAACTTTCAGCATAGCTTTCTCCCCGTTTAGATTTATTTTGGGATCAAACGTGGAAAGATTAGATTGTAATCGTTTTTATTTTTTAAATACATTTTAGAAAAGTGTAATCTATACTAAAAAGCTGTACACCACCTGCTATAAAGATACATATTGTAATACTTTCGGGTTCGAATAGGACAGACACAAGAACTTAGACTTGCGGAGTTAAAGCAAGTAAAGCCTTGATTTTATATATCACCTTTAAAAGTGGCATCTCAAAGCAAAGTAAATACCCAACACTGATTGTACCCATCTGTCATGCTAATAAAGCAGCTTGAATTGAATTGAGAGGGGGGGGGGTATATTTGCTTTGTGTATAAAGTACATTGTGAATGTTTTCACAGCCTTCACTTTGTCGTTTTTATGCCATTTTTTGACCACGCACGAATATTCCTATGTCCGTATCTTCACAAGGGAATCAGTGCGAATTTTAATACTAATTAAATGACCGCGGGCACTTTCCACCCCCTCTACATTCTCAGAGTAGAACAGACTAACCTTCTAATGAAAGACGGTCCACCCCCCACGGACAGGAAAAGTGCCCACAGGCACTTAAACTTAATATGGTCAGTAACAGTAAACAGTAACATGGTCAGAAGGAGCACGTACAAACGTTTCCGAAATAACCACATGTAAGACTGATGCTTAAAATGTTTAGGGAGAAAGTGGAATACTGGTGTGTATTTTTTCTTTAAACTACCAATACCAGCCATATACAGTCTGTAACATAGGGATTTCTATATGTCTTTATTTAGTGGTTACATTAGTGACAAAGGCTAAACTTTTAGCTTCAGTAACGTGTACATATCTCCCCTTTTTATAAAACGACATGGTTGAAAACTGTTCCAGAGCCACTGTTGTTTCATCAGTGAAAAGTACATCATGAAATGCCTCTCCCTGTTCAATCCACTGGAAAAAAGAAAAGGAGCATAAAGCTTCTGATGGTCATAAACGATATTCATTTAGGAGCAGCATCAGAGGTATGTTTTTAACTGCACTGCATTGGAGAGAATACCATAGTGTGTTTTTTTTTTTTACTCCCTGGTGGAAACTGGCTTCCAGAAGAATCAGTATGGCTCAGAGATTAAATAAAACTTCACTCACACCAAACAAATGTATATTTCTAAATACCACAACATGATCGAATTTAAGTCATTTTAATAACAATGAATAGTCACCTATGCGTTACAATATAAACATTTATATTGATTTAAATCGCGTTTAAATCACCTTTATTTAAAACCCATAAATAAAGCTGATACTGTTTAGACTTTTAATTATTTAAAACTGTATTAAAGCAGCACGATACACAATGCAACGTAAATCGCTATCTTTGTCTTCTGTGTAATAATGTTCACCTCTCTGTCCAGCAAATTTACAATAGTAATAATAATGAACTTTATTGTATATGGCGCCTTTAAAGGTGGCTCCTCAAAGCGCTTTACAGGTTAAAAACAATACTGTTAGGCTGGGAAAACGTTTTTTTTTTAAGAAATACAAAATGAGATATAATGATATGTTCCGGCTTAGACATTAACGAAGAGCATAACGCGTGTACTGTATACACTGCAAGTACAACCCCCCTCTCTGCAGGAGTGCTGGCTGTGACGAACTGAACCGGTTTCACGGGTATTTTCAAAGTAGGAGGCGAGATTTCCAGCGAAAGACACCTCCCCCCCCTCAAAAACCCAGTAAGTACAGTACTTACTAGTTAAAGGCTAGGCTCCTCAATGAAATCGCTTTAACATGCTAATGCATTGCTGTAACAGTCCGGGCGTGGCAAGCCTCTAATTTCAACCCGACTACGGCGAAAGGAACCCTTCTTTCATTAGAAGACAATGAACATATTTTAGCCCTGAATGAATTAATAGCAAACATGGTTTACATAAAAGACATTTTTCCAAGAAAGTTTAGCCTTTGTCACTAATGAAACCACTAAATAAAGACATAAATATAAAAATCTTAAGATTTTTAAAATACATGACTTTGCTAAAATTTTTTTGAAAATAAAAACAATTACAACCGCCAGGGGAGAGAGAGAACAGGGGAGGGATGTTGGTTTTGCATAAGGGGCGGGGCTATGGGAATTTGGTCTGTTTGGGAATGTGTAGTTACATGTTCTGGCTGTTTGTGAATTATCGTTGTTGAGTATGGAGTGTTGAGGTATTGATTTTGTGTAATGCTTTATGTTGAAAATTGAGGTGGATTTTGTTTATGATAAACAGGATAAACTGGGATGGGAGGAAGGTTTGGTTTTGCATAAGGGGCGGGATTATGATAATTTGAGGAATTTGCGAGAGTAAAATTGTTTGATATATTTGATTTTGTATTGTGGTTGTTATCTATGTTTTTGGTTGGTATTATGTTTATATGGTTGTTTTTGTTGGTTGGTTGTTATTATGGTTATTAATAATACGATCTATAGTTGAAATCTGAGCCTAAATAAAAAGAAAAAGCAAGTGATTAGGTTTATGAGCAATCTAATTACTTATTCGTTTAAAACGCTATATAAAATAAAGTTTATTATTAATTTGCTGGACAGAGCGGTGAACATTATTATGCATAAGACAAAGATAACGATCCTGATCAGTTTAGAAATCTGTGTACACTGTAAGGTTTTTACTTCTTAAACTTTTAAAATACACGTTTTGAATAGAAAGAAATCCTCTTCCTGGTACAGTATGTATAGCAAACCAGCACGTCTTTTTTTCTCCAATCAGAGGGGTGTCAGATGGTGTCAGCCAATCACCATTCTGAAGCCCTACCATAATCTCTGGTATGGGGAGACCCCAGAATTCTGTCCCATAGTTTAGACAGATGATAGATACTTTTATTGATCCCGTGAGGGAAATAAAGTAAATCATTTTCATTTTAGGAAATTATTAAACGCTCGGTTAAAAGCAAAGGAGATTGTCTGTTATAGTGGACATAAAAACAAGAGTTCGCTGGCATTATATCCTGGAAGACACAGACCGGTGCCAGACCAGTAAAATGCCTGATGAACTAGGGATTGGACAGTTTCCAAGTGCTTGTACAATCGATGGAAATGTTCAAATAAATGTGCAAAAGAAAGAAACAAAATAATCATTTATTTCTTTATCATATTGGGTAGCTAATGTCCTCTCTTTGCTAGTTAGTGGCTGTGTTTCTGCGTTGGGTAGCAACGGGTGACTGTTCTCAGGCGGAAGATGTAAACAGCTTTATGTTCGTGTTAAATAATTTTTTTAAATTAAAATTCATTCCATACAGCAATCGCATATTTGGGTACCGTTTCATAAAACTTTCATGCTTAAAATGTTTAGGGAGAAATGGAAAACTGGTGTGTATTTTTTCTTTCAACTACCAAGACCAGCCATACACAGTACAGTTTACATACATACAGTAATGTTTATGTTCCTAAATTAATATCATTCATGACCTTCAGATGCGTTATGCTCCTCTTCTTTTTATGCTCAGCTACTTAAATTTCCCTTTAGTGGTAAAATCCATATAAATATTCAAAACTAAGCGGATTAAAATGTGCACAGTAAAGACATTAAATGATTAAATCTTTGCACTACCAACCAATGCACCACGAGTGCCCCTGTCGGTCATTTTGGCCAGCCAATCACTTACCGCGGTGCCCTCCGGTGCCCTGCGGTGGCTTGTGGGTAGGTTACTGTACCGCGGGTTTTTACCGCGCATTTTGAATGGCTGCATCTGTACTTAATTGGCTTTATGATTTGGTATTGATTTTGTATTGTTGTATTATTAACTTTGTGCTTTCTGTGTTTTTATCGTATTGTGGACTTATTTTTTAAACAAATGCTTACAAAGGCAGACACGGCACACATCTGTTTATACCAGCGGTGAATTGTACATTTTTATTAAGTACAATCTACTGTGCATTTTTGGGAGTATAACAGATTCGATATAAAGTGGCAAAAATCTAAAAGGGGAAAATACCCAAGACTGCGTGTAAAGCCCTTGTTGTGGCTGTTGTTTTATTTTTAGATAAAAATGGCGTAGTGTGCACGAAATGTTGCAGAAACACAATCTAATATTTTAATAACTGTTATTTTAATAATTTGATAAGTATGAGGCCCCAGATCCAAATCTTCGGTTCTGATTTTTTAAACATGATATCTTCCCTTCCTCTCGATGTGAGCAATTGTTTTTTTTTCACATTGCGATCCAAAGAGCCTCAGACGCACAGTCTAACAGTAACCAAACCAGAATGGATTCTGCTGGGAGCCGGACTGAGCTCATTCTCACTCCCTGTGTTGAAAACAGAATTATCTCTTCCCCGAACATCGTCTACAGATCACTTGTGTGCTTTTAACCTTCTCGCAGCTACAGGCGAGACTGAAGCTGGAGATGTGAAGGCACCCGCTGGTGCATCTTCTCCAAATTTCACTTCTCTTTTTTTTTAAAGTAGATATAGCCCTGAAAAAAGCATTAGCTTTATCAGTTTTTACATTAATCGATTTTGAAACAAATATTATATTTTTATTGCAATTTACATAATAATAATAATTATTATTATTATCATCATCACTTACACTTATATAGCGCTTTTCTGGATACTCCACTCAAAGTGCTTTACAGGTAATGGGGAATCCCACTACCGCCACCAATGTGCAGCCCCACCTTGATGATGCAACGGCAGCCATACTGTGCCAAAATGCTCACCACACATCAACAATCAGTGGGGAGGAGAGCAGAGTAATGAAGCCAGTCCATAGATGGGGATTATTAGGAGGCCATGACTGGTAAGGGCCATTGGAAAATTGGGCCAGGATGCTGGGGTTACACCCCTACTCTTTCAAGAGATGACCTGGGATTTTTAAAGGCCAGAGAGAGTCAGGACCTCAGTTTTACTTATCAGCCGACGGACGGCACCTGTTTACAGTTTAGTGTCCCCGTCATTATACTGGGGCATTAGGACCCACATGGACCACAGGGTGAGCGCCCAGCGACAGAAACCAGATGGTACTGTGTGTCGGGCTCGGCTGCAAGCAGGACAATGATGTCACGGGGACAAAGTAGAAAAAATCAGAACGGTTCTGTAAAAGACCTGTGTCAGCTGTCGGTTCGCAGTCTGGACTCTAAATCCATCGATCTGATTTCAAATCTCTCTAACACCTGAGCTGTGGCTTCTTTTGAGTAGTTATTCAGGAGAACATTATGTTAATCGTATAGATGAATCGTTTAATATATTCAGGTGGATAGCTACTTCAGCATGCATATCTGCAAAGAAACAAGTAATATTGTAGGTTTATTCCATGCTGAAAAGAGAAGAGAGAAAACAAACCTGAAGAAGTTTTCATAGCTGAAACGTTGTGTTTTCTCTCTTCTCTTTCAGCATGGAATAAACCTATTACTTGTTCCTTTAATATATTGTTCGGTTGAATTCAAAATGCTTTACTACTACAAGAGAGGATTATAGTATGGAGGATGAGACAAATTTATGATTTCTTGGAAGAAAATGGTTTTACTTTGCATTCGAAATGAATCAAAACTTTTGCGTGACACACAAGCCCTTTGTCTTTTTTAAAGATATCATATTTTTAAACAGACAAGTATAGAAAAAGTTTTTTTTTTTACTTAGAAATTTTGGATGGGGGTGATGCATTACTAGTAGTGGCACTGAGGTCACTATGGTGCTGTTGAGCACCATAAGGTTAGGGCCAGTGGTGTAATGTATAATGCATCTGACTTTGGATCAGAAGATTGTAGGTTTGACTCCTGTCTGACTCATGTTGCTTTTAAACCAGTAGTAGATTTTCTTTATGTAAATTAACTGCAGCTGAAAGCTATAGAAAACACATTGGCTAAATTGCAATGAACTGTCGAACTGTTTTGCACGAAGCTGCAGACTACTTAACACGGTACTGTCTGAAGATCAGCTCCTGCTCTGAGCTCAATAGCAATGCAAAACTGTGCGTAACAAAGCTGGCGAGCAGCTGAACTTGTGCTAAATAGTCTGTTCGGTGATGAGGGTTCAGTACTGGCGTTGTTCTAATTAGCACGAACTGCACAGGCTGAATCAGACAATTTCAAATAGTCTGATCAGTGTAGGACAAGTTAATGAAGAATTATTACTTTGTCTGTCTCTTGTTTGTATATAAATGAATGTCTCTGACAACTTAATGTTAGTTTTTAATTTAGTTTTACGATGTTGGTCAGGCGTTGACATATGCACAAACACACGAAATGTCTCACTCCTGATTCAGCTCATGAAGCAATACGAGTGAAGCAATTCCTCCTGCTTCTCGTACAACCATATCAGAACAGAAGCCCGTGTCACCCCGCTCTGATTCAAGAGCGACTCACATCTTGACAGGGTGCTTGGCATGAAGGGGGGGTACTGTCACGCCCTCTGCAGCCAGAGGGCGCTCCTTCTCTGTCCTGTCCCTAGTTTCCAGCCTGCTGTCCTTCCTGTCCCTCTCTTTCCCTTGGGCTATATATTTCCGGGTCTTGCACTCTGTCGTTGCTCAGCATTGACGTTTGGATGTCCTGAGACCCGCCTAGCACCAGGGCGCCCCACGTCCGCTCCCTGAGGGCATAGGTTTCTATATGGCATTCCTGAACTCTTTGCACTAATGAGCCCGGGCCTTTTTCCCGTCTCGCCGCTACGCATATGGGTCTTTTTCCACTCTCCTACTCCCCATGGTTAGTCCCTTTGGACGTCCGTGACAGGTGCCCCTTTGGAATGGTTTTCAGAAAATGTGAGAAAAGGAAAGTTATGTACAGTAAGCTCTCACACACAGCTCTCAAACACAGCATTAGAGATTGGAATCTGATTGTAAAAAAAACTGCCCGTCTCCCCGCCATTTAACGTTGCTGTTGTTTTTATTTTACATATTGTTAGCATTTTAATGAATTGTTAAAAGATTTATACACAAATCGCTAAATACGAAACGTAAAAACCCAACTGTAAGCAATTGACCATTCATATTCCTGAATTTTAAATACCTATGTTTATCTGTCTCCAAGTGCCTGGTGCAGCTATTTTGAAAGCATACCTCAAGGAGGACTTTACACGCAGTCTGGGGTATTTTCTCCTTTTACATTTTTGCGATTTTATATCGAACCTCGTATACTCCCAAAAGTGCACAGTAGCTTGTACTGTGTGCCCTGTTTGCCTTTGTAAGCATTTGTTTAAAAAATAAGTTCACAATATGATAAAAACAGAGAAAGCACAAACTTAATAATATAACGATTCAAAATCAAAACCAAATCATAAAGAAAAAGAGTCAATTTCCACCTGCACTGATATCCCTTCAAATGTTTTATAAGAACTATTGACGTTTATAGAGTAGAAGCCTGGTCCATTTCTTCTACTAAACGAGACTATGGGAGTGAGTATTTTGATGTCGAACTGGGATTTAAATAAAGAGGAACACTACACTACATTGGGCTACGCGTGTGACAAAACGTTTATTTTAGACTTCTCGATAGCTCAGTTGCTAGCTCTTAAAACTGTAGAAAAAGCAGTGAGTATGTCTTATGTCCCTGGTCTGAATCCAGTTTGAAGGGTGGTGTTTTCTTGTTCCTTAATCAAAAAGTGAATTGCGAATTTGTCTTTCACTTTGACGTTCACCCGAAAGCTCAGTATACAAAGAAGTAGAGGCTCCTGTTCTGAATAATCCTCACGTCTGATTGTTTTGCTCAGACCTTTAAAATGTACACTGTGGACTATTTGCTCTTCCTAACACAATTAAAAAGCCGCCGGCAAACTTATCGATCGGGAGTTTAGTTCAGTGATAGCGCGCGCTTAAGTTTTCTATCGCCGGCATCTCTGTATTCTTTTTAAACGCGATATTTTTTATTCTTCGTGTGTGAATTTCAGGGAGACTCATAAACCCTTTCTCTGTTTTTAAGATACATTATTTTAAACCAGACATAATGAAAGACATAGTAATTAGACACACGTACAAAACACATGAATCTAATTGAAGAAACTTTTGACCGGGGCGATGTATTACTAGTAGCGGCTCTGAACTCAATGTGGTGCTGTATAGGAATGCAATACAAACGCCAATGGCACAATGGATAACGTGTCTGATTACGGATCAGAAGACTTTAGATTTCTACTCCTTCCTGGTTCGTGAAGAAGCTTTTAAACCACACTACTCAACACTGACATCGAAGTGTGTGCGGTCCTACACAACCTTACTATCGACTAGATGAGTCTTCTGTTCTATCTCCGATTCTTTCCGCACATTCCTGCTATTTCACCACCGTTATTGTAGGATAACAGCCACAGACACGAGAAGATATACTATTCCGAACAAATGTCTTAAATAATCAAGTTGAAAAGGGTGACAATAAGTTTTTGTTTCTTTAACGTAACCTAACTTTTGCCTGTAAAGTTCACATTATTTTCTGTAGCCGCAAATCCCCAATATTTCTGCTTTCTCCCGAGAAACACAAGCGTGGAGTCAAATCATATTAAATAACACAACACATCTATTAATTTAACACCCAGATGTGACAGAACACATGTAAGACTTACACACAGCTTTTAATATGATATAGTGAATTTGCAGGTATCCTGGGGAGGGAAGAGAACTGATATTAAGGAAATACATATTTAAAGGGGATGTAAGTCTTAAATGTGTTTTGTCACATCTGGGTGTTAACTGAATAATTTTCTAGCATTATTTATTGTGTTTTGACTCTATACTTGTGTTTCTCAGGAGAAGGCAGAAATATTGATGTTTACATTTATATTCACATTCCCGGTGATATTGACATAGGTACTCAACTATTTACTTGTAGTTTGACTAGTGTCAAAAGTTGAAAATCTCTGAAAACATCAAGATGGCTAACGACGTGCAAAGAAACTCAATCACATTTAGAGAAGGTAATGTTTAGATCGGATTAATTCGAAGTGTGTCTCTGGGTGCATTTGATCTACGAACGTTGTGTTTAACTGAAGCACACCCTGACTGAGTGTGCCATAGAAACTGACACATGTCATATTTTTCCACATTCACAGATTTTTGGCTAAAGTAAAAAAAAAATCGTTGTCATTTTCTTGCCAGCTGGCAGTAATTCTTTTGAACTGATAACAAAGACAAGCATTTTAGCTTTCGCGATGTGTGGAGTTCTTGAAAAACAAGTTGTGCCAAAAACGAAATAAACACCTCCATTAAACTTAATGCAGAAGCATGTTGTCTATAACAATAAACGATGCAAGAAGACAGGAAGAAAGGCACCGCTGGGATTTAAACCCAGGATCTCGTGTTTATTAAAGAGGCGCTTTAACCATCTAAGCCACGACACCAGCAGAACTCTCTTCTTTTACTGCCACTTGGACACACCGCTCTGAGACACCTGCGTTCAGTAAGCCCTGAGTCTGCTGGCTGAGCAAAGCTGCCTCCTTTACACGGAACAGGAGCCCCGACTGTAAGAGAAATGAAGAGAAATGGCTTTTATTGGGCACTTTTCATGTCCAATGCTCTTGACATCTCCCAAGGGCGTCAGAGTTCATTTACCACACTTTTCCTTTCTTTCTTCTTTCTGTACTCTTTGATGAAACAAAACGAGAAATCATGTAAGGGAAAATGTATTTTTTTCATGGAGAAAACATGCACAAGGAAATGTGTTTAGAAGAAGTGAGTTAACATGAAAAGTGACCTAATTTACCGGAGCAAATGCTCACCTAGCAAGATCTGCTTTACTACAAGAGAGACGTAGAGTGAAAGACGTGATCATTTCACGCCGTTGTGGAACGAAACGCTTTTGTCTTGGAATTCTAAATCAATTAGAAATTCAGAGCGACACATAAAGGCTTTGTCTGCTTAAAAATGATGATTTTTTAAAACTAAAAAAAAATGTAGAAAACACGTTTCTCACTTAGAAATTTAAGATGGGGGTGGGGTATTACTGGTAGCGGCACTGAACTCACCATGGTGCAATTAATTTACGTGACGGGCTAGTGGTTTAATGGATAACGCGTCTGATTTCGGTTTATAAGATTGTCGATTCGACTTCTACCGGGGCTGTGTGATTCAAATCAGGCTCCTCAGAAATAGATGTCTGTTATGTAAATGAACCCCACCTGAAAGCAAACGTTGGGTCTGGGTTCCTTTCTTTCCTGCATGAAATAGCAAATCATTACAAAATAAAACACCAACTAATGTCCAATAGTCCAATAGTTAGTCATTTAAGTAAACATGAATATACTGTAAGGTCTTGGTACATGGGAGTGGATTTCAACCACAATTAAAAGAAGGGCAAATTATAATTACAGGCTTCAGACACTTTTTCATACAAAAGTGACCAAACACTCCCTAACTTTCAGGTTTGCTTGAACCTGTAACAGAAAAGCGGTTTGAAACTTCCATTCTCTGATGTCACTGTCTCTAAAGTCGGACGTGATGTTTCGCGGATGTGCAGTGTGCCTTTTCTCTTGTCGTGTTCAAGATGAAATGCTGCATAAGCTCCTGACTGGGTGTTCTGTACTGTTCTGTTATTTCGTTCGGATTACCTAGGTGGTGTACAGCTAAAACCCGACTGCATGGTGTAAATTCCGAGTTCGACACCAGCAGCACCTGCAAACACATCAGCTGACCTCAACGTGATTTGAACACGCAACCTTCTGATCTGGAATCAGACGCACTACCATTGCACCACAAGGTCACTTGCGACAAGTGCTTTTAATTCACCCAAAGAGAAAAATCAGCGTCCCTGAAAAATATTGTTTTCATTCTCTCCTGTGAGGAGCGCCGCTCTTCCAACGAGGGTCTCTTCTTCCCAGACCACAGATTATTCATCCCGCCTGGCTCTCTCACAGAGAGCAGACACACCGTCTCCACTAATGTGTTTACTACATCTATAGATCTGACCCCCTACAGCCCCGATATTCCTGGACAGGATATTTACCACCAGCCTGGTGAACTTCTCATCTTGACCTCTCCCAGGAGGAGCACAATTAACACAGAATCCTCTCTCCATTTAGCAAATAACACAAAACACTGTTTACCTGTCAAGACAGAAAACCAGGCTGCTCCAGGTGAGGCTTAAACTCACAACCTCGGCATGAGTCCACTGAATATGTCATTTTACATGGCCTGAACCAGGAAAGAGGTTGGAAGTCAAGAAGTTATGGTTTTGTTTTAATACTTGCCTACTCTTTTAATTTTTTGGTCAAATCTTTTATTTGGGAGTACTTTCAGTGGATGTTAATCTTTGTCCCGATGCATGATTCTGGGCCATGGTGTGTCTTGAATAATGTTCTTATAGGCTTCAGTTTGGAAAAGTGCGGTCTTCAGAAGCTACCGAAACCGCTAATGGTTACATAACACTTAATGCAAAAGCAACGTTCGGGTTTGAAAAAAAATATTACTTGCTATGAATACAAACACTGTTACAGGAGGCGTGTTAGGGCTATTTTAGCTTAGATCATCAATTCATCTTACATTTCTTCTCCATCTATATCAACAGCGTCATCGCTACTGAGCACTAAAGGCAGGTCCTGGCAATACAATCTTCTTTAGAAAACATTTTTAAAACTATTTCCACTACCATACATAAAGTAAACGATACCGATTGCACGCAACTAATAAAATCTCTTATCCAGGGACGTTGTAGCTAGATGCAAATTCCAATCGAAAATGTATCAGCTTTAAAATTTTCTTTTGGATCCACAGGACGATCAGCATGAGTCTCAAAATATACCTGTGTTTGATTGTACAGCATAGATTGTACAGCATGTATGTTTACATTTATGTTAAAATTAAGGTAAATATATCAAAATATCAACATCCAACTTCACAGTGCTAACGTACTGTAACAGTGCTTGTCAAATTCTCAAACAAATCTGCGTTATATTTCTAAACTCTTTTAGCAGAGGACGCAACAGGAGTATAAATGATATCTCCCGCCAGCCATTCAAAGATACTTTTTCAAGGGTGAATATGGATTTCTGGGGAGTTGCGGTGTTGATCACTATTGGACTTCCCCGGTCTCAAGTGTTGTTGTTGGACACGGGCAAAAGACTCGCATTTTCTGCAAATATGAAGAGGGTTAAGGTTTCGGCTTTAGCGGAGACAGTGTTTACATTGACAATAATAAGAAGATCGTCCCTGGGTGGGTTTGAAACACCAACCTTTCAGTTAACAGCCAAACATGCTCGCCGATTGCGCCACAGAGACTGATGAGAGAGGCTTTTCTCCATTCGCACCTTTCCGGTCAAAAAATAAACATTGCTTGCATTTTCTTGCCAGTCGGCAATATTCCTACTGCTCTGATAGCCAAGAATTACATTTCATTTTTCACAAGCTGTATGAATTTCTTGAAAAACAAGTTGTTGCAGAAAGGAAATGCATTCATGCTTTAAACTAAATCAAGCCCTATGCGGTTGTCCAAGATGGTAGTTTCTGCACAAAAAGACAGGAAGAAAGGCACAGCTGGGATGTGGAGCCAGGATCTCCAGTTAACGAGACAGGTACTTAAACCGACTCAGCTATGGTGCCGGCAGAATTCTCCTCTTTTATAGCCGCTTGGACACACCACTCTGAGCCATCTGCATTCACGAAGCCCTGAGTCTGCCGGCTGAGCAAGCTGCCTCCTTTACACGGAACAGGAGCCCTGACCATAAGAGAAACGAAGAGAAATGGCTTTTATTGGGCACTTTTCATGTCCAATGCGCTTGACATCTCCCAAGGGGGACAGAGTTCATTAACGACACTTTTCCTTTCTTTCTTCTTTCTGTACACTTTGATGAAACAAAACGAGAAATCATGTAAGGGAAAATGTCTTTTTTCATGGAGAAAACATGCACCGGGAAATGTTGTGTTTAGAAGAAGTGAGTTAACATGAAAAGTGACCTAATTTACCGGAGGAAATGCTCACCAAGCAAGATCTGCTTTACTACTAGAGAGAAGTAGAGTGAAAGACGTGATCATTTCACGCCGCTGTGGAACGAAACGCTTTTGTCTTGGAATTCTAAATCAATTAGAAATTCAGAGCGATACATAAAGGCTTTGTCTGCTTAAAAGTGATGATTTTTTAAAACTAAAAAAAAATGTAGAAAACACGTTTCTCACTTAGAAATTTAAGATGGGGGTGGGGTATTACTAGTAGCGGCACTGAACTCACCATGGTGCAATTAATTTACGTGACGGGCTAGTGGTTTAATGGATAACGCGTCTGATTTCGGTTTATAAGATTGTCGATTCGACTTCTACCGGGGGTTGTGTGATTCAAATCAGGCTCCTCAGAAATAGATGTCCGTTATGTAAATGAACCCCACCTGAAAGCAAACGTTGGGTCTGGGTTCCTTTCTTTCCTGCATGAAATAGCAAATCGTTACAAAAAAAAAACACCAACTAATGTCCAATAGTCCAATAGTTAGTCATTTAAGTAAACATGAATATACTGTAAGGTCTTGGTACATGGGAGTGGATTTCAACCACAATTAAAAAAGGGCAAATTATAATTACAGGCTTCAGACACTTTTTCATACAAAAGTGACCAAACACTTTCTAACTTTCAGGTTTGCTTGAACCTGTAAAAAAAAACAAGGTCTGAAACTTCCATTCTCTGATATCACTGTCTCTAAAGTCGGACATGATGTCGCTACCGTTGCACCACGAGGTCACTCGCCACATGTGCTTTTAATTCCCCCAAAGAGAATAACAGTAATGCTAGAATAACAGTAGTATTAAAACTACTACTACTACTGTTAATTCTCTAACAGTAACACTATAATTATATTTAATATTAACATGAATATGAACATTAAAACTAAAACTATCAGTAGCGCTATCATCATTAATACTCACATGAACACTAGCATTAAAACAACCAGTTGTACTCTCATTAATATTAATATGAATACACTAGTATTAGTATTTGTTGCTACCCATGACGTCACATCGCTCTTTGTGACGAACGCGATACACCTAGACGCGCACAGTGACATGGCGCCTGTCCCCGTGGTTACCATACTTATGATTTATAAACACTGGAAAAAATACATGTAAACTGTTACTTACATACATTTATCAACTTGGAATATATTTTTTTAGCTCTAGGATACAGTTACCTAAATAATAATAAGAATAATCATTGTTTAATTTCGGTTTGAACATTTTTTACACTAAACGCACTACAGTAATTGATCGATACAGTCTTTATTGACTGTTTTCTAGATATTTAGAACAGGATCAAAACCAGAAAAAGAATCAGTACTCACCAATCGGTGAAGCTAATTGTTTATTCTACGGTTTTTTAATTGAATTAATTGGTTTTCGATAGATAAGTGATCAATAACTCTCCTCCGTGCGCACCCTGTGCCTCCCGCGGTCTTGCTCTCTGATCCAGGCGCTCAGGCTGGTGTCTGTGATGTCACAGCGCTCTTTGTAACAGAGCAGAGCGCGTCTCCGCTGGAGGAGACTCCTGTCCGGAGCCTGGGGGGCTTTTCTTACAGATATAACATCCCCCCCAAAAAAGAACACACCGGGCTGTGAAGAGAAGCGAATCATAACAGTTGTAAAAGGAGAGCGACAAACCAAGGAATGAAATTCATTAAACAGGAAAAAAAATAGTTTACTTCACAGATTAATGTGTTACAAGGCGTACCCGTGTGGAGCAGTAGAGAACGAGCACAAGTCCCTGTAATAAGTGCTTTTAAATGTTTTAAACGAATCATCAGAGTATAGAAGCCAGGAGGTTTTATTTCCAGCCTGCTCTCAGTTCCATAGGTAGTCTGATTACCTGTTACAATAATTCATCTAATTGTAAATTTATAAGACTGTGAGACACCTGTGAGAGACATATGAGAGCTGGTGATTCCCTGGGCTGGTGTGGAATCACACACAGACAGGCCTTCTTCTGTGTGATCTGAGTCCCACTGCTGAGAGCTACAGACTGGTCAACTGGTCACTACTGTAGACACGACCATCGGCCCATTGGCTACTAATAATCAATATACAGTGTACTGACCAAAGTGTCACTACTTGTGTTTATTACATAAAAAGATAATTCCACACTCACGTGTGTTATAAAACATTTATAAAACATGTTTGGAGACTGACATACAGTAAAGAAAGTAATACTGAAGGGCTGGAGGTCCTGGAAAGGGTTAATAGAAGCTTCTTGCTTCTGACCTGGAACAGAGTCCACAGCTGACAGATCAGTGAGTCTTGAGCCCAGTTCACAGAGAGGAGAACCAGGAGCTCTTCTCTGTCTCTAAGTGGCTGTGAGGAAGGAGAAAATGGGGAGATGTAACCTGAGTCCAGGCTGTTCTGCCTGATATTATTCATGTAACAGCACTGATTGTCTGAATGTCCTCTGGTTCTGGATTGACGGATAAAAAGAAGTATGGAGCTTCTGTCCGATTGTCTCTGAGCTGTGAATCTGACTGAGAAGAGAATAATGATTTTTTATTCTGCCTCTGATAATTTTTCTGTTTGCCAAGTGGTGTTACATCCCCTTCAGAAACTCTGCACAGACTGTCAGAGTGAGAGAAAAGTAGAGAGATGGACAGATAAGAGCACACGCAGCGAGAGATACATACGTCTTGATTTACTTTGAACCAAGTGTTCATTTCCTTTGTGGAACAAGTTGTTTCTGAACTTCAAGAAATTCATACAACTTATATAAAATATAAGTCTTGCAAATCAGGACAGAAGAAATACCGCAAGAAAATGTCAGTGATTTTTCTCCTTTTAACGAAAAGTGGAGAAAAACAACGGCAGTGCATCTCCGTCGGCTTGATTTAGCTTAATACAAGTATTCACTTCATTTTCTGTGGATTACAGACTGCGAAAGATGAAATAAAGTTATTGGTTATTCATGGTCAGTGCAGAAGAAATACTGCCGGCTGGCAGGAAAATGTCAGTATTTTATAATTCTTTAACTACAAACGTGTGAACAGCAAAAAGCAACGGGAGTGTGTCTCTGTGCAGCTGTTAAATGAAGGGCTGGTGGTTCAAACCCACTAAGGGACGAGCTTCAGACTGTTCCGCTGTAACCATAATCTCTGCTAAAGCTTGATGGGATTTCTTCGCAAGCCCTCTTGAAATTTGCAGGAAATATCTATTTTACTCATGTGGAACTACAAGTAAACAATTAAGTACCTGTCAATGTCCAAGAAAACCATTTTCACGTGTGGAATTTTATCTTCAACTGGCTGTCAGGAGAATTCATTTATACACCCGTTGTATCCTTAGCAAAGTATCTTTTTTACATAACACGCTTTCGAGAAACAAACTGTGTATCTAGCTTTGTTAAATTAAAATCGGCACATCCCAGTTGGCAAAAGAAGTAGAATATACGACTATTAAACGCATACTTTAGACGTATAAATGTGCTCCGTAACTGGTCTACAATGAAATTCTAGTATACGTATATTGTTATATGTCAATTAGACATCTATGATTATATATAAATGGTTGGAGTTCTATTATACGGATAAATTTAGAGGACTAATATACATATATAGTTAAAGGTCTATTATACATCAAATAAATATTTTATAGGTGTAGAAACTAGTAAATAAAGCCAATGATTTGTTTTAGAAATTTATTCTTAAAATATACAATTATTCACACCTGAAAAATATGTAGTTCAAATTATACATTATATACAATATTGTAATCAACAAATGGCTAATCATCATAAAAACACAACTAGTAAATTTCAGTTACAAATTCTAGTAAAATGGCAATATATATTGTAATGACAAACAAACTAATCACATGATCCCGCTAATATTTAACTCAAAACCACATTTCGATTCAAATATAAATTTTAACATTTACAACTTCTATATTTCCACGAAAATATAATTCATGTAGCACAAACGCTACTTTCTAAAAAAGACAGAATGAAACTGTTTGTTTTGTGTTTCATGGTGATCCTCCTCTCGATACTAATGCAATGTTTAATATGATCCCTCGAGAAACAAAAAGGAGTCCATTTCCGCCTGGAATGATTGATGCCCCATCAAACATTTTGTAATATCCCCGGAAGTTTATACAGTAGAATCCTGGTTCGTGGCTTAAATTCAAGGTAAACAAGACTAAGGAAACGAGTTGGAAACTTGATGTCGAACTGGGATTTAAATCACCCGGAACATTTCACTACATTGGGCAGTATGTGCCAAGGAGCATTTGATAGCTCAGTTGGTAGCGCGGAGGACTGTAGTGGAGTCAGCAGGGAATCCTTAGGTCGCTGGTTCGGTTCCGGCTCGAAGGAAGGTGCTTTTTGTGTACTTTAATCAAAGATTAAAAAGAGCGAATCTTTTTCTCTCAGACATTGATCAAAAGCTCAATAAACGACGAAGCAGAGGCTCCTGTTCCAAAGTCAGCCCACGTCTGATTGTCTTGTTTTGGCCAATATCTGATCTTTGAATTAAGGGAATACTCTGTTTGCTTTGTAATTAAAAAAAAACATACAGTACAAATGTCAATTTCATTTTGGTTTCAAGATCGCAATTTAGTGTGAAACATAAAAGCCAGCTGGATAAGCTTTATTAATTTCCCTCACGGGATCAATAAAGTATCTATCTACGTCATTTACAATGGCCTTTCAACTAATAGCCCGTGCAGGGATCAAACCCTAGCTGTTGGTACACTACGAGTTGCGTAAGGCTCTGTAACGCGCAGATGAAAAACTAACTTCTGCTTCTTCATTATATACACAGTGAGCTATATATATGCGAGCTTACTGCCTCCTACGGGCTCTGTATTTGTTAGCGATACAAGACCGGCCGTGGAGAAATGAAGTGAGGAGGGTGTGTACGTTAAAAGGCTCGTAGCGTCCCTGGAAGGGCTCAAACCACCACCCTTTTGGTTAACAACTGAGCCACAAAGACGCATGTACAGCTTAACACTTCTCGGTCTCAGTGAAAGTGATACACTCCGTAAAATTTACAGAGATTAATTTATTTTAAAAGGAAAATCACCAACAGCGGCCGAGATCTACTGGAGTTTTTTCATTCTATACTGCGATTTCTGAAGGGTACCCTGTGAAAATACGAGTTTTGACGAGAAGGGATGGACATATAAGGTCAAAAGGCTTGGGGAATTGAACTTTAAGGTGAAGACTGCGGGTTCAGTAGCAGCAGAACCTGATCAGTATCAGTTGACTCCGATATACTTTGAAAATGAACTTGGGGATTTAGAGTCAGACGTGCTACCGTTGCACCATGGGGTACTTAATTTAAAAAAAATAGAAAAAACAATCAGTGTTCCTGGATCTGTAATTGAGAACAACACCTGCACAAGAGCTGCGCAGGAAGAATAAAATGTGGTAAGAAGAGACTCTCTTCGGAAGAGCTGCGCACTTCACATGAGATTTTTTTTTTGTGAAGCTGATTTGTCTCCTTTGGGGAATTCAAAGGCACGGACAGCCGTGACTTCGTGGCGCAACGGTAGCGCGTCTGACTCCAGATCAGAAGGCTGCGTGTTCAAATCACGTCGAGGTCAGCTGTTACTTTTTCAGGTTCTGCTGGTCCTGAACACGGAATTCACACCATGCAGTTGAGTTCTATCTGTACACCACATAGATTAGTACATAGAGCAGTACAGGACACGCAGTGTGGAGCTCACAGAGGCTTACAGTCTCCAGCATTGGAGTGAAGGGGAAAAAAAGAACTTTGTATTTTTTTAAGAGAAAAGGCCCAGTTCACATCTGCTTAACATCACGTCCAACTTTAGAGACAGCTACATCAGATAATGGAATCCCGGAAGTTTCAGATAACTTTTTTTAATACAGGTTCAAGCAAACCTGAAAGTTAATGAGTTTCCGGACACTTTTGTTTTATTAAAAAGTGTCTGAAGCCTGAAAATGTAATTTGAAAAAAAAAACCGCTATTGGACATTAGCAGGTGCTTTTTGTAACGATTTGCTATTTCATGCTGGAAAACAAAGGAAACAGACCCAAAGTTTGCTTTCAGGTGCGGTTCATTACATAATATACATCTATTACTGAGGAGCTTGAATAAAATTTACACAAGCCAGGTAGAAGTCGAACCTACAATCCTATGATCCGAAATCAGACGCGTTGTTTATTAAACCGCTGGGATTTCACATACCCTGAATTTCCCCATAGTGTGCTCAGCGCCGCTACTAGTAATGCACCGCTCCGTCTAAAATTTCAAAGTGAGAAACATGTGTTTTCTGATTTTTTATGAGTTTTAAAATATAATCTCTTTAAATCAGACAAGGGGTTTATGTTTCGCACTGAAATTCCGATTGACTGAGAATTCAAAGAAATACTGTTTTCTTTCACAACACCGTATAATTATCACATCTACCAGACTCTCCAACCTCTCCAGACCTTGCTGGTTGAGCAATTGCTCCGATAAATTAGGTCACGTATCATGTTAAATCATTTCTTCTCAACACAACATTTCCTGGTGCACGTTTTCTCTATGAAAAAAAGACATTTTTCCCTTGCACGATTTCTCGTTTTTTTATCAAAGCTAGTGTCGCAAAAGAACTCTGTCGCCCTTGGGAGATATCAAACGCATTGGGCATGAAAATGCCAGATAAAAGCCAGTTCTCTTCGTTTCTCAGTGTCGGGGCTGCTATGTAAAAGAGGCAATTTGTTCTGAGCGCAGGTTCAGCGCTTACTGAACGCAGATGTCTCAGAGCGGTGTGTCCAAGCGGCTGTAAAAGGTGATGGTTGTCCTGTCACCGTAGCCTAGTTGGTTAAAGCGCTTCTCTGTTAAACAAAAGAACCGGGATTCAAATCCCAGCCGTGTCTTTCTTCCTATCTTGTAGTACAGAACGTATCATTTCGGGCAATCACAAAGGGCTTGATTTCGTTAAATGCATGTGTTCATTTCCTTTCTGGAAAACTTGTTTTTGATTAAATTCACACAGCTTGCGAAAAATGAAATTCAATTCTTGGTTATCAGTGCAGAAGAAATATTACCGTCTGGCAAAATAAACGGTAAGAGAGCTTTTTTTTTAACCGAAAACTTGGCGCAATCGGTTAGCGCATTTGGCTTTTAACTGAAAGGTTGGTGGTTCGAGTCCACCCAGGGATGGGATTCTTCTGCAGTATAAACGTTGTCTTAAGTCAATTGGATTTCTCAGCGAAACCATAACCATTTTAATATATGCAGGAAATGCGAGTGTTTAACACGTGTCAGGGTCACCGGGAAATGTCCAATAATGCCCAACATTGCAACTCCCCAGAAAAAATTATCGTCGAATCTTCATTTATACTCCAGTTGAATCCTCTGCTGAAATATTTTAAAAATACAATGCAGGTTTGTTTGATAACTTGACAAGCATTGTTACGATAGCACTGTGCAGTTGGATTTGGATATTTTGACATATTTACCTTAATTTTAAACATACATACTATACAGTCTATTGTAATTTTAAAATAAGTTAGCTGAGGATGTAAAGGGGTGAAAGGGAAAGGTCAGAGGGTATAGTAAAAACAAGGATTAGGTTAGGATTGGTGGAGGTGGTAGGGGTGTTGATGGTTTTTCTCTGTAGAGGATGATTGAGTTTTTTATCCTTCTCTGAAGTGAGAAATTGGAAGAGTTGGGAGTTGAGGGATCTGATGAGGTTAGTTATAAAAGGAAGTTGATGTGGAGCTGTTAGCCGTAAAACTTCCTAAAGTCTTTAAACTGCAGTAAGCAAAGATAAAGGAAATAATCTTTGCTTACAGCCCTGTCTTTCTCACACCTGAAGAAGGCTCCACGGCCAACACGTTATGTTTCCTTTCTTCTCTTTTCAGCATGGAATAATCCTTTACTTTTTCCTATGCAGCCTACGCATGCTGACACAGCTACCCACCTGATATATAACATTCCTATAATCACAACTATGAATGTCCACTGTGGGTATTTTTTCCATTATTATTTATTTTGGCATTGAAGCATATTTTATGTAATACTGAAGTGTCATAATCACTGAAAAACATATTTTTTCATTTAGAAAGAATTAAAAAAATATAAATCACTATGAATTACATTTAACCTGTTCTGATCTAGGTTTTCTATATACTTTAACATGCCATGTTCAGAATGTCACAACGCAGAAATGCAACAGTGAAGTTTTGTAATTACAAATGTTCGTGATGAGTGATTTTGTCTCTCTTACCTTAGTGTCAGAATACTAAGATGTTTTGGTAACGAGGAAGGAGGGAAAAAGTAATTCAGCAGAAGGGGTGCTATTTTGTTGACTATAAATCCTCACATGCCATGTTCAGAGGGTCATATTAAAAAAATGGTACAGTAAATTTTCTTATGCTTCATGATTTTCATAATTTGTTACATTGTGTCTCACACCTTTGTGTCAGAATTCTGAGATGTTTTTTTCTAAACAGGGGCCATCGCAATACAACAGAAAGAGCAATTAGCTTTTCCCTATAAATTCTCTCATGCCACATTCAGAGGGTCATATTTTAAAAATGGTACAGCAACATTTCCTGAAGTTCAGGATTTTGAGAGTCTGTTACACTGTGTCTCACACCTCAGTGGCAGAATTATGAGACGATTTTATAATCAGGAGGGAGGGTCATAGCAATAAGCAGAAAGTGTCATCACCCTTTGCTCATCCTCCGTTAACCATATATTCTCATATGCCATGTTCTAAATGTCCCATTTTAAACTGCTATAATAACATTTCTTGCAAAATGCAAGATTTTGAGACTTTGAGAATTCACGTTTTGCCTTTGTCTTATTTACTTGTTGTCTAACATGCCAGTTTGTGTTATTGTGAGTTTTGAAAATTGGTTTTCGATTTTCTGAAATGTGTTTCATACAAAAATGCAATTTGGATAATCATTACTTACATATTCCCCTTTACTGAGGATATGTGCAGTAATCAACTCGGATTAGTATTTTTAAAAATGACTATAGAGAGCCATCTACAGGCGAAAGGCGGCATAACATCACAGCAGCAGCACTTAAGGTGGAACGAAAAACGCGAATAAGAAGCTGGCGAATAAGCAGCCAACTTCAGCCTCGTTAATGCAGCAGGATTGGGTGAGGTAGAAAAATATTTCTTCCTCTGAATCCTAACATTTTTGTAGGTGTTCTAGGACTTCTCGCCTCAGATAAAGCTGCCAATACATCACTTATTTCTACTCCATCAATATCAGCAGTGTTATCAGTACTGAGCCCTAAGTGTAGGTCCTGTCATCATATAAAAACTTGAACGTATCGACTGCATTCACCTGAAAAAATCTGATAAAATTGAAAAATACATCGGAAACAAATTTGCACTGTTTTTTTTTTCAGATCCAGAAGAGAATCATCATGAGACTCAAAACAGACCTGTTTTTAATTCTTTCCAGGAGGAAAGATTATTCAGATGCAAACATGGGTCCAAAATCAATGTACTCACCTATCTGTGTTGCTTCTTCAAATCCTTCAACTGAACGTCGATATTGAGGGATGATTTCATACAAATTTTGGTTTTCTTTTAAAGCAAATTTTATTAAAATATGAGCCTCTATTATAGTTGTCTTGGATGTTTCGCAAGGTATAATAGACCCCCTTGTGCCCTCTGCTAAAATATTATAAAATACAACAATCTTTATATATATATAGAACAGCATTTATGGTTACATGTATATTAAAATTAAGATAAATATACAAAAGTATTGAAATACAAATGTACAGTCCTAACATAATCATGCTGTCCAACTGTCTTTTTTGCTTTTCAAGTTCTCCAACAAATCTGTGTTGTAATTTTAAATATTTTAACTAAGGGTGCAACGAGAGTATAAATGAATTCTCCCGCCAACCATTTGAAGGTCAAAGTCCGTGACTGAATACGATTCCCTTGAATGTTGGCCATGACTGGTCATTCCCAGTGATAACGACTAATGTACTCACTTGTTTACTTGTTGTAGTTCGTCACACAAAAAAACTGCATTTCCTGCAAATATCAAGTGGGTTAAGGTTTTACTAAGAAATCCAATTAAGTAGAATAATGAGAAATGGGCTCGAACCACTAACCTTTCAATTAACAGCTCCCAGAGACTCACGTGCATCCCTTTTCTCCATTTGCAAGCTTTTTGTAAAAAAAAAATACTTTATTCTTGCCGGCCTGTGATATTTGTTTTGCACTGATAAGCAAGATCTGTGTTTCATCTTTCGCAAGCTGTATGAATTTCATGAAAAGCAAGTTGTTCTAGAAAGAAAATGAAAACTTGCATTTAACAAAATCAAGCCGCACGTGATCATCCATAGTGATACATTCTATAAGACAAGACAGGAAGAAAGACACCACTGGGATTTGAACTCAAGATCTCCTGTTTAATAGGAAAACGCATTAACCAAATCAGCCAAAGTGCTGTCAGAGTATTAACATCATGTCTGATGTCAGTGATTGCAGCTGACTATCGCTGGAGGACAGTTCACTGTGAACAAGTCAGCCTGCATAATGAGGGGAAGAGACCGGCCTCTGTGATGCACTATAGAGTTACACTAACCTTCTGCCCTACTGTTCTCTGCTGCATTCTACCCTAGCAGATAAATATTGGTTTCCATGCGTGTAAGGTTTCTTTTTTTTTGTCAAATATTTTCAAGCATATTTTTGCTGTTGAAAATAAGTGGTTTGTGGTTTTGAGTGTTGTGTTCCTCTTCCCTTAGTGTCACCCAAAGTGATACATTGTGCTTTGGCAATTCTTCAGGCTATAGTGTTAAGAGGAGCTCAGTTGAATTAGTTTGCATAGATAAAGTATTTATTTTCCTTTTAATCCTTTAAAGCATATTACATTGTCAATACATTGTATCTTTCTTCTTACTAATGGTCATCATTTTTTTTCTGGCTTGATCTCGTAATCAGATATTTCAGAATCTTCCTTAAAAACTAGTAAAAGAAGTGGGACAGATTCATGCACATTAAAAAATATGAAAGGGTAGCAGGACACAGTAACCACCAAACATCTCGTAGATTATGAATGTGCCTAAAATATTTCAGTACTTTAGAGGGTTCTGCCAGTTTAGATGTTGTACTGTGCCTGTCTGATTTATCAAATGTGTCATTTAAATCTCCCGTCATTTCTATATCAGTCTCACAGTAAAGATTGCAATTCATCCCAAAATGCCAAGTTTCCCACTGATGATATGTACAAAGAAATTAATGTACATTTTCCAATAAAATCAACCAATTTAAAATCAAATGCATCCCTCCTCATCTGCTGTTGGAGAGAAAAATGTCAGAATAAATACAGATTTTAGAAGTCAGGAGCATTGATAGTCCTATTTTAAAATTATGCTAAAATGCTCAATATATTAAAAAAGTTCTATAAAATGCAAAAAAAATTAAAACATATTAAAACAAGGTAAAAAGAAATGATACACAGTTATAAAGATCAGGAATTATCAATTTGAAGTTACAATCCACTTACAATATGCCAAAAATGGCAAGGATATGTAAAACAGGTGTATACATTTTTTTTTAAAATAAAACAAGTTAAAAATAAATACTAAATACTTTTAAAATTCAGGAATGTGATTGGTCAGATGCTTATGATGAGTGTTGTTGGTGTTTCGTGTGATTTAGCGAAATGAAAAAATATTCAATTTTAAAACGGCAAGAGCTCGTATGAAAAAAATAGTTCGTAAGTATCTTTGTTGTAACAGCTGCGCCAGAACTAGTGTATTCATATACATCAGAAAAGTACCTGAACTTGACTGGTTTATATTCAGTTATGTGCATTGGGAACAAAAGGGAGACTTACATGGATTTTATTAGGTTTTAGGAATCAGAAAATGTATTTTTACACGTTTATGCCTACGAGCAGAAATAACTTCCTGCTTTCAGCGCTTTAATTGTTTCCGCTTGTAATCTCGAACAGAGAAACCCAGTACTGACTCAGTTCCTGGGATTTAAGAGGGATGTATGAAGACAGTAAAGGGGAGTTTTTTTTCCCGCTGTAGAAGGCGGTGTGACGAGTCTGGAGGGAGGAGACGCGCATTCCGCACGGGGAGCGCAGAGCAATGAGTTTCACCTGCAGCTCGCCGAGTCCTGTCCTATATAACCGCTGAGCCCGGACACACACAGCGTCTTCAGCCAGTGTTGGGGATGCACTATATCAATAGTTTTTTTTTATGCAGAAGCTGGGATTCTTTTGCTTTTATAATAATAATAATAATAATAATTAGTGGATTATTGGAGTTAGTGGTTACTATGCTAAACTGGCGCGAATGGCGCTTCTATTTCTTCTGTCTGCTCAAACACTGCTGGGCAAAGTTTAAATTAAAACCCTTTTTCTGAAACACTGAGTGTGAGGGGTAACAGGTGGAGTTTAAAGCCAAATAAAGGGCTGTATTGGATTAGGTAGTAGATTGCGTGAGTGACGAGTAACGAGCTCGATCAGACCCAAACTCCATACGTGCGGTAAAGAGAAGAGTACAGATGCAGCCATTCAAAATGGGTGGGGTATTCCGCAGCATACCCCGGTAGGCGTGTCGCGGTGTCACGCAGTATCACGCGGTTAATCGCGTCATTTGATGCCATGCCGGAAACTATCCGCGTCACCTTGTAAAACCGCCGGGGGGAGCTTAACCTCTCATGTACAGCATTTGAGCTTTTAATTTTGAACTGTGTATTACAGCATGTTAATCATCAGTCATTAAAATGTTCGTATATTTTATTAAAGCAAGATTGCTCAGTTGGACAAAAATACACAACCTACCTTTATCAGAAATATTTATGCATCAAAGCCTTTACCAAAGATGTTACTAATAGTATTAATAATGAATGATTTTGGACAAGCTGTATACTCAAAGTATAATTTCTTTAGCACATTTGTACAAGCACTTGGAATCTGTCCAAGCCATACTTTGTCAGGCATTTTGTTTTACTTCAACGGGCATAAAAACTCCCTTGCTTTTAACAGGGCGTTTCATAATTTCTAACTACGAAAATGATTTAAAATGCGACACCTATCATTCAACTAGAGCTCAAAATATCACAAGGATCCTCAAGAGCACAGCAAAGACTGTATTAAAAGATACTTGTATGTATCAACGCTTTCTTTTCCGTATACCAGATTTTATGGAATCACTTCAGAAGGGTGTCAGCCAGTCAGATTCCAGGAATCGGTACTTTAAAGGAAAAATACACACTGGTATTCCATTTCTCCCTAACGATTTTAAGCATCCAAGTATTTAACTAGCATGTGAAATAGCATGTGAAAAAGTGGTAGTTTTAAGCTTTTCTGCTAATATAATATGGAATCGCGTATCAAAAAAATTGAATAACGATATGATTATATTCGTGTACTGCGACAGGGCTGTGTAGGGCTGTTTCGCCTCTCTCTTCATGTGACTTCCCTTGTAGCCTACTGGTCTACGTGCCCGATTACCAACTCACGGGTTGTGTGTTCAAATCCAGCTGGTGCTGGACTTTTCTCTTAACAAACATTACTTCAAAAAAATAGAATAGCGATAGTATGGACAGTCAATTGACTTTTTTTTTATTTCAAAATATCACAACATGATCGATTCTAAGTCATTTTTGATATCAATGAATAGTCACCTTCTTGCCTTCTGACAACAGTCCCTGCTTCTGCTTCCTGCTTCTATTGTGTGTGTGTGTAATGGAGTAAATTTTTATAGAGAAATGGAGGCTGGACAGTATGCGTTACAATATAAACATTTATATTGATTTAAATCGCAAACGTGTGTTTAATTGTGTTTTTTTTATCATAATCAGGCTAATGCAACATAAATTGATACAGTATCTTTGTCTTCTAAGTATCTTAATAAACTTTCAGCATAACTTTCTACCCATTTAGATTTATATCTCTTGGGATTTTGGGATCAAACGTGGAAGGATTAGATTGTAATCATTTTTATTTTTCAAGTACGTTTTAGAAAAGTGTAATCTATACCTGCCCAGACTGAACGCCTTCCTATACCCCGCCTTTCATTCCTGTAATGCTCTTCCCCACGCACCCCAGCCGGGCGCTCTTCGGCCTCTGCCTGGGGCGAATGTATATTTTGATATTTACACCCGGCGCGGCACCGAGGGAGCGTCTGCATTTAAAACTTAGTTTTTAAAATTAGTCAAGCAATATGAAGCATCTCCTTTTACTTTTAAGTCCCTTAAATACATTGAGCACAGCTTTCTCACCACTTAAGATTGCTTTTTGATACCATCCTTACACAAAGCAGAAACTTTCCGATGACATACAGTACAAGTGGAAAGATTACAGATTTTAATCGTCTTTAATTTTGTTACGTTATACGTTTCATCTAAACAAACACCACAAAACTATTCTCGATTGTACGTCTGAATGTTATGTTACACCTACAGTAGTTCACTGCTTTAAATACATCGAATTAAGAAAGTTATGTGTAGCACTTTAGATCTTTTTTTCTGAACCAGGGAAAATCTGATCATGTTTCTCTATAACAATAATAAACTTTATTTAACATTTCACCTTTAAAAGTGGCATCTCAAAGCAATAAAGTAGATGGAAAAACAGTTAAAAGGGACCAAAGTAAATACCAGACAAACGCAAATGCGTTTTTAATAAAATGCTTTTATTCATTCAGCAGAGAGTGAGAGGGACATCCAGCAGAGAGAGACACACACACACCGGTTTTCATTGACAAAAAGTAATTGTTTTTTTTACATTTTTTTTACATGTTTTGTTTGTGGACAGACTGTCCACAAATGTGAGACTCTTTCTCAGACTTACATTCCCGAATGTCCTCCGCCCTGGTCAACAATCCTAGGAAGAACACGAAACAGCCTGTTAATGAAATTGTTACAATTTTGTTCGGTCAGTTCTTCCTCACAGAATTTATAGATCGCATCGATCAGTTCCTGCTTTGTGACGGGCTTAGCAGTTTTCCGAACGTAGTCTTTCAACGAATGCCAAACCATCTCTATCGGATTTAGATCTGGTGATTCGGCTGGAGTTTTCACCCAGTTCACTCCTTCTGCTATAAGCCTCGCCCTTGCTGCTGTGTGTTTCGGATCGTTGTCTTGAAAGAGACGGTGCCTTGATCCAAACTGCTCCCTGATATATGGGGCGGCATGGTGTGTGACCACGACTTCCTCGAAGAATACACGGTCCATAATTCCTTCGAAAATAAGTGGTCCCGGGCCTCTTCTAGATATACCCCCCCAGACGTGAACCTTCAGTGGATGTTTGGGCTTTGGCTTGTCCACATGTCTCCCCTTTTTGCAAAATGCCATTGTTGAAAACTGTTCCAGAGCCACTGTTGTTTCGTCGGTAAAAAGTACATCCTGAAATGCCTCCCCCTGTTCAATCCATTGGAGCGCTTGCTTGAGTCTTTCCTCTTTGTTTTTTAGTCTTATCATGGGGCATGTGTTGGTTTTTCTGTATCTCCATCCAAGCCTCCTGCGTACTCTTCTTATCGATGTCGGGCTAATGGTCGCACCGAGGTCAGCCCAGAGCCGTCTTTGGACTTGCATCGCCGGTAGCTCATCATTTTCATCAGTCAGTTTGTCGATAGCTCGCACAATAGGACTTGAAAAAAAAGAGATCAACAGTTAGTTTTAAAAATAATGTGCGTAGTTGTATTTACATGCAAGAAAGGTATTTTTAGAAATGTATTTACCTTTGAATCGTCCTCGGTTTAGATTCTCTTTGCCTCCTCTCCCCTTTATAATGCCTTCTCACTGTGCTTTCAGAAACGAAGATGTCCATCAAAGCCAACTGCTGTACAATGTCCCGTGTTGACTTCCCGTTTCTTTTCATCTTCATTATTTGGTGTGAGAGAGTCTTCGTGATTTTGGTCATTGTCCATCTCCTTACCAAAGCGATACAGTGGTGCAGCTTGAAATCTGTACCTATATACTGTATGATATGGTACAGATAAAACTTACACTATACCGATGAGCTAATGCCAGGGAAAGACACTCCTATTTTATTTAAAACACAATACGCCAGGAAATGTGTCTGATGCATTAGCAAGTTAAAACAATTGGGTCGAAAACCTGGGCGTAACACCATTTCCTTTTTCTGATCACTCGCTTTCTGGATACACGTCTCACCTGTCCTGTTCTTTGTTTTCCTGGTTTGCTGATTAAGCCTGCTGCGGTCCACTCCTACCCTCACACCTAAAGAATACTATTTTAAATTTCTTGGCGCAGTTCATTAACCATTGTATGTGCTGTCCGTGCCCAAAATGCAATTTTAAAAAAAGTCAAAAACCGCGCTCAAAATGCAATTTAGAGCTCTCTGGCAAGAGGAGACACCCAAATCAATGTAACATGCCACAGTTTGTGCATGAACAGGGTTATACTGCCTATTCCCTTTGATACCCGATTTAAAAAAATAAAATAAAAAATGTTTTGAATCCCCGGCAGAACCAGGCATCCATATGAATCAAGTAACAGGTTTATTCCATGCTGAAAAAAAGAAGAAAGGAAACACATTCCATAAGAATTGACTGAGCTCCTATTTTTTTTATGCTCAGCTACTAAGATTTCCCTTCAGTGGTAAAATTCAATATCTACAACGGGCACAGTAAAGACGTTTACTGTACTGTAAGTCTTTCTACGACAGACCAACGGACTACGAGTGCCCCTGTCGGTCAACCAATCACATACCGCGGTACCCCGCATCATCATGCGTCACGATGCGCGACGCCGTAGCCAATTACTTCCGGTACGTGTCTGTACCGCGCACTTTGAATGGCTGCATCTGTACCTCCTTGTGATGCATCAAGAATACACAAAACTACGGAAGCCCCTTTCCGCCCGGAAGTGGAAAAAAAACGCGCTATGGTATCTCATATTTGCGATTTCGAAATTAACCCCATTTAATTCTGTCCTTTTGTTATTGTAATGGATTCAGGTTCTAGGGCCTGTGCACTTGCTGCTCCCGCCCTAGTTCGTGCCTCACTGTATAGGCTTGAACCCAGGTCTTGCCAACTAAGTTACGGCAGCGTGGGGAGTCTGGTGAGGGCCACAACTTCCCGGGGTGTGAGCGCCAGCCGCGGCCGGGTATCAGACTGGTTGTCCGGCCAGCTGGCTTATATTCTACACAAGCCAGCACGTGTGAGCTTTAAGAGAAGCAGGACGCTGGTACCTGAAATGGACTGGCAGTGGCAGGCCGACTTGGTGAACATGAGAGACTACAGTGAGTTCAACGATGGTTTCTGTTACATCTCCTCACATATAGACATGTTATAAGTCTGGAGGTGTCGTGACAAGTGATTTCCGAAATATATTTCAAGAGGGTCGTACTCCTAAAATGCTACAAACTGATGACAGAAAAGAATTTCTTAACAGGACCTTCCAAAATTTTCTCAAATGTGAGAATATTGAACAATTCATTATGGCCAGTGATGTGAAGGTTAGTGTAATAGAGAGGTTTAACAGAACTTTTTCCACAGCACGTTTTATTTCATGTATGAGCTGATCGATATTGCAGTAGTACCCTCTAGGTAAGGTACATGTTCATCAGCGATTAGACTATATGGACAGAAAATCTTCATCTTGATCAAACGTGTTTAGCGTATGCGGATAGTGCAGCTCGACCAGACCCACTTCCCAGCCCCTGTCCAGGTCAATCGCCTTTGCCAGATGCTCTGTGAAGCACGCGCTGGTGTTCTTTGGAAACATCTTTGAGGATGAATTACTGGCCAGCGTAACCTAGAAGACATTGGGGTTCATTTTTCAGCACCTCTATATTTCTTTGACCTCGGAAGCCTTTACCCAACTATTGAATTTATCGCTCTATCTGCGCCACTTTACCAAAATCTGTTTGTTTTTTTCATGCCCCCTGGCTGCTTTAATCTTTTGGATGCGAAAGACGCTCTCAGAATTGGGGTTTATCTTCTGTAGCTGTTCTGTGTAGAAAGAGCCCTTAATGTCATCGCCTGCGTAGTCCTGCAGTTTGTAATAGAGTCTCAGAGCCGTGGTCCGCTCTTTGACAATGAAAATTTCATCTGTGAAGGTCTGTTCATACCCCTTCTCAAACATTCCCTTTTATTTTGGACACCCGCACATGATCACCTACATTAAATGAAAACTTTGACGGTTTTCGCTTAAAGTGTTCGCCATAGACGGTTCTCCACATCTCAAGGGAGTTATCAGTCGTAACAGAAGCCGTGGGTCGTTTAATAGTCATGTGGTAACTATGATTATAAAAGTAAATAAGATCAGACAGATCGATATATCGAAAGGTGTTTTTGTGTGTCAGGTACCTCCACATTTTTGTTTTAATAGTTTGGTTAAACCTCTCTATCACACTACTGCTCTGTGGGGGAAGGAGGGACATCCACCCTATAACAACACCATTGGTTGAAAAGGGGGTGGGACATGGGGTTTTAAAGTTTTGACAGACGCTGCACACCACAGTGGGGCAGACTTGAGTTTTAGTAGCTCTCAGTTACCAGCATTGGCTAGCAAGGTGCCCGGTACGTTGATTTCGGCCATTGCCCCTGTGAACACATCCCAATCTTTTAGCTTCTTACCGGCCTCAACTGATTGCTGTTGTGTGAGAGCCCTGACAAGATCAATCATGTGAGAGCCCTCAACGGGTGCCCCCTTGTACACAAATTTTCTTTAATTCCCGGCTATTAACGGTTTATTGTGTGCCACAGTCTTTAACAATATCTCGGCATTTCTCTGGAACCACTGAGATGCACTGTCTAAAATATACCCAAAGTCAGCGTCGGTCGATGACGGCTGTTGTGGTAATGCGTGTGATAGATCGGCGGGTGCATTTTCGGGTCGTACAACAGTTAAAGTCCCCTCTTCAGAAACTTCCTGGCATACTAATGTCAAATACCGTTGTAACAGCTGATTATATAATTTCACGTTTTCATATTCAGGCAGATGCGAGTTCTAAAAAATGTCTCTCATTTCGTCATCCAACCTGCGGGTTGTTATTTTTCTCACATCGGTTTCTTTGCCGGACCAGTCTAGGAGTCGATCGAGCTGTTTTTGAGGTACAAGGTACATTTTTTTTCATTGTGGTCCATTATCGGTGTTGTAGAAGCTCCGTAATCAATGGTACTACAATACTCAACAGTGTCCCGATAAAACTGCCGGACTGGTTCACCAAGAGTCTCTTTCTTTTAAGAAAAAGACCCCTTTGACTCAAAGTCTTTAAAAGCTTATGCTTTCTCTTCAGGGTCCCAAACTGCTTAGCAGGCTTAGCTATTCCCTGTACAAGATCATCTGAAGCCCCACAGAGAATAGCTTTCCGGTGACTGGGGCTGGCTTTTACCAGAAAATGTAAGTGTCAGGTTTCTCCGAATGCGTGAAGACATGACGACGGCCCGAACGTGTTTTTTTGACTGAGTCTGTGGTTGCGAGATCACCGACTTTTAGATTCTTTAAATACATAAGCCACGGGTACATCTGGGGGGAAAAGACCTGTTCACAAGCGATAGTCATCTGGGGTGTCGGCATTTAAATCCACCAACAAGTAACCGAAAGGTTTTTTAGTAGCGTCATCAAACGCTTCCAAAAAAATCGGGCTTTACCGGGATACATATGCCGTGACAGGGTTGGAATCTGTAGTTTATCTCTAGGGTTTTTAAACAGCACCATGTACTTTGTATTTAACGCTATGGTTCTACTTTTCCGGCCTTGACAAAACACATTTTGGACGATATACATGATGCTGAGGTTTCGGTGGTGTACGTATTTTGTAAAAGCTTTTTCTATCTCATTATTTTCACACGCAGACTCCATCAAATCATCAACTATAATCAAATTTACTCTATCCGGTGGCAGTAGCTGGTCGTCGGAAAACGACGTCGGTAGCCCTTCTATAAACTGAATGTATGGAAATTTCACAAGCAACTCAGCGTATAGAGGTTGCCAGCAGCTGTAACACCAGACTATGTTTTCGGGTTTACGAGTCATAACGGTATCACTGTTCTCCAAGAGCTGTTTTATAAAATAACTTTTACCGCAATTCGAGGGTCAGGACAAAATGCATGAAAAAGGGTGTTTTAACCTGACATCCATCGTGTTAATATCCGTAGGGCAACAATGTCAAATTTTCTTGCAGCACCCGCTTGTCGTACACCACCTTCTGGGTTTTCTTTAAGGTCCGGGTCTCACTGCGCCAATCCTTTTTAACACGCACGATCATCGGCTGTTGAATAGAAATGTGTTTAAATTCCCGGCACTCTGCAAAAGGGTTAACGCCATAGTCAAAAACCAAGTCCCGCAGACTCTCAAAGTTAACTTTTTCACAATTGTTCACATTGAGCGTAATGCCTTTCACCTTTAAACAGGCTTTCCCACCAGACAGCTTGTACCCGTACGACTTGGGTCCTGTTGATACAAACTCGGTGATGTGTTGTCCAGCATCGATTTCGCTGGTCAGCTCACCCAGATAGTCACCCAGCCCCGGATTCCACTCACCCTCCCGGCTCACAAAGATAACGGAATCTGTGTCGTGGTACAGACAGCGGCCTTGCAAAGCATTTAGCAGATTGTATAACTCCCAGCGGGCAAAGGCGGTTGTAAAGCTAGCGATGAAAATGTTAGTGTTTGAATGGCCTATATAGTGGTGTTTAGTGTTTAGTGTGTTTCCACATAACACAGGCTGTGTTTTCATTGATAAACTTGCAGGCTGACACCTCATGATATGGCGTAAATAAGTACCTGAACAATTCATCGGGGTTTCTCACAATGGTGGTCTGTGGTAAATTGTCTCTTTGTCCATACTTCCCCCACAAACTGTTCAAGGCAATTTTTGAAAGCTGTCTTTTGGCCGGATTCTTTTTAATGTTGCTGGGGTCCAGCCGGACACCCTCTTTTTCATAATATTCGCTGATATATCTTTGTTGTTTCGCGACATCTGTACACCCCTCTGGAAACCCCGAAGCTTCCTGTTTCCCTTTCAGATGCAGTTTGATGTAGTCTGTAAAAAGATCGTGTGAGGCCTTTTCGAAATGCCTAATTTCATAAATTTTACCCACTCTATACCCCAGATCTAAGGCCATAATTCAGGGGCGCACCAGACACCAGTCAAGGCGCGATCTTCATCACCGTGCTCACAGGGGGTGGTCTGTTTTGTTTCACCACATGTACGACAGTGTTGACAGTTTTTTTGTCAATTTTGGTTGGAAGAACTGGAAAGTACAAACATCTGGGTGGGTAAACTTTCACCTTTGCTAAACCGAAATATTGTTTTAAATAATTTAAGTTTTTATAAATTATTCGGGGGTGCCCCAGTGGGTATTTTTTAGTTTTGTTCACAAATGGATACAGACTGGTGAAATCATAGTAATGGATTTTTTCACCGGGCTGCGCTGTGTAATGCAAACAAATCTCATTTGTTCTCCCCCCCAAAAAGCGACTCGCGCGGTTGCAGAGGCCTCTGGTAACTGCGCAGCTGTTAGAAATTTACCCAAGTCTCCATTTTCAACAAGCATGTCTCTGAACTCGTGCTCCCACAAAACACGCACGTTAAAACCTCTCATTTTGAGAAAATTAATTTTCACCATCGTCTTTCTGTACAACCAACCAAAAGTAGTGTTTGTCAGCGGATTAAAATCGTTTTTACAATAACAAACGCTACAACCGTGAAAAAAGCAACCGTTGAACTCAAAGGCTGTCGGCACTCCGTCAATTACAGCATAACCATCCAGAAAATATGGGCCAACCTTGAACTCACCGGCCGTGGTTAACGCGTGTTGGATTTTAATGGGCTCTGTGTGTTCGATGTACATAAGCCATTGAATGCTGGGTGTAGAAAATCGTTTTTGCTGGCGGTGGTAATTTTCATGGGGTAGCAACGCAATCGTCTCTTCCTGTAAAAACATAAGTCTGAACATAGCCATGCAGACACTAGCGATGGTCACAAACTGAAAGGGGTCGATGCAGACAACGCAGGCGGCCCCTGACTCAGTCACGCGTGTCTGTCTGGTCATATTCATGACCTCGTCCCGAAACCTGATACAGCCTTCTCTTAGAATTGCCACATCCAACTGGCAGTAACGTTTCAACTCTCTCTGTAAGTTAAATACACTTCCCCTGCATTCTTCTTACCAAACCAAAAACTCGGCTTTCTTGCTCGGCAGCACGTAGTTAACGCCGTAAAGTTCTGGCGGCGGCATCGGTCCGACATAATTTTGGTTTTCTGAAGTGTTCATCAAGTGTGGAAAATTCCCCTTAGCCCCAGGGAACCCCATGGCGGCCGGCAGTTTGCTTAATTTCATAGGTAGAACGTTTAAAGAATCGATAAATCTGATGTTCAGAGCTTTTACAGTCATACACATTATCTTGCCACCCTGATTAATTAGTTCAACGTCCATCTTTTCAGCTAACAACTGTCTGATCACTAGGTAATTGTCATATCCCTTGCCATTGTGCGATATGAACGTATGGTTTTTAAAACGTCTATCGATAAATTTACACACAAAATCCTTTAGACAAGTTTCACCATAAAATTCCCAGCTTCGTTTGTCAATATGAAGGGCATGGACGTAATTTGGTATGTGTGTCCCTGTTTCTTGCATGCATTCAAAGTCGAAAAAAATGTACTTGTTTGAAATTTTGGGGTTGTCCAAAGGCGGTATGTAGCACAAATCTGTGTCTGGGGTGTCGATCACGTTGTTACAACGCGAGCAGTTTCTCTTTACATTTGTGACTTGCGAGGTTATAAACCCGACATTTCTCACAAAAGACCCTGCGCTCACACTTACTCACACCCGTCGCTGCATTCCGCAAGTGTCTTGCCAACCCCTGAGAGCTACGACAAAAGACCTTACAGGCCGGGCAATTCTGAATTTCGGCATCAATTTTGCAACACTGGGGATCTAAACAGGTTTTACAAGCTTTAACACAGGCGTGTGCGTTCTTGTGGCTATACGCCACATGGCAGTTAGTGCAAAAATACGCCGCCCCCACAAAAGCTTTAATATTTAAAACCCCATAAAAATGCTCTTCATGCAGTAGAACAAAAAGTATTTTAGAAATTTGGTGGTGTGGGTCCCGTTGTAAAATATTTCCAATCACCCTGGTCGTGGTACAAAATTTTAATGACCACCTTTAAATGTTTTTCAAAAGCGGTAATGTCTGACAAACTAATTTTCCGATTCTCTGGAAAACCCAACTCTTTGTGCATTCGTTTAGCGGGCACCCCCCTGCATATTCCTAACTATCGTCACCACTAAGCGGTGGCTGTCATTGGTGAGAACCTCTGTGTGGCTCTGTAAGAGGTCCGAGATGTGGCTTAAAAAATCGGCAGCATTTAATTCTCCGGGGTGTCTCCTGCGTGAGAACAAGGGCTTGTTAAAACCACCCGCAGTCAAACGCAGCTGTACAAAATCATTCGCCCCGATGTTTGGAGAAAGTTCATCCAATATTCTCTGGACTGCACCATGCACAGCATCTATAGCCTGTACATACGAGGTTATTCTGTCGAGATTAACAAAACGAAATTCTTCATGGTGCTCTGTTGCTCTAAAATTATTATAAGACCTGTTATAACTACGTATACGCTCCAGGAAAACTAAGGGGTCTCTATTCGCCCCTGCACCGCTACCAACCTGATTCAGATCGTTCAGTACAACCGGTTCTCGGTTACCGACATCCTGTTTTGCTACAACAACCTCGGGCCTTAAGTTATTTTCTACCACGGCATTCTCATTGCGTGGTTCGGGCGGCCCTTGGGAAATCTGATGCCTCTCTCTGAATCTTTGACGACGCAACAAACATGCTTTTGCCAGTTTAATTCTTTTATTTATGTACAAACGCTTGCTGTTGGCAAGCGCTCGGTCTTTTAAACACTTTTTAGACCGCATGTTTAGTCATTTATCACCGGGGTTTTGCACCAATGAAGCATGAAATATCATCATCATGGTCTGAAATCCTGAGCTTAGAGCTGCATCTTCTGTAGAAATTATATCTAAGAGGTTAGCGGTGAAAACCTGGATCTGTTTTGGAAACAAGGTTTGTACACCGGCTAAAACCGCTCTTAGATGCTCTAAAGCTCGTTTTTTGGCCACCTCATTACTGATCGCCGTTGATAGTGACTGTGTAATACCGCGCACTGAATCTAGCACATCACCCAACACCAAGTCTTTAGGGGCGTTATGATTTCTCTCCGCAGGCTTGACACGTCTGGCTTTGGTCAGGGTCTTAACAGCCGTCTCCGATGCAGTCACCACCTTAGGGTCCGACGTTTCCGCCACATTTGTTTCGCCGCTCGTCGATACAGCGGCTGTGTGAAAAAAAAAGACTTTTTATTACCACGCCAATGCTCCACATCTCAAAATCAGAAAACTACACGGTGTTAAAAATAAAAGACTTTTCAACACAACAATCAATGAAATCTAAACTGTCAAAATCAGAAAACTACGATAACTATGATAAAAACGCCACACATGTGGCGCATCCTTACACACAGGGCTGCAGGTGAATGGAACAAGTTACACGGACATGTTGTTACACCGGTTTCCTTTACGGCTGTGGTGGCGCTACTGGGTCAAGCGGCGTGGTTAACGGCCTATAGACTCACGCACAGACCAGTCGCTTTTAACTTTAAAAGCTAAGCAGTTTTAAAATAAGGTTTTTTAACACTCCCAAACAGAAAAAACACTGGGGGGTTCTACAGTGTGTATTCCAAAATACAGCGTCTTTTGCTCAGAACCTGTGGTAACACCATCCCGCTGATTACGCAGGCAAATTTTTTTGCCCTGCTAGATCAGATCGCCCAGTGTGGTTCGCATGGCTTTAGACACGGGGAGCGGAAGGGGTTTATGAATGCTTTTTCAGATGCCGCAAAGTTTCTCAGCAATGTTGGGGTGGTGGTTACGTGTACCGAACTAATTTTCCGCACCAACATTTAATTGTTGAATGCAAACAGGAGCCAGTAACGCGTGTGTGCTGCGTTGTTTCAGTGTTTGAAAACCCCCACTTGAAATAAAGCGGTTCACATTTCACATACTTGCAAACTGGAGTCTGTAACTTGTGTAAAAAGTGCTGCTGCGCTGTTTCTGTGTTTGAAAACCCCCTGTTGAAATAAAGCGGTTCACATTTCACATGGTGTTTGTCCTGCGAATTCTTTCCGTGAGACTTTACGCAGTCAGTGTGTGTGTGTGTGCTTGCACCCCTGCTGCTTTTGAGACTCAGCTTGTGCAGCTTATAAGCAGCCTGGCCGGACAACCACTCGGCCACCCGGCCACGGCTAGCGCCGCTCACACCCCGGGATCTCGCGGCCCGCACCAGACTCCCTGCGCCGCCGTAACTACCCGATTTCCTAGGGTTATAATAGAGCGCACTCAACCCCACGGCAGACATGGTCCCCTTACAAACCAATACACACTTTCACACACCTAAAGCGAGGGATGCACTGCCTTGGGGCTTTGGGACCCTGAGGCTCCGGACCGACCGGCTGGGGGGGAGGCGGGAGTTCCAACAACGACACACCATTGGCTCCTGAGGGGGTGGGACATGCACAAATAACAACACGCCATTGGCTGGCAAGGGGGCGGGACAGCCAACCACCGCAGACTACCATTGGCTGGAAAAGGGGGCGTGGTACCTGTCAAAAGTTTGACGAAAGGTGTCGCTTTATACTACTAACAGGTCTGTTTTGAGTCTCATGATGATTCTCTTCTGGATCTGAAAAAAAAAACAGTGCAAATTTGTTTCCGATGTATTTTTCAATTTTATCAGATTTTTTCAGGTGAATGCAGTCGATACATTCAAGTTTTTATATGATGACAGGACCTACACTTAGGGCTCAGTACTGATAACACTGCTGATATTGATAGAGTCGAAATAAGTGATGTATTGGCAGCTTTATCTGAGGCGAGAAGTCCTAGAACACCTACAAAAATGTTAGGATTCAGAGGAAGAAATATTTTTCTACCTCACCCAATCCTATTGCATTAACGAGGCTGAAGTTGGCTGCTTATTCGCCAGCTTCTTATTCGCGTTTTTTGTTCCACCTTAAATGCTGCTGCTGTGATGTTATGCCGCCTTTCGCCTGTAGATGGCTCTCTATAGTAATTTTTAAAAATACTAATCCGAGTTGATTACTGCACATATCCCCAGTAAAGGGGAATATGTAAGTAATGATTATCCAAATTGCATTTTTGTATGAAACACATTTCAGAAAATCGAAAACCAATTTTCAAAACTCACAATAACACAAACTGGCATGTTAGACAACAAGTAAATAAGACAAAGGCAAAACGTGAAGTCTCAAAATCTTGCATTTTGCAAGAAATGTTATTATAGCAGTTTACAATGGGACATTTAGAACATGGCATATGTGAATATATGGTTAACGGAGGATGAGCAAAGGGTGATGACACTTTCTGCTTATTGCTATGACCCTCCCTCCTGATTATAAAATCGTCTCACAATTCTGCCACTGAGGTGTGAGACACAGTGTAACAGACTCTCAAAATCCTGAACTTCAGGAAATGTTGCTGTACCATTTTTAAAATATGACCCTCTGAATATGGCATGAGAGAATTCATAGGGAAAAGCTAATTGCTCTTTCTGTTGTATTGCGATGGCCCCTGTTTAGAAAAAAACATCTCAGAATTCTGACACAAAGGTGTGAGACACAATGTAACAAATTATGAAAATCATGAAGTATAAGAAAATTTACTGTACCATTTTTTTAATATGACCCTCTGAACATGGCATGTGAGGATTTATAGTCAACAAAATAGCACCTTTTCTGCTGATTTACTTTTTCCCTCCTTCCTCGTTACCAAAACATCTTAGTATTCTGACACTTTGGTAAGAGACACAAAATTACAAATCACAAATCACAAATCCATGTGAGGATTTATAGTCAATAAAATAGCACCCCTTCTGCTGAATTACTTTTTCCCTCCTTCCTCGTTACCAAAACATCTTAGTATTCTGACACTAAGGTAAGAGAAGATTTGTAATTACAAAACTTCTCTGTTGCATTTCTGCGTTGTGACATTCTGAACATGGCATGTTAAAGTATATAGAAAACCTAGATCAGAACAGGTTAAATGTAATTCATAGTGATTTATATTTTTTTAATTCTTTCTAAATGAAAAAAATATGTTTTTCAGTGATTATGACACTTCGCTATTACATAAAATATGCTTCAATGCCAAAATAAATAATAATGGAAAAAATACCCACAGTGGACATTCATAGTTGCGATTATAGGAATGTTATATATCAGGTGAGTAGCTGTGTCAGCATGCGTAGGCTGCAAAGGAAAAAGTAAAGGATTATTCCATGCTGAAAAGAGAAGAAAGGAAACATAACATGTTGGCTGTGGAGCCTTCTTCAGGTGTGAGAAAGACAGGTCAGTAAGCAAAGATAATTTTCTTTATCTTTGCTTGCTGCAGTTTATCTTTGATGACAACATCAAAGATGTTAGGAAGTTTTACAGCTAACAGCTCCACATCAACTTCCTTTTATAACTAACCTCATCAGATCCCTCAACTCCCAACTCTTCCAATTTCTCACTTCAGAGAAGGATAAAAAACTCAATCATCCTCTACAGAGAAAAACCATCAACACCCCTGCCACCTCCACCAATCCTAACCTTGTTTTTACTATACCCTCTGACCTTTCCCTTTCACCCCTTTGCATCCTCAGCTAACATATTTGAAAATTACAATAGACTGTATAGTATTTATGTTTAAAATTAAGGTAAATATGTCAAAATATCAAAATCCAACTGCACAGTGCTATCTTAACAATGCTTGTCAAGTCTCAAACAAACCTGCACAGTATTTTTAAAATATTTCAGCAGAGGATTCAACTGGAGTATAAATGAAGATTCGACGATAATTTGTTTTGGGTGAATATGGTTTTCTGGGGAGTTGCAATGTTGGGCATTATTGGACATTTCTCGGTGACCCTGACACGTGTTACACACTCGCATTTCCTGCAAATATTAAAATGGTTATGGTTTCGCTGAAAAATCCAATCGACTAAAGACAACGTTTACATCGCAAAAGAATCCCGTCCCTGGGTGGACTCGAACCACCAACCTTTCGGTTAACAGCCGAACGCGCTAACCGATTGCGCCACAGAGACTGGTGTGTTCTTTTCTCGAATCAGAGGTTTTCGGTTAAAACAAAATCTCTTACCGTTTATTTTGGTAATATATGGTAATATTTCTTCTGCACTGTTAACCAATAATTGAATTTCATTTTTCGCAAGCTGTGTGAATTTCATCAAAAACAAGTTTTCCAGAAAGGAAATGAACACATGCATTTAACGAAATCAAGCCCTTTGTGATTGCCCGAAATGGTACGTTCTGTACTACAAGATAGGAAGAAAGACACGGCTGGGATTTGAATCTCGGTTCTTTTGTGTAATAGAGAAGCGCTTTAACCAACTAGGCTACGGTGACAGGACACCCATCACCTTTTGCAGCCGCTTGGACACACCGCTCTGAGACATCTGCGTTCAGTAAGCGTTTAACCTGAGCTCAGAGCAAATTGCCTCTTTTACATAGCAGCCCCGACACTGAGAAACGAAGAGAACTGGCTTTTATCTGGCATTTCCATGTCCAATGCGTTTGACATCTCCCAAGGGCGACAGAGTTCTTTTGCCACACTATTTCTTCTTCTTTTTTATTTCTGTACGCTTTGATAAAAAACGAGAAATCATGCAAGGGAAAAATGTCTTTTTTTTCATAGAGAAAACGTGCACCAGGAAATGTTGTGTTGAGAAGAAATGATTTAACATGATACGTGACCTAATTTATCGGAGCAATTGCTCAACCAGCAAGGTCTGGAGAGGTTGGAGAGTCTGGTGGATGTGATAATTATACGGTGTTGTGAAAGAAAACAGTCTTTCTTTGAATTCTCAGTCAATCGGAATTTCAGTGCGAAACATAAACCCCTTGTCTGATTTAAAGAGATTATATTTTAAAACTCATAAAAAATCAGAAAACACGTTTCTCACTTTGAAATTTTAGACGGAGCGGTGCATTACTAGTAGCGACGCTGAGCATCCTATGGGGGAATTCAGGTCATGTGAAATGCCAGCGGTTTAATAAACAACGCGTCTGGTTTCGGATCATAAGATTGTAGGTTCGACTTCTACCTGGCTCGTGTAAATTTTTTTCAAGCTCCTCAGTAATAATGTATATTATGTAATGAACCGCACCTGAAAGCAAACGTTGGGTCTGTTTCCTTTGTTTTCCAGCATGAAATAGCAAATCGTTACAAAAAGCAGCTGCTAATGTCCAATAGCGGTTTTTTTTTTTCAAATTACATTTTCAGGCTTCAGACACTTTTTAATAAAACAAAAGTGTCCGGAAACACATTAACTTTCAGGTTTGCTTGAACCTGTATTAAAAAAAGTTATCTGAAACTTCCGGGATTCCATTATCTGATGTAGCTGTCTCTAAAGTTGGACGTGATGTTAAGCAGATGTGAACTGTGCCTTTTCACTTAAAAAAAAAAACAAAGTTCTTTTTTTCCCCTTCACTCCAATGCTGGAGACTGTAAGCCTGTGTGAGCTCCACACTGCGTGTCCTGTACTGCTCTATTTTGTTTAGATTATCTATGTGGTGTACAGATAGAACTCAACTGCATGGTGTGAATTCCGTGTTCAGGACCAGCAGAACCTGAAAAAGTAACAGCTGACCTCGACATGATTTGAACACACAGCCTCCTGATCTGGCGTCAGACACGCTACCATTGGGCCATGAAGTCACGGCTGTCTGTGCCTTTGAATTCCCCAAAGGAGACAAATGAGCTTCACAAAGAAAAATCTGTGAAGAGCGCAGCTCTTCCGAAGAGAGTCTTTTCTTCCCAGACCACATTTTATTCTTCCTGCGCAGCTCTTGTGTAGGTGTTGTTCTCAATTACAGATCCAGGAACACTGATTGTTTTTTCTATTTTTTTAAATTAAGTACCCCATGGTGCAACGGTAGCACGTCTGACTCTAAATCCCCAAGTTCATTTTCAAAGTATATCGGAGTCAACTGATACTGATCAGGTTCTGCTGCTACTGAACCCGCAGTCTTCACCTTAAAGTTCAATTCCCCAAGCCTTTTGACCTTATATGTCCATCCCTTCTCGTCAAAACTCGTATTTTCACAGGGTACCCTTCAGAAATCGCAGTATAGAATGAAAAAACTCCAGTAGATCTCGGCCGCTGTTGGTGATTTTCCTTTTAAAATAAATGAATCTCTGTAAATTTTACGGAGTGTATCACTTTCACTGAGACCGAGAAGTATTAAGCTGTACATGCGTCTTTGTGGCTCAGTTGTTAACAAAAAGGGTGGTGGTTTGAGCCCCTCCAGGGACGCTATGAGCCTTTTAATGTACACACCCTCCTCACTTCATTTCTCCACGGCCGGTCTTGTATCGCTAACAAATACAGAGCCCGTAGGAGGCAGTAAGCTCGCATATTTTTTTTCTTATAAAATATACTTTATTCCGAAAAAAACACATCTCAAAAAGAAAACATCTCACACATGTCCATTCTGCCCCACACCGCCTTCGCGAAGGGGCAGCTCCAGAACACGTGCTCCTGAGTCTCCTCGACGAAACACGTGTCCCGGGGGCAATGCGGGTTCCTGGTAAGCGAGTGTCTGTAGAGGACCTCTCTGGTAGCCAGTCTCTTGTGTACGGCCATCCAGTTGAGGTCCTTCAGTTCGTTGTCCAGTTCTTTAGGCTGCGTCCTTTCCCAGACTTGTCTGGGAACTTGCAGCCTTTCGTCGGCGACCAGATGCCCCCTCACCTCTTTGTACAGAGCTCTGTGGTTGGTGCAGAGCTCTGGCCGTCTCGTGGCCTCGTACCTCCTGCTCCACTTGACAGCGTGGGTGTAGAACTTTGGTCGCCTCTCTGCCTTGGGCCCAGTGTTTGACCACTGGACCAAGTGCCTCATCGGGATGGAGAGCCACAGCCTGACAAAGTACTGGTACTTGTGGCCGATGGGCTCCCGCAGCACCCGACAGAGGTTGCAGTAAAAGATGCAGTCGAGTTTCAGGGGGAAATGTGGGACATCTCGACCCCCTTTCTCGACCGGCTGACACATCCGGTTTCTCGTGATGTACTCGTACCTGCCGCCCCAGACGAAGTCGAAGATCATCCCTTGCAGCGCTCGTCTGAATCTAGCCGGCAGCGGGTACACCACCGCCAGGTAAACCAAAGCCGGCAGGACGTCTGCTTTCAACACCATCACTTTCCCTGTGTAGGACAGCGACCGCGTTTTCCACAGACCCAGCTTGGCGTTCACCCTGGAGATCCTCTCGGTCCAGTTGTTGGTCTCGTTGTCCCGGCTCTGGAAGGAAACCCCCAGTATTCTGAGGGGCTCCGTGCAGAGCTCGAGACCCTCCGGCGCCATCGTCCTGTGCTTCCAGGGCCCGAAGAACTTCAGTTTGCTCTTTCGGCGGTAGAGCTTCGACACCGAGGCTCTGGAGTATTGCTCCATGACCTGCAGGGCCCTCCTCAACCCCCTGTCTGACATCAGGAACAGCGTTGTGTCGTCGGCGTACTGGGAGATCTTCAGGGTTTCCCCCGCGCCTCCCGGTATCTCCAGGCCGTCGATGATGGGGTCCCGTTTCACCGCCTCTGCTAAGGGCTCTGTGAAGAGAACATAGAGAAGGGGTGAAAGGGGGCAGCCCTGTCGTACTCTGGATTCCTGGGGAATGAAATCCCCCAGGATTCCGTTCACGTTCACTCTGCTGCCCACGTCAGAGTACAGAATCTGAATCCAGCGGCTGAAACTCTCTCCGAAACCGAAGCGTTCCAGCACCCTGAACAGATAGCTGTGGTTCACTCTGTCGAAGGCTTTCTCCTGGTCCAGGCTGACCACCATCATGGGTACGTTCCGGTCCTCGGCCCAGGCGATGGCGTCTCTGGTCAGCTGGAGGTTCCAGCTGACGGATCGCCCCTCCACACGTCTGGTCGCTGTGGATGATGTGGGGGAGGGTGGTTCTCAGTCTGCCGGTCAGGAGCTTGGACAGGATCTTTACGTCCACGCAGAGCATCGTGATCGGCCTCCAGTTTTTGAGGTCGGCGGCGTCTCCTCCCTTGAAGAGCAGGGAGATGATGCCCTCCCTCATGGTGTCTCCGAGTTTCCCCCGGCGGAAGATCTCCTGCACCACTTCCACCAGATCTGCCGCCAGGGTGTCCCAGAAGCAGGTGTAGAATTCCTTGGGGAGTCCGTCCGGCCCCGGCACCTTGCCATTCTCCATGGACAAGAACGCCGCCTTCAGCTCCTCGGCCGTTATCGGACCCTCCAAGTCCTCCCTCACCTCCTCCGGTACTCGTGCCTTCAGCCCCTCCAGAAAAGCATCGCCTGCCTCCACCTCCGTCTGCTTTTCTGAAAAGAGCTCCGTGTAGAAAGCGGTGGCTGCTTCTACTTTGTCGCTCTCGTCCAGCACTTCCTCTCCATCTCCCCGTCTCAGGCTGTGGATCACCCTCTTTTTCTGGGCTCCCCGGACCTGGTTGAAGAAATAGGAGGAACAGGTTTCATTATTTTCATAATGCTCCCTTTGTGCCTTGACCAGGAAAGCCTTGGCTTTCTCGGTGTGCAGTTTGCGGAGCCTCTCCTTCAGGTCCCGTGCCCGGGCTGAATTGAAGGCTCCTCCCCCGTTAGCCGAGCTGTACTCCTCCTCGAGTTGCCTCTGGAGACGTGCAGCTTCAGTCCTCTCCCTGGCCGCCTTCCGTCTGCAGTACGTCTGCGCCAGGGTTCGGGTCCCGTCCTTCACCGACTCCCACCATTCCACCACGGAGCTGTAGCCGTCTCTCAGATCAACCCAGCTCGCGTAGTCTTTCCGGAACAGTGCCCTGAAGTCGTCTTCCTCCAGTATCTCCCAGTTCAGCTTCCAGTACCCACGACCGAATGCCGGCAGGCTGGTGTTAGCCACCACCGTCAAGCGACCGTGGTCGGAATACCACGCCGGGGACACCGTCGCCGATTCCAGGGAGCAGGTCGTGTGCAGGAAGATGTAGTCCAGGCGGGTGCACACTCCCAGGGAGTTTTTCCAGGTCGTTCCGGCGTCGTTAGGGCGGCACCGTCTGAAGCCGTCTACCAGGGAGAACTGCTTGAGTAGCGACTCCAGCTCTGCCGAGCTAGCGTCGCTCCCCTTCTCCCGGTCGACGTTGAAGTCCCCGCCGAGCACCATCTGTCTGTTGGTGGTGCAGCAGCTGGCCAGGTCAGCAAACACTTCCTTCAGGATAGAGGGTTCTGTTGGAGCATAGACGTTAATTGCTCTCAACTTCTGCCCCCTCCAGTCGATGTCTGCGACCAGGATCTGGCCCTGCACCACCGAGAAGGAGGAAACCAGCGTCATCTCTGGGTTTCCGAGGAGAATTCCCACTCTGGAAGAGTGGACCCCTCCTACGCTCCAGCATGATTCTCCCTTCGTCCATTCCCTGGTGAATGTCAGCTTGTCGCTTTCATCCTTCAGGTGGACCTCCTGTAAGAAACAAACTGAGAAAGACTTTGAGGCCAGATCATGAAAGACTCCCCGTCTTTTCACGGGGTCTCTCAGCCCTCTCACGTTAGTTGTTAGGAAGGTTAGTTTCACAGTCATGGTTAAACTAGTGAAAGTTAAACCTCCTCTCTGTACTTACAGTTGAAACTTGGGAGTCTACATCTGGGCACTGTTTAGCCTAGATGTAACTCCTCTCGTTCGGGTCCTGGGGGGAATATGCTGGGCTCCCTCCAGGTTTCGCTGGGGACTGAAATGTAAACATGCTGGACAGGTCCAGCCCTACCATCAGTCCGGGCTCCAGGCCGGCTTCGAAATAATCCTCGTCGTCCTCGAGGATACTCTCCGCCACCGCTTCGGGAAGGCTCCTTTCTTCCCTTTCTCCGGGAGTTTCGGGGGCCTCAAGTTTCTCCTGGGCCTCGGGGGAAGGGGGCTCCAATTTCTGGGCTGCCTCTTCCTGTTGTTCCTGGGCCTCGGGGGAGGGGGTTCCAACTTCCTGTGATGCCTCTTCCTGTTGTCCCTGGGCCTCGGGGGAGGGGGTTACCTCTTCCTGGGCTGCCTCCTCCTTTTGTCCGTGGGACTCGGGGGAGGGGGGTTCCGTTTCCTGGGGAGCCTCCTCCGGTTGTTCCTGGGCCTCGAGGGAAGAAAGTTCTGTTTCCTCTAGGACGAGGAAACGGTTTTCCCTTACCACTCTTTTTTTCTGTCCTTCCGAAAGTGGGTCCACCCTGGGTCTCTTCTCCCGCTATCGCTTTCCCTTTTTGCTGGGAGTTATCCAGGACCCTTACTCCGGTCGGCCGTCTTGTCCCTCTTCCTGGCGGCCATCTTGTGGCACCGATGCGGCTGGGGGTGTGGCCTCGGCAGTTTCGGTTCTCAGCGGGGGAGGTGCGGGTTCTTTGTTCTCAGCCCTCTCCCTTTGTCTGGAGACCGGTTTCTGCCTGCCGGCTTCCACCACCTGCGCAAACGAAGGTTTGCTTACCTTACATTGGCGAAGGAGGTGTCCCTCGGCGCCGCATCCGTCGCACTTTTTGGCTGCCCGGCAGGTTTTTGCCAGGTGCCCGTCCTCATTGCAGTTGTGACATCTGATGATGTCACATGTGTTTGTCTTGTGGCCGGACTGTCTGCACTTGCTGCAAAAATCCGGCATCTTGGGGTAGTAGAGGTACCCCCTGTCGGCTCCGATGTTGAAGCGAGCCGGGGGGTGCTGGAAACCGTCAACGCCCTCTGGGTCCTCCTTCAGGAGGACTCGGTACTGGCGTTTGCCGTACCAGACGCCTTTGTCCCTGATCTCTGTCGGTTTTCCCACCACGGTTACATACCTCCCTAGGTACGCTGTTACCCGTTCCGCTGGTACGTAGGGATTGTATGTGCAAACCGTGATGGTCCTCTGATTCGTCTTCCTCATCGGCTCCGGCCTGTAATCAGAGAAACCAGGGTGCTTACCTTTCTCCCTGATCAGTCTCGTTGCCTTTTCGTACGATGCATCCGTAGCCATTTAGGCCTCCATGTATCTCTCTGCCTTGTTGTCCTGGAGGCAGTAGAGATCTCCGGCCACCAACTGCAAGATTCCTCGCAGGAAGGTCATAAAGAAGGCCTTTGCAGTCGGCATCGGCTCCGTCTTCTTTGTCCAGTGGAACCGGATCAATGTCCTCTTGTCTGCCATCTTTGAGGGAGAAAAAAAAAAGGAGGGAAAGAGAGAGAGCAAAGGGAGCAGCGAGGGAGCCCTGGCCTTTGTCCTTGTGGGCAAAGCCCAGCTAGGTGCAGGCGCAGGAGGAGAGAGAGAGAGGAGAGCGGAAAGTGCTTCCGGGTCTCAAGGAAGAAAGCAAGCACCGCGGGCAGGCCACGTGTACCTGCTCCCAGCCAAGAGGCCAAGGAGGCAGAGAGAGAGAGAGCGAGAGAGAGAGGGAGCGGATAGCGCTTCCGAGCCTCGAGGTGGAAAGCAAGCACCGCGGGCAGGCCACGTGTACCTGCTCCCAGCCAAGAGGCCAAGGAGGCAGAGAGAGAGAGAGCGAGAGAGAGAGGGAACGGATAGCGCTTCCGAGCCTCGAGGTGGAAAGCAAGCACCGCGGGCAGGCCACGTGTACCTACTCCCAGCCAAGAGGCCAAGGAGGCAGAGAGAGAGGCAGAGAGAGAGGGAGAGAGAGAGAGCGAGAGAGAGAGGGAGCGGATAGCGCTTCCGAGTCTCGAGGAAGAAAGCAAGCACCGCGGGCAGGCCACGTGTACCCACTTCCAGGCAAGAGGCCAAGGAGGCGGAGCAAGAGAAAGGGGGAGGGGAGAGGAGAGGAGAGAGCAGAGAGAGAGAACGTTGATGCCGGATTCCACCCAGCTCAGCTGCTGCTTGGCCTTAACCCCCTAGGCTCAACCTAGAGCGATACCAGCTCAAGCACTCTTCAGAATCTTCGATCGCCTTCTAGACCTTTGGAAAGACAAGAACTGCGGGCATGCCACTTGAACTTGATCTTAGCCAAAAGGCCGAGAAGGCATAGGTTTCTTTACGGCATTCCTGAACTCTTTGCACTAATGAGCCCGGGCCTTTTTCCCGTCTCGCCGCTACGCATATGGGTCTTTTTCCGCTCTCCTACTCCCCATGGCTAGTCCCTTTGGACGTCCGTGACAGGTGCCCCTTTGGAATAGTTTTCAGAAAATGTGAGAAAAGGAAAGTTATGTACAGTAAGCTCTCACACACAGCTCTCAAACACAGCATTAGAGATTGGAATCTGATTGTAAAAAAAAACTGCCCGTCTCCTTGGCATTTAACGTTGCTGTTGTTTTTATTTTACATATTGTTAGCATTTTAATGAATTGTTAAAAGATTTATACACAAATCGCTAAATACAAAACGAAAAAAACCCAACTGTATGCAATTGACCATTCATATTCCTGAATTTTAAATCCCTGTGTTTATCTGTGTCCAAGTGCCTGGTGCAGCTATTTTGAAAGCATACCTCAAGGAGGACTTTACACGCAGTCTGGGGTATTTAGCTTGTACTGTGTGCCCTGTTTGCCTTTGTAAGCATTTGTTTAAAAAATAAGTTCACAATACGATAAAAACAGAGAAAGCACAAACTTAATAATATAACGATTCAAAATCAAAACCAAATCATATGAAGAAAAATCATATGACCAAATCATAAAGAAAAAGAGTCAATTTCCGCCTGCACTGATATCCCTTCAAATGTTTTAGAAGAACTCTTGATGTTAATAGAGTAGAAGCCTGCATTTCTTCTACTAAACGAGACTATGGGGAGTGAGTATTTTGATGTCGAACTGGGATTTAAATAAAGAGGAACACTACACTACATTGGGCTACGCGTGTGACAAAACGTTTATTTTAGACCTCTCGATAGCTCAGTTGCTAGCTCTTAAAACTGTAGAAAAAACAGCGAGTATGTCTTATGTCCCTGGTCTGAATCCAGTTTGAAGGATGGTGTTTTCTTGTTCCTTAATCAAAAAGTGAAAATTGCGAATTTGTCTTTCACTTTGACGTTCACCCGAAAGCTCAGTATACAAAGAAGTAGAGGCTCCTGTTCTGAATAATTCCGCTCTGAGACACCTGCGTTAGGTTAGCGCTGAGTCGGCTGGCTGAGCATGTTGCCTCCTTTACATTCAATAGGAGCCCCGACACTAAGAGAAACGTACAGAAATGGGTTTTATCGGGAACTTTTCATGTCCAATGCACTTGACATCTCCCACGGGCGACAAAGTTCATTTAGGACACCTTTCTTTCTTTCTTCTTTCAGCAGGAGTACAATAATGGCAACAACATGTTTGGAGTTCGGCATTTCATTTAGTCTGCGGAAACATCGTATCGGAATGAACTACCTGAGATAAAAGAGTAATTGCGGCTTCAGATCGTTTTTACAGAGCATTGCGTTGTTCTGTTCATGCTGACTACACGCTTTAGATATGTCATTTACTGCAAGCGTTGCTTTTCCAGGTTTTTCTGAAATTCCTCGCATTTGAGCCAGCACTAAAATATTTCATTCCCGTCGCTGAATACATCGTGGAAACGGTATTTGCAACGGAATGCTGTCACACATGAAACCTTTTTGTTATTCGGTTCTGAAGTTTGAAAATGAAAATAAAACGGGGGTCACCTCATAGGCTTGAAAGAAGTCCAAGCAGCATAAAAACCCATGAATTCTCACAAATTGCATTGTGCTGCAACTTTCTTCTGCTGCTGTTATAAATCAGCCTTAAACATTTGAATGCATACCTTACTGCTGCTAATCACATTCACATGTTTATGAAGCTTTTTTCTGTCCGTTATGTTTTTGCTAAGCAGTTTCTCCGTTTTCCTCGTACTGTGATTGTCAGCGAGCACAACAAGACTGAAACAGTGTAAAAGCAGGCAAAAAAGACAGGGTAAAACGCCTGACTGTCGGGAGTGGGATTTGAACCCCTGCCTCTATTTGGAGAGTGAAACACAAAGCTTAAAAGACACGAAGCTGTGAATTTGCTGTTTTAAACTGCTCGACTATCCTGAAAAAATGTGTGCTGATTGCACCAGTCGCATCCAATTTTCTGTAACTTTAGGATGATTGATACGACTGGACAAACACAATTTGTGGCGTTTAGCATGACATGGAAAACGGTACCAGAGCATTCGGGTCCGGACTACCAGACTCAGAAACAGTTTTTACCCCGCACTATCAAACTATTAAACTCCCAGCCTCTCTCACTCTCTCCTCACTTCTCACCTATGATCTGAACCTCACGGTGCCTTCTTTCTTACCAAAAACCCAAACACACATTGAAAATCTACCTCTACCATACATGTCAAAAGCTCACTCCCCATCATTTCTATCCCTTTATTTCATTCTTTTGATGCATGTTTTTGCACATAACCTGTTACCTTTTTGTTGTTTTGCACGCTGCCTGTTGTTTTTTGCACATCGGCTGTTGTCTCTGTCTTTCTTTTGTTATACAATTGTATTGTTGTTGTGTTTTCTTCTTTGTACTACTTATGTCCGAGAGCTTGCTAAATAGCATTTCGTTATACCATATACCTGTGTATGAGTATAATGAAAATAAACTTGAACTTGAACTTTAAACTTGAACTTGAACTTGACATAGTCTTGCAGGCAGTATATTATTTTATCGTTTACTCGTTTAAAAAAACACGGTCTTCTCGTTTCTAAGTCAGATTTTTAGTGCTTTCGAACGTTCCTTCCAACCTGGACTGACAGCTCACCCGATCTGTTTGTGATCAGACCATGGAGTCGGGGGCTGTACAAAGCGCACGTTCCTTCCCAATGCTGAGGCGATCATTCAGAAGATGGGTGTGAAGAGAAACAAGCTTTGTCGACTAAAAAACAAGGCAGGATATGCAAGAATACTAATCACTGGCGAAAGTTATGTTCTCTTACTATTGAGATCCCTACATTGCGAGTTTTTTTAAGACTTTGAAACTAAAGAAAAGCGGTGACAAATGAAACAGGCACGGGTGGGGTTTGAACCCACGCTCTTTGGTTTACGAGACCGACGCCTTACCACTTGGCCACCGCGCCTTCGAGTAAGCATGGGAATAAGGTTGTTCAAATTATTTTTTTCTGAATCTGGTTTACATCGCCAAATGTAAACCGGAGGCAGCAACAACAATAAAAAGGATACTTGTCCTTAAACTTGGACGTGATGTTCTGCAGACATGTGCACAATGTCCTGTTTTCTTGCAGTGTAGACATTTTGCTGTTCACGATCCGCATTCATCTGCTTTGTGCGTTGTTAGTCCGCACCTGTAACATGTAATGTCAGCCGTCCCCTGTTCTTCTATTTCTCTAGCATGACTGTGTCCTGCTGCTCGGCTTTTGTTTGTAAAGTTTGAGCGAGTGCCCCGTTCAGTGTCACTTTGTCACTGTGGTCAGAAAGCATTCTTGATTCTGCTTGAGCTGCTTCATGAATTCTAGCGACTGTAAGAGCTCTTTTTAAAGTCAGCCCTTCCTCCTGCAGCAATTTATAGTCTCTTATGTGCACATTTTTCCACAAGTTGATCTCTTAACATGTCAGTTTCCAATACTCCAAAGTCACAAATTTAGCCAGTTCTCTTAGTGCAGTCACAAAAGCATCAACAGATTCGTCCTGAGACTAAGTTCTCTGCCTAAATTTATGCCGTTCCAAAACCACATTTCTCCGCGGTGTAAAGGAAGCGTCTAAGGCAGCTACAGTCTTTTTCTCCAGGGAGGTTGGCAAAAATCCGCTGCACGGAAGCCCCGATACAGTGCAGTAATGTAGCACGTCTCACGGCATCCTCAGCTTCTGTAGATCCACCGGCTATTTAAAAAAAATCTGTACGACTCCATCCATATCTTGTATTCCGTATACAAATCCGGAGCTCCGAGGTTCAGTAGAAGCGGTGGAAAAAGCCGGGCATAAGCAAAGCTTCTCGGCGCGGCGGCCATATCTTCCAATGCGCAAGCTAAACGAAAAGTCCGAAAATTCAGAAGTTCGTTTCTACCAGCAAGAGAACTAAAATCTGCAGTGTTCTGCTCGCTTTGAGTCCGTCAAGCACTCATCTCTCGTCGCCGTAAATGTTGTGTATCTTAATAAAGAGATGTTTTTATATTATTTTAACTATTTTGTTAACTACACAGATCACGCCCTTACACCATATATTCCCGCCTTCTACTCTCTCGTTCTGTTGTCTCGCGATGTCTACTCACTATACTACATTTAGCATGACTTCTTGTTGCAGTTGAGCTCAAAGCTGGAGATGATCTCCATATTTTACCGCAGTAACTAGTCCGAAACGTAGTACACAGTACACACTTTTTAAGTGAACTCAGGTTGTTAAAAAATTAAACCAGTGCCCTGTCACAGAAACGTACCCCAGTCTCCCGCGCAACAAGCGGGGGTACTCAGCACTATACTAACGAGGAGCGCTTGTCTGCAGCTGAGCATCAGCTCGGTTTACTGTCAGCAGTCATTTCCTCATTTCCAAATACTTTTTCACCTGCTCTCAGCTTTTAAAGACGGTCATAAACGCTCAAGAAGTAATTCATGTCAGTTTGAAGTCTGTTTCTGTTGTCTCAGCTCTTGATAAAGAAAAGCCGTGCGTGGGAGACTCCCTCTCTGAAGAAGTTTGCCGTCACCCTGCGAGGGAGAAGAGCCATCAATCACCGAGGCAACCACTGAGACAGTTAACATTAAACACGTGAAATGCGAGATGTTGTGATTTTTTTTCCAGCTTAAGGCTTCTATCGTTTCTACTCTAACGAGAAAGACCTCTTTATTAGAAGTGAGATTTTAACAAACGTCTCCAGGGTTAACTGCGACCTGAACGCAACGCCTCAGACCACCAGCCATCTTGCCTGTGGTACTTAGAGCAGCGCTCATTAAAAATGATCAGAAACCGAAAGCGCTTCTTATGCGGATCAGTATATTCCGATACCACTGGTTCTGCAGAAGAAATAAGAAAAGCCGAACTCAAAGCAGTGTGTTGCCATTACGGGTATTCTGTCTGCAGCTGCTTTAAGATCTACTCACACCGTGTTGCCATTAAGGCTACCTAGTTAAAAAAAAAACTTATCGTCATCTTTTTGAACGTGATTATTAGACACCCGTTAAATCTCCACCGAGGTTTCTTGAGAGATCGTTCAGCGAGCGAGTATTAAAACACTACGTCGCTTCCAACCTCTGCTGTCACTGTAAACTCGGACGTGATGTTCTGCAGATGTGCAGTGTGCCTTTCCTCTTGTCGTATTCAAGAGTACTCACTGTGTGAGTTCCTCACTGCGTGTTCTGTGCTCTACTGTGATTTAATTTAGATGATTACGTGGAGTAGAGTGACAAGATCTACTTGAACATTTTCGGTTTGTGAAATGAAACACTAAATACACTACTGTAAATACAAGTAATGGACATTTAAAATAACCACAGTAAAGCTAGAAGAGTGAAAGATAAAAGACTATTCAGAATGACATTCACAATAGAATTAAAAACGGCACAGCCGCCCGAACAGGGACTTGAACCCTGGGCCCTCAGATTAAAAGTCTGATGCTCTACCGACTGAGCTATCCGGGCTCTGAAAAGACGCCGACACTGTCGGGATCCTCGGAAGTCACGTGTCTCTTGTGCCGAAGAGCAGTCATACCTGACCCGTCTGGAATGACCACTGACAGACTTTATCATGAAGCGACGGCACCACTCCCAGTAGAATGAGTGAGAAATACAGCATGACATGGGTAGTTAAGGGGCTCCCACAATCCATCTTTCCTCACATTACTGATTTTTTTCAATAGCATTTTGACCTTTTTTCACATTCAGATTTTTTTCACATTTAATAAAATCTTTTAATCAACAACATTAAAAAGAAAACAAATGGAACATTTTTTGGAACAATAATTAAAAAAAAAACTTTCAATGCCTTGGTTGTATACGTTTATAAAGGGAGTTGCAACATTGCTGAAATGTAAAGAGCATTTCTGTAGAGAAAACAGCATTTTTTCTGCCTTGATGTTAAGCTTAGGGAGCCTGTCTTTTGGAAATTCTATTTTATAACACCTTGCACAGCCTCCCGGCAGACTAACAAATATTTTTTTGGAGAAATTGGCTCACACACCGGAAGACACTAACGTTTATTTACGTTAGAGTATGTAAAACTCAGGCTTTAACAGATGTTCATGATGTTTCACACGGGGTGTTACCTGTTGTAGTGTTTCAAAAGATGTGTTAGCGGACCACAAATTATCTTGAAAAGATTTGGGTTTGTACTGGCTGGGATTCAAACCCGACTCAATTATTTGGAAGGCGCCTGTACCACCAACGCACTTCCGAGAAGCACCTGCAAATTATCACAATCCTCTCTCTCACCTACAAAGTTATGGAGACACAACTAATGAAAACTAATTTTATTCACTCAAGGCTCCACTTTTGTTGTGATGTCATTTTAATTAATATTAGCTTTGATAAGGTGTCGTTTTTGCCTCTTAAAGTTAAAGTCTGCTCCTTTCTTCCTGGTATAGAAATAACATGTTCCATCTTTGTTTAAAAACACCACTAAAAGTAAATTATTCAGCTCTAACGCCTGTGTGCATTGACAAGACATCTCAAAAGGACTTATCAAATAAGAACACGATCCTTCCCGTTACCATTCCTGTGGCTGGGGCATTGTTTCACCCTTTTATTTTCTTCTACATTACTTGCAGACAGGGCTTTATCACTTGAGTTGTACAGAACAAGTGTGCATCGGTCCATGAAAATCAACCGTAGTGCTGTTTTTCTATGCATAGTTTAATCAAGAGCACTTAAAAGATGCAAAAAGCTTTCAAATAAAACAGAATTGAAAGACAGTCGAGTAAGGAGGTAGAAAAAAAGCACTTCTGGGAATTAACCACCGTCGCACGTGTGACTGGATACAAAAATAATAGATTAATTTGTTCCCAGTCTCTTGAAGCTTTAATGCGATTATTTTTCCTTCCTTATTTCTTCATTCCCATGAATTTACTCTGTAGTAGAGGAAACGCGAAAGTGGGAAACTGCAGGCATTCTTCGTGAGTGGTGGATTGTGATCAGTGAGCATCTGGACAAGTCTGTTCCATTACCTTTTCCATCGGGGATGTAGCTCAGTGGTAGAGCGCATGCTTCGCATGTACAGATGCAGCCATTCAAAATGCGCGGGGGATACTGCATTATTTTGCGGTACGCTGTACGCAGTCTACCGCAAGCTACTGGTAAATACCACGAGTTACCGTAAATTCTCCTATAATATGACAAGCAAAATAATAGTATCCGGAATTTCGGCAAGGTGGAGCTAATAAAGCTCAACCTCTCATGTTTGAGCTGTGGCCATTAAAGTCTTTAAAGAAGATATTACTAATAGTATTAATAATGAATGACCTTGGACAAGCTGTAAGTGTAAACTCAAAGTATTGCCCTGGTCAACGTTCTTTTTTTCATTGACCGTCTTGTTAAAAGTAACACCACAGCATTTCGCAATCACGCATTTGTTTCCAATCATGCAAAGTACAGTAATTTTTGAGAATCTCCGATTCACCATGCCTTTCACATGCTCATAAAAGAGATTGATTTAGGAACGTAAACATATTACAGTATGAAAACTGTACTGTATACAGTATGTATATGTATATTTAATGTCTTAACTGTGGCCGTTTAAGTATTGAATATTCATATCTAATTTTACCACTGAAGGGAAATCTTAGTAGCTGAGCATAAAAAGAATAGGAGCATACTGCAACGCGTGTGAAGGCCATAAACGATATTAATTTTGGAACATAAACATACAGTACATGGCTGGTCTCGGTACTTTAAAGAAAACATTCACGAAACATGGTTTCATTATGACCAGAATCGGTCTTGAGATATTTTTAACTTGATTTACAGTATTTGAGAGGTATGTCTTAACACCGATACTACAGTGCGTAAATACTGCTCACGTATATGTTTCTAGGTTTATATTATGTATTTCATACGGTCAAATTACTTTTGAGCAACTAATAAGAAGCGCAAAACGGTATGCATTTTAGTTTCATTTTGTGCTGGGACTCTGCTTTTAACAATGTCACCGTGCATTGATTAGAGATATCAAGTACATACAAGTCATTTTTTAAATGTTGTAGTTCGTCTTGTAAAAATGTTACGAGTACATCATCTATCAACAATTACACAGGTTCTGTTTCCATATTGCGGATTTTGCGGATTTTAGATTTCACGTTGTGAATATATGATTTGGGCAAACAGAGCCGCAAAGAAGTACATTATGGGTTGTTGGTTTTTTTTTTGCAGTTTTATCTAGAACAAGCGATGCTTAAACCTTTGTCTGATTCTTGTGAAACTATCCACACGACAGTTACAGTACCTAGGAGTTGACTTCAGTGATGTCACTGATGGGATGTTTCTAAAAATCCATCCTCTGTAAAGCGTCTTCTCTAGTTGTCCTGCATATGTATTCGCTAATGAAGCTGTGTGTTCTGAGCCTGGATCTCTACATTTCTGTATGAACCAGCTTAGAGGGCTAAAGACAGCTTGTGTTTAAATTGAGTGTAAGGCAATTTATGCTTCTGAAGTCATGGTCAGCATTTATTATTGTACTGTGCTGTAAACTTGTTTTGTGCCTAGTCACATTATTTTATAGTGTTTTTATAGCGTTATTAAATCCGGTGGTGCTGTGTGTTAGTTTCCTGACTCCCATGTCACATGGTCTGTGATTGAATCCCTTGGAACTATGACTTTATTTTTTAACAAACATTTCTTTGAAAAAATGAAACGTTTACCTTGGTCAGAGATTAAGGTCGCTGCCTTTCATCTAAAACCCTACTTGAATCCTTCTAAACTAAAAATCAGTGTTAGTGAGTTAAATAAAGAGGTATCCAGGTAACAGTGAAACGGGCAGACAGTCTGGGGAGATCGCCCGTTTTCCATGTAAATAGTTCCCTGGTTCTGCACCCCTTGGTGTTTCTCTCGCTCTCTCTCGGGTCACCTGATCATTAGCTCGAAAGATTTGAGTGCTTTGTGTATATTCTAATGGTAGTGGGGGCAGGGTGTGTGGGAACAGGTTTGGTTGAAATTGCATTGGAGATCTATGTTCTTCACACCTGAAACATTTTCTCTGAAAGCATTTTCTTCGCAGTTTAGCCGATCTTGTTACAGCATGTTACAGTTTACTATTATTAACCATATTAATTTTAAGTGCTTAATGCCATTTTTTGACCAGGCACGAATATTCTTAAGTCCATATCTTTGCAAGGGAATCAGTGCGAATTGCAATACTAATTAAATGACCGCAGGCACTTTCCACCCCCTCTGCCAGCAGGAACATTCCTATTCTTAGCTCAGCAGCTCATTACAAACCGGGTTTTTTTACACAGCAATACAGCTTTGCGTTGTGAATCTGTTTTTCCAAAGAAAGTGGAATACAGTGATACTACCTGCTATACAGATACATATGTTTAGATATTTAGACCCTTAAATTAATATCATTATTAATAATAATGATTATAATGATAATAATGATAATCGGCCAGTGAAAGCTCTCTTGTCCTTCACATCAATGCCTGAAACATTTTTTTCATAATGTCGACATACACAGTCGTGTAACTGACAGTTTGAGGTAGCCTATCGTGTAAATTTCGCTTTGTTGCTGATAGGTTAAGATTTCGAAACTCTGCCCCAAAGTCATGTGACTGATTTTTCGCCCTGTTTCGTTGGTCAAACGCAATGATCACAAGCACCACCATGGTAACTGAGATGTATAGTTTTTAATTCCGTTTGAATTATAACTGTACGTACTGTCTTCATATTTGGCCAGGGCTTTAAAGAGAAGGAGCGCCAAAAAATATTGGTGCCGTCGTCTCCGCTTTAAAGGTACCCCCTTGCTGGAAGAATTTGACCTCGGAACGTTTGCCCAGCGTAGTTATAGTGGACATAAAAACAAGAGTTTGCTGGCATTATATAATTATGCGAATTACACAAATATAATTATATCTTATTAATTTCTTGAGATACGCGATTCTTTTAATACAGTCTTTGCTGTGCTCTAGAGGATCCTTGTGATAGTCGAGCTCTAGTTGAATGATAAGTGTCGCAGTTTAAATAAATTTTGTAGTTGGCAATTATGAAACACTCTGTTAAAAGCAAGGGAGTTTTTATGTCCGTTGCAGTTCTTTTGAAACTGAACTTGTTTGAATTGACTGAGCTCCGTGCTGTACCACACAATGTCTGTTTTTTTTGTGCTGTCCTACTGTACTTCCTACTTTGAAAATACCTGTGAAACCGGTTTAATTCATCACAGCCAGCCCTCCCGCAGAGAGGGGGGTTGTACTTGTTAATGTCTTAGCACAAAGCAGAAACTTCTTGGAAAGATTACAGATTTTAATCGTCTTTTTTCTGAACCAGGGAAAATCTGATCATGTTTCTCTATAACAATAATAAAAAACTTTATTTTACATATCACCTTTAAAAGTGGCATCTCAAAATAATACAGTAGATGTAAACCACAGATTACAAAGTAAATACCCAGACAAAAGCAAACACGTTTTTAATAAGATGCTTTTATTCGTTCATAATCCGACGATCTCAGGAAGACTAATGGGGGTCTGGCTTTTTTTCTGGAAAACCATAACTCTGGTCTTGTCCAGATTGACTGTCAGCGCCCAGGTCTGACAGTGCTGCTCCAGCCTCTGTTCTGTGGGCGACAGCAGGACCAGTTCCTCTGCAAAGAGGAGGAACTCGATTTCTGTAATTAATGCTGATCAGTAAATCAGGGGATGACAAAACAGTTATTGCGCCCGGCTCCTCAATGGGCTTTGACGTGCTAATGCGTTGGTTTAACAGTCCGGGTGTGGCAATGTTTTTTTATTATTGTTATAGAGAAACATGATCAGATTTTCCCCCTGTTCAGAAAAAAAGATCTGAAGTACTGTACTGTATACTAGTTTGTCACTCTTCTCATCCCCTCTTTGCTAAATGGCTTTTGAATCGAGTCACATGAAGACAGAGGTGAAACAGCCCTGTCGCAGTACACAAATATAATTATATCTTATTAATTTCTTGAGATACGTGATTCTTTTGATACAGTCTTTGCTGTGCTCTAGAGGATCCTTGTGATATTTCGAGCTCTTGGTGAATGATAAGTGTCGCAGTTTAAATCATTTTCGTAATTAGAAATTATGGAACGCTCTGTTAAAAGCAAGGGAGTTTTTATGTCCGCTGCAGTTTTTTTGCAACATGAATATAATTATATCGTTATTAATTTCTTGAGATACGCGATTCCATATTATATTCCCTTTTAATCAAATTCTAAAAGTATGCTTGTTGTCTCCGGTATCACGTTAGTTAAAGTCTTCGATGCTTAAAATGTTTAGGGAGAAATGGAATACTGGTGTGTATGTCTTCTTTAAAGTACCGAGACCAGCCATATACTGTATGTTTAAGTTCCAAAATTAATATCGTTTATGGACTTCACACGCGTTGCAATATGCTCCTATTCTTTTTATGCTCAGGCACTAAGATTTCCCTTCAGAGGTAAAATTCCATATAAATATTAAATACTACAATGGACACAGTAAAGACGTTTACTGTAAATCTTTCTACGACAGACCAACGGACCACGAGTGCCCCTGTCAGTCAACCAATCACATACCGCGGTACCCCGCGTCATCTTGTGTCACGATGCGCGACGCCGTAGCCAATTACCTCCAGTACGTGTCTGTACCGCGCACTTTGAATGGCTGCATCTGTAGATGAATATTTTTGGCACAGCTGTTACAACAAACAGGCAAATAAACTTTTTTTATTATTCCATTCGAGCTGTAGTTTTGAAAATGTTTTTTTCCATTCATTAAATAATACAAAACACAAACCCACCATAAACGTCTGACCATTGTTATTCCTGAATTATAAGCTCGTACCCACGTACTGCGAAATTCGTGCAAGAGTCACAGCTGGTAGGCAGTTCAACGAATATGATGCTTTTCAGGGGCCGAGTATTAGACACGTGTTATCGTGCGGAGCTTAGTCTTCCTCTAACGCAGTCTTTGCCTCGGACCACCCCTCTTGGCACATTAGCCCTTTAATTTTCGATTTTCTGTATAGAACACCGAATATCTTGAGGAAGTCTGTCAAGCAATGACTGCTGGATAATTGAGGTGAAAACATTGGTTCAAAATCAACATCCTCTGCTATTGCCGTTGATTCTTTGAGAGTTTCTTCAAGTTCTTCATTTGACCTTCAATATTGAGGGATATTGAGCATAATACCGTACTATTTGTAGCTTTCTTTTGATCGCCCGTTTTATTAAAATGCCAGCCTCTTTTACAATTATTTAGATGTTTGGCAAGGTGTAATAGCCCCCCTCGCATCCTCAGCTAAAATATTTCAAAAGTACAACAAAATTACATTATATTGAACAGCATTTATGTTAACATTTATATTCAAATTAAAGTAAATATACGAAAATATTAAAATACAACTTCGGCGATCTGTCGTTTTTGCTTGTCAAGTTCTCAAACAATTTTGCGTTGTATTTTAAATTACTTTAGCTGAAGATGCAACGGGAGCATAAGTGAATTCTCCCGCCACCCACTGGAACATATAATTCCATGGGTGAATACTAACTTTCTCGCAAGTTGCCAATATCGGAAATTATTGGAAATTCCCGGTAATGTTGACTCTGGTACTCAATTGTTTACTACTACAAATATCAAAATAGTTCAGGTTTTGCGGAACAATTAAATTTTTGCGGTGATGATGTTTACTATAGGAAGAAGTGCGTCCCTGGGTGGGATCAAAAAACCCACCTTGGGGTTAATAGCTAAACACGCTAACCGATTGCACCACAGAAATGCTTACACCTTGATTTTTTTCATTTACATACTTTTGGTGAACAAAAAAATTCACTCGCATTTCATCTTTCGCAAGCTATATGATTTAAAAAAAACAAGTTGTTCTTCAAAGGAAATGAATAAACGCATTAAACCAAATCAAGACCTCTTTGAGTGTTCCAAATTACATGTTCTGTAAAACAAGACAGGAAAAAAAGGTACCGCTGGAATTCGGATCCAGGATCTCCTCTTTATGAAATAGGTGTTTTAACCAGCTTTACCACAGCACCGGCAGAACACTATTCTTATACAGGTGGGTACCCACCCTCAAACCTTTGTTCTCCCGCTACTTTACCTTTGAATACTGCCCTGTCTCTCTCACACCTGAAGAAGGCTCCACGGCCGAAACGTTGTGTTCTCTTTCTTCTTTTTTTCAGCATGGAATAAACCTATTACCTATTCTTATACAGCCGCTTGGACACACCGCTCTGAGACATCTGAGGTCGATGTGCTGAGCCTGGTCGCCGAGCAAAATCATGCCCGGGGGGGGCAGCTTTCATGATGTGGTTGCCGAGTGGTTAAGGTGATGGACTGCTAATCCGTTGTGCTTTGTACGCGTGGGTTCGAATCCCATCCTTGTCGGTTTATGTCTTCGACTTGTGATCTGTTTCTAAGTTGTACTTGCTTTCTTTAGCTACTGTAGTAGAGCAGTAATATTTCTAGCATTGGCTGAACATGGCTTACAGCTGTTAGGAATCCCTGGTGGGAAGATACACGGATCCTGTGCAGACGCAGGCACGGGTGATAGATGAGGCAGGCGAACAAACCAAAACGAGAGGCAAGGTCGTAGTCAAAAGGCGAAAGGCAAGTCGTAATCCAGGAAGTTCTCCGGTAGCAGGCAGTCCGAGGCGAGAGGCGTGGTGCAAAGTCGAAAAGGCAGAAGGGGAATCCAAAATCCAGAATAAACGAGGTACGGGGAAAAACGCCAGGTAGAGCTCTCAAGGAGTAGACTCAATACCGAGCAGAGGGAAGCAGGTGAAGATGGTTTAAATAGCAGTGCGCACCGCACAGTGAGTGTGCGCAGGTGGTTTAACTCGTACGGCGGTGTTTGTTAATAATCACCCGCTGCTGGGGCTGATTAGCTCGCTTACGCTTTGGTCTTGACTGCCTGGTGGTCGTGATAACAGCAGTAGCTGACAGATATAGTCTCTTAATATTTAGGTTAAATTTATGCTTTGTACTGCTTTCACCTGATATTAATAGTAGTCCTGATGAACGATTTAGGGACATGGCGCATCTTGAAAATGTTCTTGTTAATTTCAGTTTGGAAAAAATGCACTCACCAGAACCAGAAACTGGTCGTATCTGCAAAATGCGCAATGCAATAGCATGTCCTGTCTTGCTATGAGTCCTTATCTGTTACAGGAGGCGTTGTAGGACTTTTTAAGCTCAGAAAAAGCTATCAATTCATCTTACATTTCTACTCCATCAATATTAGCAATGTTATCTTTACTAAGCTCTAAATAAATGCAAATTTTAAAATACATTTTAAAATAAATGCTATTCCATATATTGTAACTTTTTGGTATTTAGAATTTTTATCTGAGGATGCAAGGGAAAGTATTATACAAATGTGAAAGAGGGTTGTATTTTAATACAATTTTCCATCAAAAGAAAACCAAAATCCGTATGATATTACCGTCAATATCCCTCGATACATTATTTTAAACCAGACATAATGAAAGACGTAGTAACTAGACACACCTACAAAACACATGAATAGTAGCGGCTCTGAACTCAATGTGGTGCTGGATGGGAATGCAATACAAACGCCAATGGCACAATGGATAATGTGTCTGATTACGGATCAGAAGACTGTAGGTTTGTACTCCTTCCTGGTTCGTGAAAAAGCTTTTAAACCACACTACTCAACACTGACATCGTAGGGTGTGCGGTCCTACACAACCTTACTATCGACTGGATGAGTCTTCTGTTCAATCTCCGATTCTTTCCGCACATTCCTGCTATTTCACCACCGTTATTGTAGGACAACAGCCACAGACACGAGAAGATACACTATTCCGAACAAATGTCTTAAAAAATCACGTTGACAATACGTTTTTTGTTTCTTTAAGGTAACCTAACTTTTGCCTGTAAAGTTCACATTATTTTCTGTAGCCGCAAATCCCCAATATTTCTGCTGTCTCCTGAGAAACACAAGCATGGAGTCAAATCATATTAAATAACACAACACATCTATTAATTTAATACCCAGATGTGACAGAACACATGTAAGACTTACACACAGCCTTTATTTTGCGATAGTGAATTTGCAGGTATCCTGGGGAGGGAAGAGAACTGATATTAAGGAAATACATATTTAAAGGGGATATACGTCTTAAATGTGTTTTGTCACATCTGGGTGTTAACTGAATATTTTTTTAGCATTATTTGTTGTGTTTTGACTCTATACTTGTGTTTCTCAGGAGACAGCAGAAATATTGATGTTTACATTTATATTCACATTCCCGTTGATATTGACTTAGGTACTCAACTATTTACTTGTAGTTTGACTCGTGTCAAAAGTTGAAAATCTTTGCAAACATCAAGATGGCTAAGGACGTGCAAAGAAACTCAATCACATTTAGAGAAGGTAATGTTTAGATCGGATTAATTCGAAGTGTGTCTCTGGGTGCGTTTGATCTACGAACGTTGTGTTTAACTGAAGCACACCCTGACTGAGTGTGCCATAGAAACTGACACATGTCGTATTTTTCTACATTCACAGATTTTTGGCTAAAGTAAAAAAAAATCGTTGTCATTTTCTTCCCAGCTGGCAGTAATTCTTTTGCACTGATAACAAAGATAAGCATTTTAGCTTTCGCAATGTGTGGAGTTCTTGAAAAACAAGTTGTGCCAAAAACGAAATAAACACCTCCATTAAACTTAATGCAGAAGCATGTTGTCTATAACAGTAAACGATGCAAGAAGACAGGAAGAAAGGCACCGCTGGGATTTAAACCCAGGATCTCGTGTTTATTAAAGAGGCGCTTTAACCATCTAAGCCACGACACCGGCAGAACTCTCTTCTTTTACTGCCACTTGGACACACCGCTCTGAGACACCTGCGTTTAGTAAGCACTGAGTCCGCCGGCTGAGCAAGCTGCCTCCTTTACACGGAACAGGAGCCCTGACCGTAAGAGAAATGAAGAGATATGGCTTTTATCGGGCACTTTTCATGTCCAATGCACTTGACATCTCCCAAGGGGGACAGAGTTCATTAACGACACTTTTCCTTTCTTTCTTCTTTCTGTACACTTTGATGAAACAAAACGAGAAATCATGTAAGGGAAAATGTCTTTTTTCATGGAGAAAACATGCACCGGAAAATGTTGTGTTTAGAAGAAGTGAGTTAACATGAAAAGTGACCTAATTTACCAGAGCAAATGCTCACCAAGCAAGATCTGCTTTACTACTAGAGAGAAGTAGAGTGAAAGACGTGATCATTTCACGCCGCTGTGGAACGAAACGCTTTTGTCTTGGAATTCTAAATCAATTAGAAATTCAGAGCGACACATAAAGGCTTTGTCTGCTTAAAAGTGATGATTTTTTAAAACTAAAAAAAAATGTAGAAAACACGTTTCTCACTTAGAAATTTAAGATGGGGGTGGGGTATTACTAGTAACGGCACTGAACTCACCATGGTGCAATTAATTTACGTGACGGGCTAGTGGTTTAATGGATAACGCGTCTGATTTCGGTTTATAAGATTGTCGATTCGACTTCTACCGGGGTTGTGTGATTCAAATCAGGCTCCTCAGAAATAGATGTCTGTTATGTAAATGAACCCCACCTGAAAGCAAACGTTGGGTCTGGGTTCCTTTCTTTCCTGCATGAAATAGCAAATCGTTACAAAAACAAAAACACCAACTAATGTCCAATAGTCCAATAGTTAGTCATTTAAGTAAACATGAATATACTGTAAGGTCTTGGTACATGGGAGTGGATTTCAACCACAATTAAAAGAAGGGCAAATTATAATTACAGGCTTCAGACACTTTTTCATACAAAAGTGACCAAACACTCCCTAACTTTCAGGTTTGCTTGAACCTGTAACAGAAAAGCGGTTTGAAACTTCCATTCTCTGATGTCACTGTCTCTAAAGTCGGACGTGATGTTTCGCGGATGTGCAGTGTGCCTTTTCTCTTGTCGTGTTCAAGATGAAATGCTGCATAAGCTCCTGACTGGGTGTTCTGTACTGTTCAGATTACCTAGGTGGTGTACAGCTAAAACCCAACTGCATGGTGTGAATTCCAGGTTTGGCACCAGCAGCACCTGCAAACACATCAGCTGACCTCGACATGATTTGAACACGCGACCTTCTGATCTGGAGTCAGACGCGCTACCGTTGCGCCACGAGGTCACTTGCGACACGTGCTTTTAATTCACCCAAAGAGAAATATCAGCGTCCCTGAAAAAGATTGTTTTCATTCTCTCCTGTGAGGAGCGCCGCTCTTCCAACGAGGGTCTCTTCATCCCAGACCACAGATTATTCCTCCCGCCCGGCTCTCTCACGGAGAGCAGACACACTGTCTCCACTAATGTGTTTACTACATCTATAGATCTGACCCCCTACAGCCCCGATATTCCTGGACAGGATATTTACCACCAGCCTGGTGAACTTCTCATCTTGACCTCTCCCAGGAGGAGCACAATTAACACAGAATCCTCTCTCCATTTAGCAAATAACACAAAAAACTGTTTACCTGTCAAGACAGAAAACCAGGCTGCTCCAGGTGAGGCTTAAACTCACAACCTCGGCATGAGTCCACTGAATATGTCATTTTACATGGCCTGAACCAGGAAAGAGATTGGAAGTCAAGAAGTTATGGTTTTGTTTTAATACTTGCCTACTCTTTTAATTTTTCGGTCAAATCTTTTATTTGGGAGTACTTTAAATGGATGTTAATCTTTGTCCCAATGCACGATTCTGGGCCATGGTGTATCTTGAATAATGTTCTTATAGGCTTCAGTTTGGAAAAGTGCGGTCTTCAGAAGCTACTGAAACCGCTAATGGTTTCATAACACTTAATGCAAAAGCAACGTTCGGGTTTGAAAAATAATATTTCTTGCTATGAATACAAACACTGTTACAGGAGGCGTGTTAGGGCTATTTTAGCTTAGATCATCAATTCATCTTACATTTCTTCTCCATCTATATCAACAGCGTCATCGCTACTGAGCGCTAAAGGCAGGTCCTGGCAATACAATCTTCTTTAGAAAACATTTTTAAAACTATTTCCACTACCATACATAAAGTAAAAGATACCGATTGCACACAACTCATAAAATCTCTTTTCCAGGGACGTTGTAGCTAGATGCAAATTCCAATCGAAAATGTATCAGCTTTAAAATTTTCTTTTGGATCCACAGGACGATCAGCATGAGACTCAAAATATACCTGTGTTTGATTGTACAGCATAGATTGTACAGCATTTATGTTTACATTTATGTTACAATTAAGGTAAATATATCAAAATATCAACATCCAACTTCACAGTGCTAAGGTACTGTAACAGTGCTTGTCAAATTCTCAAACAAATCTGCGTTGTATTTCTAAACTCTTTTAGCAGAGGACGCAACAGGAGTATAAATGATATCTCCTGCAAGCCATTCAAAGATACTTTTCCAAGAGTGAATATGGATTTCTGGGGAGTTGCGGTGTTGATCACTATTGGACTTCCCCGGTCTCAAGTGTTGTTGTTGGACACGGGCAAAAGACTCGCATTTTCTGCAAATATAAAGAGGGTTAAGGTTTCAGCTTTAGCGGAGACAGTGTTTACATTGACAATAATAAGAAGATCGTCCCTGGGTGGGTTTAAACCACCAACCTTTCAGTTAACAGCCGAACGCGCTCGCCAATTGCGCCACAGAGACTGATGAGAGAAGCTTTTCTCCATTCGCACCTTTCCGGTCAAAAAATAAACATTGCTTGCATTTTCTTGCCAGTTGGCAATATTCCTACTGCTCTGATAGCAAAGAATTACATTTCATTTTTCACAAGCTGTATGAATTTCTTGAAAAACAAGTTGTTGCAGAAAGGAAATAAATTCATGCTTTAAACTAAATCAAGCCCTATGTGGTTGTCCAAGATGGTAGTTTCTGCACAAAAAGACAGGAAGAAAGGCACAGCTGGGATGTGGAGCTAGGATCTCCAGTCAACGAGACAGGTACTTAAACCACCTCAGCTACGGTGCCGGCAGAATTCTCCTCTTTTATAGCCGCTTGGACACACCGCTCTGAGCCATCTGCATTCAGTAAGCCCTGAGTCTGCTGGCTGAGCAAGCTGCCTCCTTTACACGGAACAGGAGTCCTGACCGTAAGAGAAATGAAGAGAAATGGCTTTTATTGGGCACTTTTCATGTCCAATGCGCTTGACATCTTCCAAGGAGGACAGAGTTCATTAACGACACTTTTCCTTTCTTTCTTCTTTCTGTACACTTTGATGAAACAAAACGAGAAATCATGTAAGGAAAAATGTCTTTTTTCATGGAGAAAACATGCACCGGGAAATGTTGTGTTTAGAAGAAGTGAGTTAACATGAAAAATGACCTAAGTTACTGGAGCAAATGCTCACCTAGCAAGATCTGCTTTACCACTAGAGAGAAGTAGAGTGAAAGACGTGATCATTTCACGCCGTTGTGGAACGAAACGCTTTTGTCTTGGAATTCTAAATCAATTAGAAATTCAGAGCGACACATAAAGGCTTTGTCTGCTTAAAAGTGATGATTTTTTAAAACTAAAAAAAAAATGTAGAAAACACGTTTCTCACTTAGAAATTTAAGATGGGGGTGGGGTATTACTAGTAGCGGAACTGAACTCACCATGGTGCAATTAATTTACGTGATGGGCTAGTGGTTTAATGGATAACGCGTCTGATTTCGGTTTATAAGATTGTCGATTCGACTTCTACCGGGGTTTTGTGATTCAAATCAGGCTCCTCAGAAATAGATGTACGTTATGTAAATGAACCGCACCTGAAAGCAAACGTTGGGTCTGGGTTCCTTTCTTTCCTGCATGAAATAGCAAATCGTTACAAAAAAAAAACACCAACTAATGTCCAATAGTCCAAAAGTTAGTCATTTAAGTAAACATGAATATACTGTAAGGTCTTGGTACATGGGAGTGGATTTCAACCACAATTAAAAAAGGGCAAATTATAATTACAGGCTTCAGACACTTTGTCATACAAAAGTGACCAAACACTCCCTAACTTTCAGGTTTGCTTGAACCTGTAACAAAAAAGCAGTCTGAAACTTCCATTCTCTGATGTTACTGTCTCTAAAGCCAGACGTGATGTTTCACAGATGTGCAGTGTACCTTTTCTCTTGTCGTGTTCAAGATGACCTGCTGCATAAGCTCCTATCTGGGTGTTCTGTACTGCACTGTTATTTCATTCAGATTACCTATGTGGTGTACAGAGAAAACCTGACTGCATGGTATAATTTCCAGGTTCAGCACCAGCAGCACCTGCAAACACACCAGCTGACCTCGATGTGATTTGAACACACAACCTTCTGATCTGGAGTCAGACGCGCTACCGTTGCGCCACGCGGTCACTCGTGACAAGTCCTTTTAATTCCCCCAAAGAGAATAACAGTAATGCTAGAATAACTAGTATTAAAACTAATAATACTACTGTTAATTCTCTAACAGTAACACTATAATTATAAATAATATTTACATGAATATTAACATTAAAACTAAAACTATCAGTAGCGCTATCATCATTAATACTCACATGAACACTAGCATTAAAACAACCAGTTGTACTCTCATTAATATTGATATGAATACACTAGTATTAGTATTTGTTGCTACCCATGACGTTACATCGCTCTTTGTGATGAACGAGATACACCTAGACGCGCACAGTGACGTGGCGCCTGTCCCCGTGGTTACCATACTTATGATTTATAAACACGGGAAAAAATACATGTAAACTGTTACTTACAGTGCCTTGCGAAAGTATTCGGCCCTCTTGAACTTTTTAACCTTTTGCCACATTTCAGGCTTCAAACATAAAGATATAAATTTTTTATTTTATGTGAAGAATCACCAACAAGTGGGACACAATTGTGAAGTGGAACGAAATCTATTGGATTTTTGAAACTTTTTTAACTAATAAAAAAATGAAAAGTGGGGCGTGCAAAATTATTCGGCCCCCTTGCGTTAATACTTTGTAGAGCCACCTTTTGCTGCGATTACAGCTGCAAGTCGCTTGGGGTATGTCTCTATCAGTTTTGCACATCGAGAGACTGAAATTCTTGCCCATTCTTCCTTGCAAAACAGCTCGAGCTCAGTGAGGTTGGATGGAGAGCGTTTGTGAACAGCAGTTTTCAGCTCTTTCCACAGATTCTCGATTGGATTCAGGTCTGGACTTTGACTTGGCCATTCAAACACCTGGATACGTTTATTTGTGAACCATTCCTTTGTAGATTTTGCTGTATGTTTGGGATCATTGTCTTGTTGGAAGATAAATCTCCGTCCCAGTTTCAGGTCTTTTGCAGACTCCAACAGGTTTTCATTCAGAATGGTCCTGTATTTGGCTGCATCCATCTTCCCCTCAATTTTAACCATCTTCCCTGTCCCTGCTGAAGAAAAGCAGGCCCAAACCATGATGCTGCCACCACCATGTTTGACAGTGGGGATGGTGTATTGAGGGTGATGAGCTGTGTTGCTTTTACGCCAAACATATCGTTTTGCATTGTGGCCAAAAAGTTCGATTTTGGTTTCATCTGACCAGAGCACCTTCTTCCACATGTTTGGGGTGTCTCCCAGGTGGCTTGTGGCAAACTTTAGACGAGACTTTTTATGGATATCTTTGAGAAATGGCTTTCTTCTTGCCACTCTTCCATAAAGGCCAGATTTGTGCAGTGTAAGACTGATTGTTGTCCTATGGACAGACTCTCCCACCTCAGCTGTAGTTCTCTGCAGTTCATCCAGAGTGATCATGGGCCTCTTGGCTGCATCTCTGATCAGTCTTCTCCTTGTCTGAGCTGAAAGTTTAGAGGGACGGCCAGGTCTTGGTAGATTTGCAGTGGTCTGATACTCCTTCCATTTCAAGATGATCGCTTGCACAGTGCTCCTTGGGATGTTTGAAGCTTGGGAAATCTTTTTGTATCCAAATCCGGCTTTAAACTTCTCCACAACAGTATTACGGACCTGCCTGGTGTGTTCCTTGGTCTTCATGATGCTCTCTGCGCTTTCAACAGAACCTTGAGACTATCACAGAGCAGGTGCATTTATACAGAGACTTGATTACACACAGGTGGATTCTATTTATCACCATCAGTCATTTAGGAAAACATTGGATCATTCAGAGATCCTCGCTGAACTTCTGGAGTGAGTTTGCTGCACTGAAAGTAAAGGGGCCGAATAATTTTGCACGCCCCACTTTTCATTTTTTTATTAGTTAAAAAAGTTTCAAAAATCCAATAGATTTCGTTCCACTTCACAATTGTGTCCCACTTGTTGGTGATTCTTCACATAAAATAAAAAATTTATATCTTTATGTTTGAAGCTTGAAATGTGGCAAAAGGTTGAAAAGTTCAAGGGGGCCGAATACTTTCGCAAGGCACTGTACATACATTTATCAACTTGGAATATATTTTTTTAGCTCTAGGATACAGTTACCTAAATAATAATAAGAATAATCATTGTTTAATTTCGGTTTGAACATTTTTTACACTAAACACACTGTGGTAATTGATCGATACAGTCTTTATTGACTGTTTTCTAGATATTTAAAACAGGATCAAAAACAGAAAAAGAACCAGTACTCACCAATCGGTGAAGTTAATCGTTTATTCTACGGTTTTTCAATTGAATTAATTGGTTTTCGATAGATAAATGATCAATAACTCTCCTCCGTGCGCACCCTCCCGCGGTCTTGCTCTCTGATCCAGGTGCTCAGGCTGGTGTCTGTGACATTACAGCGCTCTTTCTAACAGAGCAGAGCGCGTCTCCGCTGGAGGAGACTCCTGTCCGGAGCCTGGGGGGCTTTTCTTACAGATATAACATCCCCCCCAAAAAAGAATACACCGGGCTGTGAAGAGAAGCAAATCATAACAGTTGTAAAAGGAGAGTGACAAACCAAGGAATGAAATTCATTAAACAGGAAAAAAAATAGTTTACTTCGCAGATGAATGTGTTACAAGGCGTACCTGTGTGGAGCAGTAGAGAACGAGTACAAGTCCCTGTAATAAGTGCATTTAAATGTTTTAAACGAATCATCAGAGTATAGAAGCCAGGAGGATCAGGAACCTGATCCTGGAGGTTAAAATGTGTATCCTGGTTTTATTTCCAGCCTGCTCTCAGTTCCATAGGTAGTCTGATTATTTAAATTAAATGTATAACTGTTACAATAATTCATCTAATTGTAAATTTATAAGACTGTGAGACACCTGTGAGAGACATATGAGAGCTGGTGATTCCCTGGGCTGGTGTGGAATCACACACAGACAGGTCTTCTTCTGTGTGATCTGAGTCCCACTGCTGAGAGCTACAGACTGGTCAACTGGTCACTACTGTAGACACGGTCATTGGCCCATCGGCTACTAATAATCAATATACAGTGTACTGACCAGAGTGTCACTACTTGTGTTTATTACATTAAAAGATAATTCCACACTCACGTGTGTTAGAAAACATTTATAAAACATGTTTGGAGATTGACATACAGTAAAGAAAGTAATACTGAAGGGCTGGAGGTCCTGGAAAGGGTTAATAGAAGCTTCTTGCTTCTGACCTGGAACAGAGTCCGCAGCTGACAGATCAGTGAGTCTTGAGCCCAGTTCACAGAGAGGAGAACCAGGAGCTCTTCTCTGTCTCTAAGTGGCTGTGAGGAAGGAGAAAATGGGGAGATGTGACCTGAGTCCAGGCTGTTCCAGGATTGTCTGAACGTCCTCTGGTTCTGGATTGACGGATAAAAAGAAGTATGGAGCTTCTGTCCGATTGTCTCTGAGCTGTGAATCAGACTGAGAAGAGAATAATGATTTATTATTCTGCCTCTGATAATTTTTCTGTTTGCCAAGTGGTGTTACATCCCCTTCAGAAACTCTGCACAGACTGTCAGAGTGAGAGAAAAGTAGAGAGATGGACAGATAAGAGCACACGCGGTGAGAGATACATATGTCTTGATTTACTTTGAACCAAGTGTTCATTTCCTTTGTGGAACAAGTTGTTTCTGAACTTCAAGAAATTCATACAACTTCTGAAAGATAAAATATAAGTCTTGCTAATCAGGACAGAAGAAATACCGCAAGAAAATATCAGTGATTTTTCTCCTTTTAACGAAAAGTGGAGAAAAACAACGGCAGTGCATCTCCGTCATCTTAATTTAGCTTAATACAAGTATTCACTTCCTTTTCTGTGGATTACAGACTGCGAAAGATGAAATAAAGTTATTGGTTATTCATGGTCAGTGCAGAAGATATACTGCCGGCTGGCAGGAAAATGTCAGTATTTTATAATTCTTTAATTACAAACGTGTGAATGGCAAAAAGCAACGGGAGTGTGTCTCTCTGCAGCTATTAAATGAAGGGCTGGTGGTTCAAACCCACTAAGGGACGAGCTTCAGACTGTTCCGCTGTAACCATAACCTCTGCTAAAACTTGATGGGATTTCTTCGCAAGCCCTCCTGAAATTTGCAGGAAATATGGATTTTACTCGTGTGGAACTACAAGTAAACAATTAAGTACCTGTCAATGTCCAAGAAAACCATTTTCACGTGTGGAATTTTATCTTCAACTGGCTGTCAGGAGAATTCATTTATACACCCGTTGTATCCTTAGCAAAAATATTTTAAAATTAGAACACAGATTTGTTGGAGAACTTGACAATCCTTGACAATCATTATTAAATGAGCATTATACAATTGTGTGTTGATATTTTGTATATGTACCTTAATTGTAATAAAATTAAACATAATTGCTTTGATATGGATGTTCATTTGAAGGATTTGAGGAAACTATCAAGGATCTCAGAACAACCAAAGATACATTTGGGCATCTGCTATTGGTAAAGATTAAAGAGTACTGTAAGTGTGAAGCTTGCACACACACGAGAGAAAAATCAGTTTTAATGTACTTCATTAAACTGATGGTGTGCTTATCAATCGTGCATAAAATGTACATAGCTGAGGATGGTTTCAATCAGTCGATTTCTGGATTAAGGGCCCAGCACGGTTCCGCTGCACCACTCTGCTAACAGATGTCTTAGTGTGATTCAACACAACTACTCTATCTTTGCTTTCTAAAAGTGTGCCCGAGATGGAAAAGTCTAAATGGTAAACGCAGACGTCACTTTGAGCTCTTGGTCTTTTATAGTACAAATCATCACACGCTGCCTTACATGGCGTGTCTTCAAGATCGTTGTGAACCAAACCTTCTGCCAAACTGAATCTTTCGTCGTTAATTCCCAAATCTTCAATGAGAATCAGTGAAACGAAAACCAAGCCCATGTACACACTCGCGTCCTAGCGTGAAAGAAAAATGATGTAAGCATTTGAGAAATAACGAGAGTAGTCTGAACATCTCCAGCCTGTCAACTGCTCTACAAAGAGATCGCTCCCTCTACACCCACTTTATAACGCTGAAAATGATTCAGGAAGCACAGCAAAGTTCTAGAACCAGCGAATGCATCTGCATACATAAAATGTCAATTTTTCAAAAGTAAAATCTTCAGCTTTGAAAGATTGTCATCTATATATTTTCGTTTTTCTCTTTTTTACATAACACGCTTTCGAGAAACAAACTGTCTTGTAATGAAGGCTGCATTAGAAAATGTGTATCTAGCTTTGTTAAATTAAAATCGGCACATCCCAGTGGACAAAAGATGTAGAATATATGGCTATTAAACGCATACTTTAGACGTATAAATGTGCTCTGTAACTGGTCTAGAATGAAATTCAAATATACATATATCATTATACGTCAATTAGACATCTATGATTATATGTTTATTATACATAAATGGCTGGAGTTATATTATACGGATAAATTTAGAGGACTAATATACATATATAGTTAAAGGCCTATTATACATCAAATAAATATTTTATAGGTGTAGAAACTAGTAAATAAAGCCAATGATTTGTTTTAGAAATGTATTCTTAAAATATACAATTATTCACACCTGAAAAATATGTAGTTCAAATTATACATTATATACAATATTGTAATCAACAAATGGCTAATCATCATAAAAACACAACTAGTAAACTTCAGTTACAAATTCTAGTAACATGGCAATATATATAGTAATGACAAACAAACTAATCACATGATCCCGCTAAAATTTAACTCAAAACCACATTTCGATTCAAATATAAATTTTAACATTTACAACTTCTATATTTCCACGAAAATATAATTAATGCAGCACAAACGCTACTTTCTAAAAAAGACAGAATGAAACTGTTTGTTTTTGTGTTTCATGGTGATCCTCCTCTCGATACTAATGAAATGTTTAATATGATCCCTCGAGAAACAAAAAGGAGTCCATTTCCGCCTGGAATGATTGATGCCCCGTGGTACACTACGAGTTGCGTAAGGCTCTGTAACGCGCAGATGAGAAACTAACCTCTGCTTCTTCATTATATACACAGAGAGCTATATATGCGAACCTACGGGCTCTGTATTTGTTAGCGGTACAAGACCGGACGTGGAGAAATGAAGTGAGGAGGGTGTGTACATTAAAAGGCTCATATCGTCCCTGGAAGGGCTCAAACCACCACCCTTTTGGTTAACAACCAAACCACAAAGACGCATGTACAGCTTAACACTTCTCGGTCTCAGTGAAAGTGATACTCCGTAAAATTTCCAGAGATTCATTTATTTTTAAAGGAAAATCACCAACAGCGGCCGAGATCTACTGGAGTTTTTTCATTCTATACTGCGATTTATGAAGGGTACCCTGTGAAAATACGAGTTTTGACGAGACGGGATGGACATATAAGGTCAAAAAGCTTGGGGAATTGAACTTTAAGGTGAAGACTGCGGGTTCAGTAGCAGCAGAACCTGATCAGTATCAGTTGACTCCGATATACTTTGAAAATGAACTTGGGGATTTAGAGTCAGACGTGCTACCGTTGCACCTTGGGGTACTTAATTTAAAAAAATAGAAAAAACAATCAGTGTTCCTGGATCTGTAATTGAGAACAACACCTGCACAAGAGCTGCGCAGGAAGAATAAAATGTGGTCTGGGAAGAAGAGACTCTCTTTGGAAGAGCTGCGCTCTTCATAGGAGATTTTTTTTTTGTGAAGCTGATTTGTCTCCTTTGGGGAATTCAAAGGTATGGACAGCCGTGACTTCGTGGCGCAACGGTAGCGCGTCTGACTCCAGATCAGAAGGCTGCGTGTTCAAATCACGTCGAGGTCAGCTGTTACTTTTTCAGGTTCTGCTGGTCCTGAACACGGAATTCACACAATGCAGTTGAGTTCTATCTGTACACCACATAGATAATCTAAACAAAATAGAGCAGTACAGGACACGCAGTGTGGAGCTCACACAGGCTTACAGTCCCCAGCATTGGAGTGAGGAGGAAAAAAAGAACTTTGTTTTTTTTTTAAGAGAAAAGGCACAGTTCACATCTGCTTAACATCACGTCCAACTTTAGAGACAGCTACATCAGATAATGGAATCACAGAAGTTTCAGATAACTTTTTTTTTAATACAGGTTCAAGCAAACCTGAAAGTTAATGAGTTTCCGGACACTTTTGTTTTATTAAAAAGTGTCTGAAGCCTGAAAATGTAATTTGAAAAAAAAAAACCGCTGTTGGACATTAGCAGGTGCTTTTTGTAACGATTTGCTATTTCATGCTGGAAAACAAAGGAAACAGACCCAACGTTTGCTTTCAGGTGCGGTTCATTACATAATATACATCTATTACTGAGGAGCTATAATAAAATTTACACGAGCCAGGTAGAAGTCGAACCTATAATCTTATGATCCGAAATCAGACGCGTTGTTTATTAAACCGCTGGCATTTCACATGACTTGAATTTCCCCATAGTGTGCTCAGCGCCTTCTCTTTTTCTGATTTTTTATGAGTTTTAAAATATAATCTCTTTAAATCAGACAAGGGGTTTATGTTTCGCACTGAAATTCCGATTGACTGAGAATTCAAAGAAAGACTGTTTTCTTCCACAACACCGTATAATTATCACATCCACCAGACTCCCCAACCTCTCCAGACCTTGCTGGGTGAGCAATTGCTCTGATAAATTAGGTCACGTATCATGTTAAATCATTTCTTCTCAACACAACATTTCCTGGTGCACGTTTTCTCTATGAAAAAAAAAGACATTTTTCCCTTGCACGATTTCTCGTTTTTTATCAAAGCGTACAGAAATAAAAAAGAAGAAGAAATAGTGTCGCAAAAGAACTCTGTCGCCCTTGGGAGATGTCAAACGCATTGGACATGAAAATGCCAGATAAAAGCCAGTTCTCTTCGTTTCTCAGTGTCGGGGCTGCTATGTAAAAGAGGCAATTTGCTCTGAGCGCAGGTTCAGCGCTTACTGAACGCAGATGTCTCAGAGCGGTGTGTCCAAGTGGCTGTAAAAGGTGATGGGTGTCCTGTCACCGTAGCCTAGTTGGATAAAGCGCTTCTCTATTAACCAAAAGAACCGAGATTCAAATCCCAGCCGTGTCTTTCTTCCTATCTTGTAGTACAGAACGTATCATTTCGGGCAATCACAAAGGGCTTAATTTCGTTAAATGCAGGTGTTCATTTTCTTTCTGGAAAACTTTTTTTCCGTTTTTGATGAAATTCACACAGCTTGCGAAAAATGAAATTCAATTCTTGGTTATCAGTGCAGAAGAAATATTACCGGCTGGCAAAATAAACGGTAAGATTATTATTTTTTAACCGAAAACTTGTGATTCGATAGAAGAATCCGCCAGTCAGTCTCTGTGGCGCAATCGGTTAGCGCGTTCGGCTGTTAACTGAAAGGTTGGTGGTTCGAGTCCACCCAGCGATAGGATTCTTCTGCAATGTAAATGTTGTCTGAAATCAATTGGATTTCTCGGCGAAACCATAACCATTTTAATATTTGCAGGAAATGCGAGTGTTTAACACGTGTCAGGGTCACCGGGAAATGTCCAATAATGCCCAACATTGCAACTCCCCAGAAAACCATATTCACTCAAAAAAAATTATCGTTGAATCTTCATTTATACTCCAGTTGAATCCTCTGCTGAAATATTTTAAAAATACAATGCAGGTTTGTTTGAGAACTTGACAAGCATTGTTACGATAGCACTGTGCAGTTGGATTTTGATATTTTGACATATTTACCTTAATTTTAAACATAAATACTATACAGTCTATTGTAATTTTAAAATAAATTAGCCGAGGATGCAAAGGGGTGAAAGGGAAAGGTCAGAAGGTATAGTAAAAACAAGGTTAGGATTGGTGGAGGTGGTAGGGGTGTTGATGGTTTTTCTCTGTAGAGGATGATTGAGTTTTTTATCCTTCTCTGAAGTGAGAAATTGGAAGAGTTGGGAGTTGAGGGATCTGATGAGGTTAGTTATAAAAGGAAGTTGATGTGGAGCTGTTAGCCGTAAAACTTCCTAACGTCTTTAAACTGCAGTAAGCAAAGATAAAGGAAATTATCTTTGCTTACTGCCCTGTCTTTCTCACACCTGAAGAAGGCTCTACGGCCAACACGTTATGTTTCCTTTCTTCTCTTTTCAGCATGGAATAATCCTTTACTTTTTCCTTTGCAGCCTACGCATGCTGACACAGCTACCCACCTGATATATAACATTCCTATAATCACAACTATGAATGTCCAATGTGGGTATTTTTTCCATTATTATTTATTTTGGCATTGAAGCATATTTTATGTAATACAGAAGTGTCATAATCACTGAAAAACATATTTTTTCATTTAGAAAGAATTAAAAAAATATAAATCACTATGAATTACATTTAGCCTGTTCTGATCTAGGTTTTCTATATACTTTAACATGCCATGTTCAGAATGTCACAACGCAGAAATGCAACAGTGAAGTTTTGTCATTACAAATGTTCGTGGTGAGTGATTTTGTCTCTCTTACCTTAGTGTCAGTGTTTTGGTAATGAGGAAGGAGGGAAAAAGTAATTCAGCAGAAGGGGTGCTATTTTGTTGACTATAAATCCTCACATGCCATGTTCAGAGGGTCATATTAAAAAAAGGTACAGTAAATTTTCTTATAGTTCATGATTTTCATAATTTGTTACATTGTGTCTCACACCTTTGTGTCAGAATACTGAGATGTTTTTTTTTTAAACAGGGGCCATCGCAATACAACAGAAAGAGCAATTAGCTTTTCCCTATGAATTCTCTCATGCCATATTCAGAAGGTCATATCTTAAAAATGGTACAGCAACATTTCCTGAAGTTCAGGATTTTGAGAGTCTGTTACATTGTGTCTCACACCTCATTGGCAGAATTGTGAGACAATTTTATAATCAGGAGGGAGGGTCATAGCAATACGCAGAAAGTGTCATCACCCTTTGCTCATCCTCCGTTAACCATATATTCTCATATGCCATGTTCTAAATGTCCCATTGTAAACTGCTATAATAACATTTCTTGCAAAATGCAAGATTTTAAGACTTTGAGAATTCACGTTTTGCCTTTGTCTTATTTACTTGTTGTCTAACATGCCAGTTTGTGTTATTGTGAGTTTTGAAAATTGGTTTTCGATTTTCTGAAATGTGTTTCATACAAAAATGCAATTTGGATAATCATTACTTACATATTCCCCTTTACTGAGGATATGTGCAGTAATCCACTCGGATTAGTATTTTTAAAAATGACTATAGAGAGCCATCTACAGGCGAAAGGCGGCATAACATCACAGCAGCAGCACTGGAACGAAAAACGCGAATAAGAAGCTGGCGAATAAGCAGCCAACTTCAGCCTCGTTAATACAATAGGATTGGGTGAGGTAGAAAAATATTTCTTCCTCTGAATCCTAACATTTTTGTAGGTGTTCTAGGACTTCTCGTTTCAGATAAAGCTGCCAATACATCACTTATTTCTACTCCATCAATATCAGCAGTGTTATCAGTACTGAGCCCTAAGTGTGGGTCCTGTCATCATAGAAAAACTTGAACGTATCAACTGCATTCACCTGAAAAAATCTGATAAAATTGAAAAATACATCGGAAACAAATTTACAGATCCAGAAGAGACTCATCATGAGACTCAAAACAGACCTGTTTTTAATTCTTTCCAGGAGGAAAGATTATTCAGATGCAAACATGGGTCCAAAATCAATGTACTCACCTATCTGTGTTGCTTCTTCAAATCCTTCAACTGAACGTCGGTATTAAGGGATGATATCATACAAATTTTGGTTTTCTTTTAAAGCACTTTTTAAAAAAAATATGAGCCTCTATTATAGTTGTCTTGGATGTTTCGCAAGGTATAATAGACCCCCTTGTGCCCTCTGCTAAAATATTATAAAATACAACAATCTTTATATATATATAGAACAGCATTTATGGTTACATCTATATTAAAATTAAGATAAATATACAAAAGTATTGAAATACAAATGTACAGTCCTAACATAATCATGCTGTCCAACTGTCTTTTTTGCTTTTCAAGTTCTCCAACAAATCTGTATTGTAATTTTAAATATTTTAACTAAGGGTGCAACGAGAGTATAAATGAATTCTCCCGCCAGCCATTTGAAGGTCAAAGTCCATGGCTGAATATGATTCCCTTGAATGCTGGCCATGACTGGTCATTCCCAGTGATAATGACTAATGTACTCACTTGTTTACTTGTAGTTTGACACACAAAACAACTGCATTTCCTGCAAATATCAAGTGGATTAAGGTTTTACTAAGGAATCCAATTAAGTAGAATAATGAGAAATGGGCTCGAACCACTAACCTTTCAATTAACAGCTCCCAGAGACTCACGTGCAACCCTTTTCTCCATTTGCAAGCTTTTGGTAAAAAAAAAAGACTTTATTCTTGCCGGCCTGTAATATTTGTTTTGCACTGATAAGCAAGATCTGTGTTTCATCTTTCGCAAGCTGTATGAATTTCATGAAAAGCAAGTTGTTCTAGAAAGAAAATGAAAACTTGCATTTAACAAAATCAAGCCGCACGTGATCATCCATAGTGATACATTCTATAAGACAAGACAGGAAGAGAGGCACCACTGGGATTTGAACTCAAGATCTCCTGTTTAATAGGAAAACGCATTAACTAAATCAGCCAAAGTGCTGTCAGAGTATTAACATCATGTCTGATGTCAGTGATTGCAGCTGACGAGGAGGATCGCTGGAGGACAGTTCACTGTGAACAAGTCAGCCTGCATAATGAGGGGAAGAGACCAGCCTCTGTGATGCACTATAGAGTTACACTAACCTTCTGCCCTACTGTTCTCTGCTGCATTCTACCCTAGCAGATAAATATTGGTTTCCATGCGTGTAAGGTTTCTTTTTTTTGTCAAATATTTTCAAGCATATTTTTGCTGTTGAAAATAAGTTGTTTGTGGTTTTGAGTGTTGTGTTCCTCTTCCTTTAGTGTCACCCAAAGTGATACATTGTGCTTCGGCAATTCTTCGGGCTATAGTGTTTAGAGGAGTTCAGTTGAATTAGTTTGCATAGATAAAGTATTTATTTTCCTTTTAATCCTTTAAAGCATATTACATTGTCAATACATTGTATCTTTCTTCCTACTAATTGTCATCATTTTTTTTCTGGCTTGATCTCGTAATCAGATATTTCAGAATCTTCCTTAAAAACTAGTAAAAGAAGTGGGACACATTCATGCACACTAAAAAATATGAAAGGGTAGCAGGACACAGTAACCACAAAACATCTTGTAGATTATGAATGTGCCTAAAATATTTCAGTACTTTAGAGGGTTCTGCCATTTTAGATGTTGTACTGTGCCTGTCTGATTTATCAAACGTGTCATTTAAATCTCACATCATTTCTATATCAGTCTCAGGGCCTTGCAGTAAAGATTGCAATTCATCCCAAAATGCCAAGTTTCCCACTGTTGATACGTACAAAGAAATTAATGTACATTTTCCCCCAAAATCAACCAATTTAAAAATCAAATGCATCCCTCCTCATCTGCAGTTGGAGAGAATAATGTCAGAATAAATACAGGTTTAAAAGTCAGGAGCATTGATAGTCCTATTTAAAAATTTTGCTAAAATGCTCACAATATATTAAAAAGTTCTATAAAATGCAAAAATAATTAAAACATATTAAAACAAGGTAAAAAGAAATGATACAGTTATAAAGATCAGGAATTATCAATTTGAAGTTACAAACCACTTACAATATGCCAAAAATGGCAAGAATATGTAAAACAGGTGTATATTTTTTAAAAAAACAAGTTAAAATAAATACTAAATACTTTTAAAATTCAGGAATGTGATTGGTCAGATGCTTACGATGAGTGTTGTTGGTGTTTCGTGTGATTTAGCGAATTGAAAAAATATTCCATTTTAAAACGGCAGTAGCTCGTATGAAAAAAATAGTTCGTAAGTATCTTTGTTGTAACAGCTGCGCCAGAACTAGTGTATTCATATTCAGCAGAAAAATACCTGAACTTGACTGGTTTATATTCAGTTATGTGCGTTGGGAACAAAAGGGAGACTTACTGTACGTGGATTTTATTAGGTTTTAGGAATCAGAAAATGTATTTTTACACGTTTATGCCTACGAGCAAAAATAACTTCCTGCTTTCAGCACTTTTATTGTTTCTGCTTGTAACCTCGAACAGAGAAACCCAGTACTGACTCTGGGATTTAAGAGGCATGTATGAAGACAGTAAAGGTGAGTTTGTTGTTTTTTTTCCCCCGCTGAAGAGTATGAAGGCGGTGTGACGAGTCTGGAGGGAGGAGACGCGCATTCCGCACGGGGAGCGCAGAGCAATGAGTTTCACCTGCAGCTCGCCGAGTCCTGTCCTATATAACCGCTGAGCCCGGACACACAGAGTCTCCAGCCAGTGTTGGAGACGCACTATGTTAATAGTTTTTTTTAAGAAGAAGTCGGTGTTCTTTCGCTATTATTAGTATTATAATTGTTATTATTATTATTGAATTATTTGAGTTAGTGGTTACTGTGCTAGACCGGCGCGAATACCGCTTCTGTTTCTTTTCTCTGCTCAAACACTGCTGGGCAAAGCTTAAATTAAAACCCTTTTTCTGAAACATTGAGTGTGAGGGGTAACAGGTGGAGGTAGTCCGTATCGAGGTCACCGGGGGAGGTACTCCTGTCTCCCCAGGTGACACTTTTTATATTTGAGATAACGTTTGTTTGAAACCGCTCTACAAATTTTCTCACATGCACGTATTCTCCAATATCACCACAACAAAACCATAAAGTTTGTTTCCACAGACATGACACTACTATGCAATAAACCAATAAATTAATGAACTAGCAGAATCCCAATAAAAACACCTGGCCAGCCCAGCGTGTCAGTATCAGTTTCTTATCAGTGCTCCTTTTTTTCCACACCAGAAGTTAACTGAGGTTTTGTTTTCATTGCATAACAGCAGATAAAGGCTCTCTAGCAGTGTCTAAAGGTTTTTATAGCAATTGCAATGGTTTTTATTCTTATTTTCATGATTTTGTATTAATTTATTAATGTCATTCCAGGTCCAGTCTTCACAAAACATGATGTAGAATTTTTTCTAATTGATCAATTTGTCCCAGATTTTTATCCAATCTAGTAGTTACCTAGAACAAGGTTTTCAAATCATTCCCAGGCCCTTGACATGCATATAGTTGAAAAATATGACCTCTGAAGACCAAAAAAACATGTTCACCAGCTGTTTTTTTTTCATATGTTTGTCTGCTGAGTGGGCACATTAAGAAATTTGACTATTCACACTCAAAGCCAAGGGGGCTAGCTTCAATTTAAGACCTGAACCAGGCTCCTGCTATGTTCTGCTGCAGAGATATAACAAATGTTTAAGGGGGAGGAAATTCCAGGCAGACATTGTCTAAATATGTCAATGTTGTTAAGTGTTTGAAGCCCAAATAAAGGGCTGTTTTGGATGAAAGCAGTAGATTGGGTCTGATCAAGCTCGTTACTGACCTCACTCACGCAAACTCCATACACGGTATTCGGGACTACGTGCGGTAAAGAGAAGAGTGCCCCCTTCTGATATATCAAGAATACACATAACTATGGAAGCCCGTCTCACCAGGGAGTGAAAAAAACCGTGCTATGGTATCTCATATTTGCAACTTCGAAATTATCCCCATTTAACTGTCTGCCCTTCTCTTATTGTAAGGGATTTGGTTTCTAGGGCTTGTACCCCTGCCACTCCCACCCTAGTTCATGCCTCACTGTATAGGCTCGAACCCAGGTCTTGCCCACTAAGCTAAAGACCTTCGAGTAAAAAAAGAATTGTACCAGAATTGTTTTGGATAGATTTGTGAAATGTTATTGTTAAATACATAACTCACCAGAGCTGTTTTTTAAACAAAATAAATAAAAAAGCAATAGGGCTGGAGTTTATAGACTGTGATTCAAATACGAGAGTAGGAGAGGAGGGGACTAGTTCAGGAGCACAACCGGCCCTCCCCTGCCCAATTCCACAGCAGGCTCTGTTGTACCCCAATGTGGAGTTCAGCTATTGATCACTCAGCTGAGAGATGAGCCCTGGGAATATGGGGCAAATACAGGAGATACACATGACTCGAGAGAGAGTTTTTATCCCTAAGGGATAACTTGTTTTACAATGGCAGACAATATAATGAAACAAAACCTCTGTTCTGCTGCTCCAGGCTGGTTCCACTGGGAACAAGTGGATCTAGGAGCTCATGAACAGCAATTGGCCCAGAGGGCAAAAGATGTAGAATATAAGTCTATTAAACGAATACCTTAGACGTATAAATGTGGTCCGTAATTTGTCTAGAATGAAATTCTAATATACGTATATTGTTATACGTCAATTATACATCTATGATTATATGTTCATTATATATAAATGGTTGGAGTTCTATTATACAGATAACTTTAGAGGACTATTATACATCAAAGAGATTTTAAATCAAGGCATAAATCAAGCCAATGACTTAGTGTAGGAATTTGTTAATTTTCAGAATAATCAAACACCTGAAAAATATGTAGTTCAAATTATACATGATATACAATATTGTAATCAACAAAGGCTAATTATAAAAAGACACAACTAGTGAACTTTAGCTACAAATTCTTGTAACATGGCAATATAAATAGTAAAGACAAACACAAACTAATTACCTGAACATGCTAATATTTAAGTCAAAAACACATTTCAATTCAGATGTAAATTTTGAAACGTATAACTTCTATATTTCCAAGAAAATATGATTACAATGTGAAGTTAAGACCAATTTTTACTGTTCACCATTTGCAAAGCCCTCTCTTATTGTCCTAACAGTTAGAACCAGCAACTTATCATTTTCAGTGTCCATACTTCCAGGCCCCCTGCCTTGCGTACGCAATCTTCAAACAAAGCATTTTGTGCTCCTTTATTTCATTTTCTGTTGTTGTTGGGTGGGACTTCAGCACTGCAGCTAGGAGAAAATTTTATAATATTAGTACTCAAATAAATTATGATTAATCTCAAGAAAGAACCATTAAGGTTTACTAAGCTCAAAGCTTAATCAGTGTATTAAGTTTAGCTTGCATCATAATAATGGACCAATAGTCTGTCCTAATTAAAGAGTACCCAAAGTTTGAAAGTACAACATAAAATAAGAGTACCTTTAATTACTCTATAAAGATTTGTCTCTCCCAGGCCCCTCTTTTGTCGTTGATCTTTCCAGTTTATGCCAGCGAAGTTGAATTCCATCATCAGTTCATTTGTCATTTGTCTGAAAAACAAATTCTCACTGAGCTTAGATGTTTTTCAAGTGAGTTTCCAGTCAATGTTTTTTTACTCAAATATTTAGGATCAAATGTACTACTGTAATCCTTATACTTTAAAAGACAGTTTTGCAGCTTTACACCTTGCAAATTCAGTGCTTAGCACATAGGTATCTATAAACTAAATTTTGTGCATATTTTAACTTGATCAAAGTAAAAATGTAATGTAAAAACATCTTAAAAATCAATAAGCAATACCTTGACAACACTGTGAACACTCCCTCTGACATCACTGCCACCTACTCTCCAAAGTTGGTTTATTTGGAAATAATATATTTGAAATAATATTAGAAGTTTTTTTACTACTGGATCTTCATCAATCAACTAATCAGACATACACATTACCCATGACTACTCAATGGAACTAACACATTTTTACATATTAACTGCACTTTTCTGCAGTATTTGCTTAGAATACAAAGTCACCATATTTCAAAGTTAAATTGTAGTAACGTTTTAGAACATAGAACATTATGTAAAACACTTTATTTTGGCATTAAAAGATAAGTAATATTATACATTATAAACTAAAAATAAGAAAGTATGCCAGAGATGGATCCTATTAATCAAATGTAGGCTGTCAAATTATGACCCATCTGTAACCTAGAATACTAGTGAATATTTTCTACACCAGAGAGAATATACAGTAATATCATACCAGCAGCAAGGACTCACTCGTGTGTACAGAACTCATCCATTGTGCTCAGCCTCTTGATGTGGAACTGGGAGTCTAACGGTTCTGTACACCTTCCCACACATCTCAGTTCATCTCTGATCTCCATCAGGAGACCCAATACCCACTTCTGAAGTCATTCACATTTTGTATCAACATTTGAAAGGAATTGGATCAGGATTTTCTTATACTATTGTTATATTAGCATTACTGTAGTGTTGCTAATGTGCTACATGCAATTTATAATCTTACAAGTTCCCACATTTGTAGTTGATTTTATGTGGTCTTCTCTTTCAAACTATTTTATGTGCCATTTATTGCTTATTAAAATACTATTTTTAATCAAAATAATATTAAGTAAGACCTGTAAGTAGTATAAAGCGACGCCTTTCGTCAAACTTTTTGACAGATACCATGCCCCCTTTTTCAGCCAATGGGAGGCTGTGGTGGGCGGATGTCCAGCCCCCTTTTCAACCAATGGTGTGTTGTTATGGTCAGCTGTCCCTCCCTCCACCCGAGCCAATGGTGTGTCATTGTGGAGCGGATGTCCCGCCTTCCCCCACTGAGCAGTCCTGAGCCTCAAGGTCCAAATACCCGCCACCGCATTCCCCTCGAAAAAGCACATATTAGTGACGAGGGTTGGAAGGCGATCATGTCTGCCACGGGGTTGAGCGCGCTCTATTATAACCCTAAGGAAGCGGGGAGTTACGGCAGCGTGGGGAGTCTGTTGAGGGCCATGACTTCCCCAGGTGTGAGCGCCACGTGTGGCGGCGTGTGAGCTTTAAGAGAAACAGGATGCTGGTACCTGAAATGGACTGGCAGTGGCAGGCCGACTTGGTGAACATGAGAGACTACAGTGAGTTCAACGATGGTTTGGCGACGTATATATACGTATAGACGTAATTTTGCCGTAAATATACGTATATTCGACGAATCAATGCCCACTGGGAAGACCCTTTTGACAGTCTTTAAAAGCTTATGCTTTCTCTTCAGGGTCCCAAACTGCTAAGCAGATAACGGTATGTTCCCTTTCAAGGTGTTCAAGGTGATTTTAGCTATTGCCTGTACAAGATCACCTGAAGCCCCACAGAGAATAGGTTTCCGCTGACTGGGGCTGGCTTTCACCAGAAAATGTAAGAGTCAGGTTTCACTGAACTCGTGAAGACATGTCGACGGACCGAATGTGTTTTTTTTTTACTGAGTCTATGGTTGCAAGATCACTGACTTTAATTTTTTTTTTTAAATACATAAGACGTGGGTACATCTGGGGGGGAAAGACTTGTTCGCAAGCGATAGTCTTCTGGGGTGTCGGCATTTAAATCCACCAACAAGTAACCGAAAGGTTTTTTAGTAGCGTCATTGAACGCTTCCAAATAAAATTTGGCTTTACCAGGGTACATCTGCCGGGACAGGGTTATAATCTGTAGTTTATCTCTAGGGTTTTTAAACAGCACCATGGAATTTGTATCTAACGCTACGGTTCTACTTTTCCGGCTTTGACAAAACACATTTTGGATGATATACATGATCATATACATGATGCTGAGGTTTCGGTGGTGTACGTATTTGGTTAAAGCTTTTTCTATCTCATTATTTTCACACGCAGACTCCATCAAATCATCAACTATAATCAAATTTACTCTACCCGGTGGCAGTAGCTGGTCGTCGGAAAACGACGTCGGTAGTCCTTCTATAAACTGAATGTATGGAAATTTCACAAGCAACTCAGCGGATAGAGGTTGCCAGCAGCTGTAACACCAGACTATGTTTTCGGGTTTACGAGTCATAACGGTATCACCGTTCTCCAAGAGCTGTTTTATAAAATAACTTTTACCGCAATTCGAGGGTCTGGACAAAATGCTTGAAAAAGGGTGTTTTAACCTGACATCCATCGTGTTAATATCCGTAGGGCAATGATGTCAAATTTTCTTGCAGCACCCGCTTGTCGTACACCACCTTTTGGGTTTTCTTTAAGGTCCGGCTCTCAATGTGCCAATCCTTTTTAACACGCACGATCATCGGCTGTTGAATAGAAATGTTTAAATTCCCGGCACTCAGCATAAGGGTTAACGCCATAGTCAAAAACCAAGTCCCGCAGACTCTCAAAGTTAACATTTTCACCATTATTACGCTCAATGTGAACAGGCTTTCCCACCAGACAGCTTGTACCCATACGACTTGGGCCCTGTTGATACAAACTTGATGTGTTGTCCAGCATCGATTTCGCTGGTCAGCTCATGATATGGCGTAAATAAGTACCTGAACAATTAATCGGGGTTTCTCACAATGGTGGTCTGTGGTAAATTGTCTCTTTGTCTGTACTTCCCCCCACAAACTGTTCAAGGCAATTTTTGAAAGCTGTCTTTTGGCCGGATTCTTTTTAATGTTGCCGGGGTCCAGCCGGACACCCTCTTTTTCATAATATTCGCTGATATATCTTTGTTGTTTCGCAACATCCGTACACCACTCTGGAAACCCCGAAGCTCCCTGTTTCCCTTTCAGATGCAGTTTGATGTAGTCGGTAAAAAGATCGTGTGAGGCCTTTTCGAAATGCCTAATTTCGTACATTTTACACACTCTATACCCCAGATCTAAGGCCATCTGTAATTCCGGGGTGCACCAGACACCAGTCAAGGCGCGATCTTCATCACTGTGCTCACAGGGGGTGGTCTGTTTTGTTTCACCACATGTACGACAGTGTTGACAGTTTTTTGTCAATTTTGGTTGGAAGAACTGGAAAGTACAAACGTCTGGGTGGGTAAACTTTCACCTTCACTAAACCGAAATACCGTTTTAAATCTCCAAAGTTGTTATATATTATTCGGGGGTGCCCCAGTGGGTATTTTTTATTTTTTAGTTTTGTTCACGGATACAGACTGGTGAAATCATAGTAATGAATTTTTTCACCGGGCTGCGCTGTGTAATACAAACAAATCGCATTTGTTCTCCCCCCAAAAAGCGACTCATGCGGTTGCAGAGGCTCTGGTAACTGCGCAGCTGTTAGAAATTTACCCAAGTCTCCATTTTCAACAAGCATGTCTCTGAACTCTTGCTCCCACGAAACACGCACGTTAAAACCTCATTTGAGAAAATTAATTTTAACCATCGTCTTTCTGTACAACCAACCAAAAGTAGTGTTTGTCAGCGGATTAAAATCGTTTTCACAATAACAAACGCTACAACCGTGAAAAAAACAACCGTTGAACTCAAAGGCTGTCGGCACTCCGTCAATTACAGCATAACCATCCACAAAATATGGGCCAACCTTGAACTCACCGGCCGTGGTTAACGCGTGTTGGATTTTAACGGGCTCTGTGTGTTCGATGTACATAAGCCATTGAATGCTGGGTGTAGAAAATCATTTTTGCTGCCGGTGGTAATTTTCATGGGGTAGCAACGCAATCGTCTCTTCCTGTAAAAACATAAGTCTGAACATAGCCATGCAGACACTAGCGATGGTCACAAACTGAAAGGGGTCGATGCACACAACGCAGGCGGCCCCTGACTCAGTCACGCGTGTCTGTCTGGTCATATTCATGACCTCGTCCCGAAACCTGATACAGCCTTCTCTTAGAATTGCCACATCCAACTGGCAGTAACGTTTCAACTCTCTGTAAGTTAAACACACTTCCCCTGCATTGTTCTTACCAAACCAAAAACTCGGCTTTCTTGCTCGGCAGCACGTAGTTAACGCCGTAAAGTTCTGGCGGCGGCATCGGTCCGACATAATTTTGGTTTTCTGAAGTGTTCATCAAGTGTGGAAAATTCCCCTTAGCCCCAGGGAACCCCATGGCGGCCGGCAGTTTGCTTAATTTCATAGGTAGAACGTTTAAAGAATCGACAAATCTGATGTTCAGAGCTTTTTACAGTCATACACATTATCTTGCCACCCTGATTAATTAGTTCAACGTCCATCTTTTCAGCTAACAACTGTCTGATTACTAGGTAATTGTCATATCCCTTGCCATTGTGCGATATGAACGTATGGTTTTCAAAACGTCTATCAATAAATTTACACACAAAATCCTTTAGACAAGTTTCACCATAAAATTCCCAGCTTCGTTTATTGTCAATATGAAGGGCGTGGACGTAATTTGGTATGTGTGTCCCCGTTTCTTGCTTGCATTCAAAGTCGAAAAAAATGTACTTGTTTGAAATTTAGGGGTTGTCCAAAGGCGGTATGTAGCACAAATGTGTGTCTAGGGTGTCGATCACGTTGTTACAACGCGAGCAGTTTCTCTTTACATTTGGGACTTGCGAGGTTATAAACCCCACATTTCTCACAAAAGACCCTGCGCTCACACTTACTCACACCCGTCGCAGCATTCCGCAAGTGTCTCGCCAAACACTGAGAGCTACGACAAAAGACCTTACAGGCCGGGCAATTCTGAATTTCGGCATCAATTTTGCAACAGTGGGGATCTAAACAGGTTTTACAAGCTTTAACACAGGCATGTGCGTTCTTGTGGCTATACGCCGCATGGCAGTTAGTGCAAAAATACGCCGCCCCCACAAAAGCTTTAATATTTAAAACCCCATAAAAATGCTCTTCATGCAGTAGAACAAAAAGTATTTTAGAAATTTGGTGGTGTGGGCCACGTTGTAAAATATTTCCAATCACCCTGGTCGTGGTACAAAATTTTAATGACCACCTTTAAATGTTTTTCAAAAGCGGTAATGTCTGACAAACTAATTTTCCGATTCTCTGGAAAACCCAACTCTTTGTGCATTCGTTTAGCGCCCTGTAACATTTCCCCATCGGTACAACCCTCATTCAACAAACCGTACACACACCCGGCGAAACACAGATTACCGTCCGTGTAATGTAAGTCGATAAGGTGCGCTTTTTTCTGAGCAATTACCCGGCTGTACAGAACGGATTTAAATCTTCGGCGGGCACCCCCCTGCATATTCCTAACTATCGTCACCACTAAGCGGTGGCTGTCATCGGTGAGAACCTCTGTGTGGCTCTGTAAGAGGTCCGAGATGTGGCTTAAAAAATCGGCAGCATTTAATTCTCCGGGATGTCTCCTGCGTGAGAACAAGGGCTTGTTAAAACCACCCGCAGTCAAACGCAGCTATACAAAATCATTTGCCCCGATGTTTGGAGAAAGTTCATCCAATATTCTCTGGACTGCACCATGCACAGCGTCTATAGCCTGTACATACGAGGTTATTCTGTCGAGATTAACAAAACGAAATTCTTCATGGTGCTCTGTTGCTCTAAAATTATTATAAGACCTGTTATAACTATGTATACGCTCCAGGAAAACTAAGGGGTCTCTATTCGCCCCTGCACCGCCACTAACCTGATTCAGATCGTTCAGTACAACCGGTTCTCGGTTACCGACATCCTGTTCTGCTACAACAACCTCGGGCCTTAAGTTATTTTCTACCACGGCATTCTCATTGTGTGGTTCGGGCGGCCCTTGGGAAATCTGATGCCTCTCTCTGAATCTTTGACGACGCAACAAACATGCTTTTGCCAGTTTAATTCTTTTATTTATGTACAAATGCTTGCTGTTGGCAAGTGCTCGGTCTTTTAAACACTTTTTAGACCGCATGTTTAGTCATTTATCACCGGGGTTTTGCACCAATGAAGCATGAAATATCATCATCATGGTCTGAAATCCTGAGCTTAGAGCGGCATCTTCTGTAGAAATTATATCTAAGAGGTTAGCGATGAAAACCTGGATCTGTTTTGGAAACAAGGTCTGTACACCGGCTAAAACCGCTCTTAGATGCTCTAAAGCTCGTTTTTTGGCCACCTCATTACTGATCGCCGTTGATAGTGACTGTGTAATACCGCGCACTGAATCTAGCACATCACCCAACACCAAGTCTTTAGGCGCGTTATGATTTTTCTCCGCAGGCTTGACACGTCTGGCTTTGGTCAGGGTCTAAACAGCCGTCTCCGATGCAGTCACCACCTTAGGGTCCAACGTTTCCGCCACATTTGTTTCGCCGCTCGTCGATACAGCGGCTGTGTGAAAAAATAAAAGATTTTTTATTACCACGCCAATAATCCACATCTCAAAATCAGAAAACTACACGGTGTTAAAAATAAAAGACTTTTCAACACAACAATCAATGAAATCTAAACTGTTAAAATCAGAAAACTACGATAACTATGATAAAAACGCCACACATGTGGTGCATCCTTACACACAGGGCTGCAGGTGAACGGAACAAGTTACACGGACATGTTGTTACACCGGTTTCCTTTACGGCTGTGGTGGCGCTACTGGGTCAAGCGGCGTGGTTAACGGCCTATAGACCCGCGCACAGACCAGTCGCTTTTAACTTTAAAAGCTAAGCAGTTTTAAAATAAGGTTTTTTAACACTCCCAAACAGAAAACAACACTGGGGGGTTCTACAGTGTGTATTCCAAAATACAGCGTCTTTTGCACAGAACCTGTGGTAACACCATCCCGCTGATTACGCAGGCAAATTTTTTTGCCCTGCTAGATCAGATCGCCCAGTGTGGTTCGCATGGCTTTAGACACGGGGAGCGGAAGGGGTTTATGAATGCTTTTTCAGATGCCGCAAAGTTTCTCAGCAATGTTGGGGTGGTGGTTACGTGTACCGAACTAATTTTCCGCACCAACATTTAATTGTTGAATGCAAACAGGAGCCAGTAACGCGTGTGTGCTGCGTTGTTTCAGTGTTTGAAAACCCCCACTTGAAATAAAGCGGTTCACATTTCACATACTTGCAAACTGGAGTCTGTAACTTGTGTAAAAAGTGCTGCTGCGCTGTTTCTGTGTTTGAAAACCCCCTGTTGAAATAAAGCGGTTCACATTTCACATGGTGTTTGTCCTGCGAATTCTTTCCGTGAGACTTTACGCAGTCAGTGTGTGTGTGTGTGCTTGCACCCCTGCTGCTTTTGAGACTCAGCTTGTGCAGCGTATAAGCAGCCTGGCCGGACAACCACTCGGCCACCCGGCCACGGCTAGCTAGCGCCGCTCACACCCCGGGATCTCGCAGCCCGCACCAGACTCCCTGCGCCGCCGTAACTACCCGATTTCCTAGGGTTATAATAGAGCGCACTCAACCCCACGGCAGACATGGTCCCCTTACAAACCAATACACACTTTCACACACCTAAAGCGAGGGATGCACTGCCTTGGGGCTTTGGGACCCTGAGGCTCCGGACCGACCGGCTGGGGGGGAGGCGGGAGTTCCAACAACGACACACCATTGGCTCCTGAGGGGGTGGGACATGCACAAATAACAACACGCCATTGGCTGGCAAGGGGGCGGGACAGCCAACCACCGCAGACTACCATTGGCTGGAAAAGGGGGCGTGGTACCTGTCAAAAGTTTGACGAAAGGTGTCGCTTTATACTACTAACAGGTCTGTTTTGAGTCTCATGATGATTCTCTTCTGGATCTGAAAAAAAACAAGCAAATTTGTTTCCGATGTATTTTTCAATTTTATCAGATTTTTTCAGGTGAATGCAGTCGATACATTCAAGTTTTTATATGATGACAGGACCTACACTTAGGGCTCAGTACTGATAACACTGCTGATATTGATAGAGTCGAAATAAGTGATGTATTGGCAGCTTTATCTGAGGCGAGAAGTCCTAGAACACCTACAAAAATGTTTGGATTCAGAGGAAGAAATATTTTTCTACCTCACCCAATCCTATTGCATTACCGAGGCTGAAGTTGGCTGCTTATTCGCCAGTTTCTTATTCGCGTTTTTTGTTCCACCTTAAATGCTGCTGCTGTGATGTTATGCCGCCTTTCGCCTGTAGATGGCTCTCTATAGTCATTTTTAAAAATACTAATCCGAGTGGATTACTGCACATATCCTCAGTAAAGGGGAATATGTAAGTAATGATTATCCAAATTGCATTTTTATATGAAACACATTTCAGAAAATCGAAAACCAATTTTCAAAACTCACAATAACACAAACTGGCATGTTAGACAACAAGTAAATAAGACAAAGGCAAAACGTGAAGTCTCAAAATCTTGCATTTTGCAAGAAATGTTATTATAGCAGTTTACAATGGGACATTTAGAACATGGCATATGAGAATATATGGTTAACGGAGGATGAGCAAAGGGTGATGACACTTTCTGCTTATTGCTATGACCCTCCCTCCTGATTATAAAATCGTCTCACAATTCTGCCACTGAGGTGTGAGACACAATGTAACAGACTCTCAAAATCCTGAACTTCAGGAAATGTTGCTGTACCATTTTTAAAATATGACCCTCTGAATATGGTATGAGAGAATTCATAGGGAAAAGCTAATTGCTCTTTCTGTTGTATTGCGATGGCCCCCGTTTAGAAAAAAACATCTCAGAATTCTGACACAAAGGTGTGAGACACAATGTAACAAATTATGAAAATCATGAAGTATAAGAAAATTTACTGTACCTTTTTTTAATATGACCCTCTGAAAATGGCATGTGAGGATTTATAGTCAACAAAATAGCACCCCTTCTGCTGAATTACTTTTTCCCTCCTTACTCGTTACCAAAACATCTTAGTATTCTGACACTAAGGTAAGAGAAGATTTGTAATTACAAAACTTCTGTTGCATTTCTGCGTTGTGACATTCTGAACATGGCATGGTAAAGTATATAGAAAACCTAGATCAGAACAGGTTAAATGTAATTCATAGTGATTTATATTTTTTAAATTCTTTCTAAATGAAAAAATGTTTTTCAGTGATTATGACACTTCGGTATTACATAAAATATGCTTCAATGCCAAAATAAATAATAATGGAAAAAATACCCACAGTGGACATTCATAGTTGCGATTATAGGAATGTTATATATCAGGTGAGTAGCTGTGTCAGCATGCGTAGGCTGCAAATGAACAAGTAAAAGGTTATTCCATGCTGAAAAGAGAAGAAAGGAAACATAACATGTTGGCCGTGGAGCCTTCTTCAGGTGTGAGAAAGACAGGTCAGTAAACAAAGATAATTTTCTTTATCTTTGCTTACTGCAGTTTATCTTTGATGACAACATCAAAGATGTTAGGAAGTTTTACAGCTAACAGCTCCACATCAACTTCCTTTTATAACTAACCTCATCAGATCCTTCAACTCCCAACTCTTCCAATTTCTCACTTCAGAGAAGGATAAAAAACTCAATCATCCTCTACAGAGAAAAACCATCAACACCCCTACCACCTCCACCAATCCTAACCTCGTTTTTACTATACCCTCTGACCTTTCCCTTTCACCCTTTTGCATCCTCGGCTCACATATTTTAAAATTACAATAGACTGTATAGTATTTGTTTTAAATTAAGGTAAATATGTCAAAATATCAAAATCCAACTGCACAGTGCTATCTTAACAATGCTTGTCAAGTCTCAAACAAACCTGCATTGTATTTTTAAAATATTTCAGCAGAGGATTCAACTGGAGTATAAATGAAGATTCGACGATAATTTGTTTTGGGTGAATATGGTTTTCTGGGGAGTTGCAATGTTGGGCATTATTGGACATTTCTCGGTGACCCTGACACGTGTTAAACACTCGCATTTCCTGCAAATATTAAAATGGTTATGGTTTCGCTGAAAAATCCAATCGACTAAAGACAACGTTTACATCGCAAAAGAACCCCGTCCCTGGGTGGACTCGAACCACCAACCTTTCGGTTAACAGCCGAACGCGCTAACCGATTGCGCCACAGAGACTGACTGGTGTGTTCTTTTCTCGAATCAGAAGTTTTCGGTTACAAAAAATCTCTTACCTTTTATTTTTCCAGATGGTAATATTTCTTCTGCACTGTTAAAGAATTGAATTTCATTTATCGCAAGCTGTGTGAATTTAAAAAAAAACAAGTTTTCCAGAAAGGAAATGAACACATGCATTTAACGAAATCAAGCCCTTTGTGATTGCCCGAAATGGTACGTTCTGTACTGCAAGATAGGAAGAAAGACACGGCTGGGATTTGAATCTCGGTTCTTTTGTTTAATAGAGAAGCGCTTTAACCAACTAGGCTACGGTGACAGGACACCCATCACCTTTTACAGCCACTTGGACACACCGCTCTGAGACATCTGCGTTCAGTAAGCGCTGAGCCTGCTCTCAGACCAAATTGCCTCTTTTACATAGCAGCCCCGACACTGAGAAACGAAGAGAACTGGCTTTTATCCGGCATTTTTCATGTCCAATGCGTTTGACATCTCCCAAGGGCGACAGAGTTCTTTTGCGACACTATTTCTTCTTCTTTTTTATTTCTGTACGCTTTGATAAAAAACGAGAAATCGTGCAAGGGAAAAATGTCTTTTTTTTCATGGAGAAAACGTGCACCAGGAAATGTTCTGTTGAGAAGAAATGATTTAACATGATACGTGACCTAATTTATCGGAGCAATTGCTCAACCAGCAAGGTCTGGAGAGTTTGGTGGATGTGATAATTATACGGTGTTGTGGAAGAAAACAGTCTTTCTTTGAATTCTCAGTCAATCGGAATTTCAGTGCGAAACATAAACCCCTTGTCTGATTTAAAGAGATTATATTTTAAAACTCATAAAAAATCAGAAAACACATGTTTCTCACTTTGAAATTTTAGACGGAGCGGTGCATAACTAGTAGCGACGCTGAGCACCCTATGGGGGAATTCAGGTCATGTGAAATGCCACCGGTTTAATAAACAACGCGTCTGGTTTCGGATCATAAGATTGTAGGTTCGACTTCTACCTGGCTCGTGTAAATTTTATTCAAGCTCCTCAGTAATAATGTATATTATGTAATGAACCGCACCTGAAAGCAAACGTTGGGTCTGTTTCCTTTGTTTTCCAGCATGAAATAGCAAATCGTTACTAAAAGCAGCTGCTAATGTCCAATAGCGGTTTTTTTTTTCAAATTACATTTTCAGGCTTCAGACACTTTTTAATAAAACAAAGGTGTCCGGAAACACATTAACTTTCAGGTTTGCTTGAACCTGTATTAAAAAAAGTTATCTGAAACTTCCGGGATTCCATTATCTGATGTAGCTGTCTCTAAAGTTGGACGTGATGTTAAGCAGATGTGAACTGTGCCTTTTCACTTAAAAAAAAAACAGTTCTTTTTTTCCCCCTTCACTCCAATGCTGGAGACTGTAAGCCTGTGTGAGCTCCACACTGCGTGTCCTGTACTGCTCTATTTTGTTTAGATTATCTATGTGGTGTACAGATAGAACTCAACTGCATGGTGTGAATTCCGTGTTCAGGACCAGCAGAACCTGAAAAAGTAACAGCTGACCTCGACATGATTTGAACACACAGCCTCCTGATCTGGCATCAGACACGCTACCATTGGGCCATGAAGTCACGGCTGTCTGTGCCTTTGAATTCCCCAAAGGAGACAAATCAGCTTCACAAAGAAAAATCTGTGAAGAGCGCAGCTCTTCCAAAGAGTCTTTTCTTCCCAGACCACATTTTATTCTTCATGCGCAGCTCTTGTGTAGGTGTTGTTCTCAATTACAGATCCAGGAACACTGATTGTTTTTTCTATTTTTTTAAATTAAGTACCCCATGGTGCAACGGTAGCACGTCTGACTCTAAATCCCCAAGTTCATTTTCAAAGTATATCGGAGTCAATTGATACTGATCAGGTTCTGCTGCTACTGAACCCGCAGTCTTCACCTTAAAGTTCAATTCCCCAAGCCTTTTGACCTTATATGTCCATCCCTTCTCGTCAAAACTCGTATTTTCACAGGGTACCCTTCAGAAATCGCAGTATAGAATGAAAAAAACTCCAGTAGATCTCGGCCGCTGTTAGTGATTTTCCTTTTAAAATAAATGAATCTCTGGAAATTTTACGGAGTGTATCACTTTCACTGAGACCTAGAAGTGTTAAGTTGTACATGCGTCTTTGTGGCTCAGTTGTTAACAAAAAGGGTGGTGGTTTGAGCCCTTCCAGGGACGCTATGAGCCTTTTAATGTACACACCCTCCTCACTTCATTTCTCCACGGCCGGTCTTGTATCGCTAACAAATACAGAGCCCGTAGGAGGCAGTAAGCTCGCATATTTTTTTTCTTATAAAATATACTTTATTCTGAAAAAAACACATCTCAAAAAGAAAACATCTCACACATCATCACTTCACATAATTAAAACAACGGCGGAACGGCGGTGATTGTCCGTTATCAATCTTTGCAAGGGTGGGCGGATTTGCGCTATTATGAGAGTCCCTCCAAACCCTACCGTTTGCTGTAAACCATTAATCCCTGTACAGGGTCCATAGGCCTTTCCAGCGCTCCTTTGCCGTGGGGAAACCCCATTTAGCAATGTCGCGCTTCATCCTTCTCCTGAGGTCCGCCAGGATCCTCTCCTCCAGCTCTCTCGCTCCCCACTCGATGTTGTGCCGGATGAGATTGTTCCTTGCGTCCCACAGGCCTTTTTTTGTGAGGGTCAGCAGAAGCCATATCAGGAACTGCGTCCCTCTGTCCAGTCCGGTAGGTGCCAGCCCCAGCAGAATATACTGGTAACTGAGCACCGCAACCCGTCCCCAGGAGTTGCATGGTGCTGTCCATTCTGCCCCACACCGCCTTGGCGAAGGGGCAGCTCCAGAACACGTGCTCCTGAGTCTCCTCGACGAAACACGTGTCCCGGGGGCAATGCGGGTTCCTGGTAAGCAAGTGTCTGTAGAGGACCTCTCTGGTAGCCAGTCTCTTGTGTACGGCCATCCAGTTGAGGTCCTTCAGTTCGTTGTCCAGTTCTTTAGGCTGCATCCTTTCCCAGACTTGTCTGGGAACTTGCAGCCTTTCGTCAGTGACCAGATGCCCCCTCACCTCTTTGTACAGAGCTCCACTTGACAGCGTGGGTGTAGAACTTTGGTAGCCTCTCTGCCTTGGGCCCAGTGTTTGACCACTGGACCAAGTGCCTCATCGGGATGGAGAGCCACAGCCTGACAAAGTACTGGTACTTGTGGCCGATGGGCTCCCGCAGCGCCCGGCAGAGGTTGCAGTAAAAGATGCAGTCGAGTTTCAGGGGGAAATGTGGGACATCTCGACCCCCTTCCTCGACCGGCTGACACATCCGGTTTCTCGTGATGAACTCGTACCTGCCGCCCCAGACGAAGCCACCCTGGCGATCCTCTCGGTCCAGTTGTTGGTCTCGTTGTCCCGGCTCTGGAAGGAAACCCCCAGTATTCTGAGGGGCTCCATGCAGAGCTCGAGACCGTCCGGTGCCGTCGTCCTGTGCTTCCAGGGCCCGAAGAACTTCAGTTTGCTCTTTCGGCGGTTGAGCTTCGACCCCGAGGCTCTGGAGTATTGCTCCATGACCTGCAGGGCCCTCCTCAACCCCCTGTCCGACCTCAGGAACAGCGTCGTGTCGTCGGCGTACTGGTAGATCTTCAGGGTTTCCCCCGTGCCTCCCGGTATCTCCAGGCCGTCGATGACGGGGTCCCGTTTCACCGCCTCTGCTAAGGGCTCTGTGAAGAGAACATAGAGAAGGGGTGAAAGGGGGCAGCCCTGTCGTACTCTGGATTCCTGGGGAATGAAATCCCCCAGGTTTCCGTTCACGTTCACTCTGCTGCCCACGTCAGAGTACAGAATCTGAATCCGGCGGCTGAAACTCTCTCTGAAACCGAAGCGTTCCAGCACCCTGAACAGATAGCTGTGGTTCACTCTGTCGAAGGCTTTCTCCTGGTCCAGGCTGACCACCATCATGGGCACGTTCCGGTCCTCGGCCCAGGCGATGGCGTCTCTGGTCAGCTGGAGGTTCCAGCTGACGGATCGCCCCTCCACCCCACACGTCTGGTCGCTGTGGATGATGTGGGGGAGGGCGGTTCTCAGTCTGCCGGTCAGGAGCTTGGACAGGATCTTTACGTCCACGCAGAGCATCGTGATCGGCCTCCAGTTTTTGAGGTCGGCGGCGTCTCCTCCCTTGAAGAGCAGGGAGATGACGCCCTCCCTCATGGTGTCTCCGAGTTTCCCCCGGCGGAAGATCTCCTGCGCCACTTCCACCAGATCTGCCGCCAGGGTGTCCCAGAAGCAGGTGTAGAATTCCTTGGGGAGTCCGTCCGGCCCCGGCACCTTGCACCTTGCCATTCTCCATGGACAAGAACGCCTGACAGAATTGCTGTTTTTTATGCATGCTAAGTTTCTGATTCCTCACTCTGTTTCATGTGTAGAGATGGATAAGACTTTATTGATCCCAAAGGGAAATGGACGTACATGTTCATGAACATGTTTGCATGTTCTTTTGTAATATACACTTTTTGTGATTTTTTTGTATATCTAAGCAAGTGTTCCTGCATCCCTCTTCTGCACTATGTATAGTCATGGCTTTTTTCTGTTTGCTTATTTCAAAGTAACACCTGCTCCATTTCTAAAACTTTTTGCTCTTGTGCATTTTTGTATTTTTTACACCTCTAGCACTTTAACGTCCTGAATTTATATTTGCCTTAATTTGTAGGACGAATTTTAGTTTTAGCCTTAAAAAGCTTCAGTTTTCACTATCTTTTGTTTCTTGTCCTTCAACTGTTATTATTGATCACCGAAGTATTGTACTTGACATGACTTCATTCACCCTTTCCTGAACGTCTGTGAGTGGCAGAGATAGTGCTGTCTCTGGTGCGATCTTTTGCAGCTGACATTTCACTGTTTTAAACGAATAAGAAATTAAATTGCTCATAAATCACTTATTCTAAATAAACATAGCGTAATTGCTCTCTGAAAATGTTTTCTTGTTCATTTTGGAGACCTTGATCGAAACTGATTTTAGATGTCAGAAAGGATTTATTTTCTCTGTGTGTTTCTGTGTGCGTATTTCCTACATTGTTTTGTCGAGATTTTAACTTAATATTTAGGCTCAGATTTCAACTATAAATCTCACACTAATTACTAGCGGTAAATACTGATGTTTTGCTCCCTCTTACCACAAAAATCTATATGTATTGTATCTGGGATGACCTAATTTTTGTACGTGTACCTACTGTGATTCGGAAACGGAACGGTTAAAGATGGCGACAAGTCAGGCACTCAGAGGGAGGGGGAGGGGGGGTGCGTCTTCCTGTCTCCATAACTAAAATGCCAAATAGGAGTGGCTTAAGCGATGTACACAGTCATGTAACTGACAGTTTGAGGTAGCCTATCGTATAGATTTCGCTTTGTTGCTGATAGATTAAGCTTTCGAAACTCAGCCCCAAAGTCATGTGACTGATTTTTCACCCTTCATTGGTTAAACGCAATGATCACATGCACCACCATGGTAACTGGGATGTGTAGTTTTTAATTCAGTTTGAATTATAACTGTACGTACTGTCTTCATATTTGGCAAGGGCTTTAAAGAGAGGGCGCTCCAAAAATTTTCGATGCCGTCGTCCTGGAAGAATTTGACCTCAGAACGTTTGACTAGCCTACTGTATGCTCCTAAATTAATATCATTTATGACCTTCTATCTATCTATATACCTTCTTCTGCTCCTCTTCTTTTTATGCTCAGCTACTAAAATTTCCCTTTAGCGGTAAAATTTCCTATAAATATTCAATACTAAGCGGATTAAAATGTGCACAGTAAAGAGATTAAATTATTAAATCTTTTCACTACCGACTAATGCACCATGAGTGCCTGTCGGTACCGTGCATTTTGAATGGCTGCATCTGTATAATAAAGTTTATTATTATTATTATTATTATTATAATAAAGGGCTTGTCTTCTTGTCCTGTGTTTTCAGGCTCAGAGGCCAGTGTTCTCCCTGATGCTGGGGAAAGGGCACCTCTTGAACAGCAGCACAGTGAGGAGGAGGAGTGGAGCTCCAGTCTGATGCAGGAGACAGAGATCACTGCTGCAGAAGGGAAAGAGACACTCAGTGAGCAGCACACAGAGAGCAGACAGAGTGTGGAGGATCTGGACTCTGTGCCCATGATGAAGACGGAGCCTGAGAGTGGGACACCTGGACTCTTAGTATGTGATGCTTTTACAGAGAAGATTAATAATCAGGACACGAACAATATGTCACAAGGTTGTAATGAACTTTACTGTGTCTCTGTACAAGAGCTCAAAGAAGAACTGAGTGAGTTTAATCTTACAGATAAGGACATGGAGCCCCAGTTGATTGACCCCGCAGAGCTGAAGAAGGAGCCCCAGGTGATTCAGACTGCTGAGCTGCACACTGAAGGACACTGCAGAGCACGAGACCCTCCGGCGCCGTCGTCCTGTACTTCCAGGGCCCGAAGAACTTCAGTTTGCTCTTTTGGCGGTTGAGTTTCGACCCCGAGGCTCTGGAGTATTGCTCCATGACCTGCAGGGCCCTCCTCAACCCCCTGTCCGACCTCAGGAACAGCGTCGTGTCGTCGGCGTACTGGGAGATCTTCTGGGTTTCCCCCGCGCCTCCCGGTATCTCCAGGGTCCCGTCACACCGTCTCTGCTAAGGGCTCTTGAAGAGCAGGGAGATGATGCCCTCCCTCATGGTGTCTCCGAGTTTCACCCAGCGGAAAATCTCCTGCGCCACTTCCACCAGATCTGCCGCCAGGGTGTCCCAGAAGCAGGTGTAGAATTCCTTGGGGATTCCGTCCGGCCCTGGCACCTTGCCATTCTCCATGGACAAGAGCGCCGCCTTCAGCTCCTCGGCCGCGATCGGACCCTCCAAGTCCTCCCTCACCTCCTCAGGTACTCGTGCCTTCAGCTCCTCCAGAAAAGCATCGCCTGCCTCCACCTCCGTCTGCTTTTCTGAAAAGAGCTCCGTGTAGAAAGCGGTGGCCGCTTCTACCTTGTCGCTCTCGTCCAGCACTTCCTCTCCATCTCCCCGTCTCAGGCCGTGGATCACCCTCTTTTTCTGGGCTCCTCGGACCTGAATGAGTTTGCGGAGCCTCTCCTTCAGGTCCCGTGCCCGGGCTGAATTGAAGGCTCCTCCCCCGTTAGCCGAGCTGTACTCCTCCTCTAGTTGTCTCTGGAGTCGTGCAGCTTCCTTCCTCTCCCTGGCCGCCTTCCGTCTGCAGTACGTCTGCGCCAGGGTTCGGGTCCTGTCTTTCACTGACTCCCACCATTCCACCACGGAGCTGTAGCCGTCTCTCAGATCGCCCCAGCTCGCGTAGTCTTTCCGGAACAGTGCCCTGAAGTCGTCTTCCTCCAGTATCTCCCGGTTCAGCTTCCAGTACCCACGACCAAATGCCGGCAGGCTGGTGTTAGCCACCACCGTCAAGCGCTCGTGGTCGGAATACCACGCCGGGGACACCGTCGCCGACTCCAGGGAGCAGGTCGTGTGCAGGAAGATGTAGTCCAGGCGGCTGCACACTCCCCGGGAGTTTTTCCAGGTTGTTCCGGCGTCGTTAGGGCGACACCGTCTGAAGCCGTCTACTAGGGAGAACTGCTTAAGTAGCGATTCCAGCTCTGCCGAGCTAGCGTCGCTCCCCTTCTCCCGGTCGACGTTGAAGTCCCCGCCAAGCACCACCTGTCTGTTGGTGGTGCAGCAGCTGGCCAGGTCAGCAAACACTTCCTTCAGGATAGAGGGTTCTGTTGGAGCATAGACGTTAATTGCTCTCAACTTCTGCCCCCTCCAGTCGATGTGTGCGACCAGGATCCGGCCCTGCACCACCGGGAAGGAGGAAACCAGCGTCATCTCTGGGTTTCCGAGGAGGATTCCCACTCCGGAAGAGTGGACCCCTCCTACACTCCAGCATGATTCTCCCTTCATCCATTCCCTGGTGAATGTCAGCTTGTCGCTTTCATCCTTCAGGTGGACCTCCTGTAAGAAACAAACTGAGAGGCCAGATCATGAAAGACTCCCCGTCTTTTCAACGGGTCTATTAGCCCTCTCACGTTAGTTGTTAGAAAGGTAAGTTTCACAATCATGATTAAACAAGTGAAAGTTGAACCTCCTCTCTTTGTGCTTACAGTGGAAAACTTGGGAGTCTACATCTGGGCACTGTTTAGCCTAGATGTAGCTCCTCTTGTCTGGGTCCTGGGGGGAATATGCTGGGCTCCCTCCAGGTCTCGCTGGGGACTGAAAGGTAAACATGCTGGACAGGTCCAGCCCTACCATCAGTCCCGGCTCCAGGGCGGCTTCAAAGTAATCCTCGTCTTCCTCGAGGATACTCTCCGCCACCGCTTTGGGAAGGGTTTTTTCTTCCCTTTCTCCAGGAGTTTCGGGGACCTCCAGTTGCTCCTGGGCCTCGGGGGAAGGGGGCTCCACTTCCTGGGCTGCCTCTTCCTGTTGTTCCTGGGCCTCGGGGGAGGGGGTTCCGACATCCTGGGCTGCCTCTTCCTGTTGTCCCTGGGCCTCGGGGGAGGGGGTTACCTCTTCCTGGGCTGCCTCCTCCTGTTGTCCGTGGGACTCGGGGGAGGGGGGTTCTGTTTCCTGGGCTGTCACTTCCTGTCGTCTTTGGGCCTTGGGGGGGAGGGTTTCCATTTCCTGGGCTGCCTCCTCCGGTTGTTACTGGGCCTCGGGGGAAGAAAGTTCCGTTTCCTCTAGGACGAGGAAACGGTTCTCCCTTACCACTCTTTTCTTTTGTCCTTCCGAAGGTGGATCCGCCCTGAATCTCTTCTCCCGCTTTCTCTTTCCCTTCTTGCTGGGAGTTATTAGGGCCCTTTCTCCGGTCGGCCATTTTGTCCGTCGTCCTGGCAGCCATCTTGTGGCACTGGTGCAGCTGGGGGTGTGGCCTCGGCAGTTTCGGTTCTCTGCGGGGGAGGTGCGGGTTCTTTGTTCTCACCTCTCTCCCTTTGTCTTGAGACCGGTTTCTGCCCGCCGGCTTCCACCACCTGCGCAAATGAAGGTTTGCTTACCTTGCATTGGTGAAGGAGGTGCCCCTCTTTGTTACAGTTGTGACATCTGACGATGTCACACGTGTTCTCCTTGTGGCATCCTGGGGTAGTAAAGGTACCCCCTGTCGGCTCCGATGTTGAAGCGGGCCGGGGGGTGCTGGAAACCGTCGACGCCCTCTGGGTCCTCTTTCAGGAGGACTCGGTACTGGCGTTTGCCATACCAGACGCCGCAACTGTCCCTGATCTCCGTCGGTTTGCCCACCACAGTTACATACCTCCCTAGGTACGCTGTTACCAGTTCCATTGGTTCATAGGGGTTGTATGTGAGGACTGTGATGGTCCTCTGGTTTGTCTTCCTCATAGGCTCCGGCCTGAAATCAGAGAAACCGGGGTGCTTACCTTTTTCTCTGATCATTTTCGTTGCCTTTTCATATGAGGCGTCCGTGGCCATGTAGGCCTCCATGTATCTCTCTGCCTTGTTGTCTTGCAGGCAGTAGAGATCTCCGGCCACCAACTGCAGGATCCCTCTCAGGAAGGTAATGAAAAAGGATTTCACAGTTGGCATCGTCTCTGTTTTCTTGGTCCAGTGGAACCGGATCAGTGTCTTCTTGTCTGCCATCTGGAAAGGAGAAAAAAGAAAAAGGAGAGAAAGAGAGAGAGCAAGGTCCTGTGGAGAGGAGGGTTTAGCTGCTAAAGGAGCAGCGAGGGAGCCCTGGCCTTTGTCCTTGTGGGCAAAGCCCAGCTAGGTGCAGGCGCAGGAGGAGAGAGAGAGAGGGAGCGGATAATGCTTCCGAGTCTCCAGGAAGAAACTAAGAACTGCGGGCAGGCCACGAGTACCTACTCCCCGCCAAGAGGCCAAGGAGGCAGAGAGAGAGAGAAGAAGCGGATAGCGCTTCCGAGTCTCGAGGAAGAAAGCAAGCACTGCGGGCAGGCCACGAGTACCTACTCCCAGCCAAGAGGCCAAGGAGGCGGAGCAAGAGAAAGGGGGAGGGGAGAGGAGAGAGCAGAGAGAGAGAACGTTGCTGCCGGATCCCACCCAGCTCAGCTGCTGCTTGGCCTTAACCCCCTAGGCTCAACCTAGGGCGATACCAGCTCAAGCACTCTTCAGGATCTTCGATCGCCTTCTAGAACTTTGGAAAGACAGGAACTGCGGGCATGCCACTTGAACTTGATCTTAGCCAAAAGGCCGATAAAATTGGATTCCAGCTCACTGGCCCTGCAAAACTTAGTTCAAGACTTAAAACTCTCAGACACATATAGATGTATATATCCCACAACAGCAGGATATACATGGTCAGGGAGGAATAGCAGCTCCAGAACTGACTATTGCTTTGCCTCAGAGAGAGTGAAAGTTGTTGGGGTCACTCTTCAGCCTGTCTTCTTCTCAGATCATCAAGCTTTAGGGTGTAGAGTGGAACTCCAGGGCGGGACTTTCTTTGGCCCAGGCTTCTGGAAACTCAACACAAAGCTGCTAGAGAATGACGGGGTAGTATCCTGCTACAAGGAGAAACTATCACAGTGGCTGTCCTTGCAGTGTCTGTATGGGTCAGTAGGAGGATGGTGGGAGGAGGTGAAGGTGAGGACGAGGGTCTTTTTCATGGCTGAGGGAAGGAAGGCTGCCAGACGGAGAGGAGTGTTAGCCAGGAAACAGAGGCAGCTGCAGCGTCTCTACACGATGCTGCACAGTGGCTTCGATGTGCTCGAGGATATCACCCTTTTAAAAAAGGATGTCTGGAGCATAGCGGAAGAAAGTAGTCGAGGAGTGCTGTTAAGAAGCTGAGTGCAGTTCTTGGAAGAAAATGAGAAGTGTACTCGCTTCTTTTTCAGGAAAGTGGTAGGCTCCAAGTCTGTCATGGAAAGTGTAGTTGATGAGGAGGGAAGAGAGAGTACAGAGCTGAGTGCTATCCTCTCCTGCATTGAGGCCTTCTTGTCACGGACGTCCAAGGGGCCTAACCGTAGGTAGCAGGAGGGCGGAAAAAGACCCATATGCGTAGCGGCGAGACGGGAAAAAGGCCCGGGCTCATTAGTGCAAATAGTTCAGGAATGCCGTATAGAAACCTGTGCCCTCAGGGAGCGGATGTGGGGCGCCCTGGTGCTAGGCAGGTCTCAGGACATCCAAACGTCAGTGCTGAGCGAGGACAGAGTGCAAGACCCGGAAATATTTAGCCAAAGGGAAAGAGAGGGACAGGAAAGACAGCAGACCAGAAACAAGGGACAGGACAGGGAAGGACCGCCCTCTGGCTGCATAGGGCGTGACACTTCTACACAAGACTGTACAGCTCTACAGAGGTAAAGGATGAAGAAATTCATTTTTTTACCTCAAAGCTAGAAAACATTTTGAGTGAAGAAGATAGGGAAGTACTTGAGGAGGATTTGACAGTAGAAGAGCTGAGAGGCTATTTGGAGCTTACAGAAGGGGAAAACTCCGGGTACTGACAGGCTCCCTAGAGGGGCGTCTGCTTTTACTACTTGCATGAATGAAGGCAAAAAAAAGCCAATCGATGTGAACGAACGGCGCTTTACAGAGGAGTACTGCCTGACTGGATCGTTGATGAACGACAGAGGCCACTCCGACCTCTTCTCGGTTTTCTTCAGTGACTTACTAAGGATCTTCTTCACATTCGCCCATGCAGGGGAAGCCAGTTACACCAAAGCAAACGAAGGAAAGTGCATTTCAAGCAGAGACCAGGAGGGACTTGTTTACACTGAGAGTGGTCGGAGAATGGAACAATGCGCCCAGCCCTGTTGCTGGAGCCGATTCTTGATGAGATCTTGGGCTCACTAAGAGGCCCCCGCTGGATGCTAATCTTTCTGTTGTTCTTGCAGGTCCTGCGCTGCTTTTGAGCCGACAGAGCTCGTCCTGGTCTGTCGGCACAGCCCAATTGCAAATGATCGGCTCCGCGTACAGAAGGAACGTGCGTTTGGTACAAGAGTGCATGAAGGCACCGGAAACACATTGGGAACAAATGACCGGTCGCTCAAGACCTCTGTGAAGTACAGGAGCGTGCAAAACAAGGCTGTTTCCACCCGGTCTCGAACCGGGGACTTTGCGCACGTTAGGCGAACGTGATAGCTGCTACACTACGGAAACCTGCAGGGACCGCTGCTGGTGTCTCGCTTGCGTTTCGGGCTGAGAAAGGGACGCGTCACTTTAGGCAGGGGGCGCTGGAGAGAGGAACAAAGGGCGTGATGAAACAAAATGCCGAAACCCGGGATCAAACCAGGGACCTTTAGATCTTCAGTCTAACGCTCTCCCAACTGAGCTATTTCGGCGGTGCACGGAGCCCACAGCCACCTGCTCCAGCCTTCCTGTGTTGCGGCATGAGCGCACCAAGAGGAGCGGGAGAGTGTTGCAGGAACGTCACTCAGAAGGAAAGCCACCCAGGTGCGCCCTCTGAGCTCTGTCCAGCGCATCTTCCTCGCATGGACTCCTGCCTGTGACGGGCAGGAAACAATTAGCAAGAAAGGAACGACACCCCATGGGTGTCTCATGACCACACCTTAGGTTGTGACACGTGCAGGTGTGAGGGGTTGCCGGGCTACTTTGGAGCAGAGCTCGGGCGGAGGGGGGGCGGGAAAGCAGACAAAGAGGTGACACCTCAAGGTCTGCACAATCACAGCTCTCCGCCGCCCCAGGCTTCCGCTCGATAAGCTACTGGACACACCCGCCCCTCCTCACACAGACCATGGAAAAGCCCCCGAGTGGGAGGGCTCTCTCTTCCTCCCAGGAGCTCTTGGACACGACGCACAGACATAGCGCGGGGAGCTGCCGCCTGCAAACACGGCTCCAGGCTGGACTCCACTCCGCAGGAGCCGCAGAGCAGGGGAGATGGGGGCAGCTTAGCTCCTGTGCAGAGACCTGAGCTGTTGTTGCTGCGGACGCTGTCTTTTCTGCACTCGGGGTAGGAGTGAATGTTGAGTTGCCCTTAGAAATGAAGCAGAGCACTTCAACGGCACGGGTGTGTGTGTGTGCGTGCGCCCTGGTGATTCTGGGAGACAGATCGAACCTGGGCTAAAAGAGAGGGGGCTTAGCCCTCTTCCATTTGCTAGTTCAAAGTTGTACAACCCATTTGTATCTGCTAGGCGGTGCAGTCGTCGTCCACAAAGAAGACTTTGAAAAGCCTCGAAGGCAAGTCATTCCGAGTTGGTCGTTTGTGTTTTCCGTTCAGACGCGAAATGCTGAAATGTTCTCTCGGCTCCTCGGTTGTCATTTCTGCTCCGTAGAGGAATCACAGCACGCGTCGCCTTCCAGCACGCTGGGTCGGGACACGATGCCGGGGGTCGGCGCGTGCGACGTCTTCCTCGTTAGTATAGTGGCAAGTATCCCCGCCTGTCACACTGGAGACCGGGGTTCGATTCCCCGACGGGGAGTAGCTTTTCTTTCACCTCCTTAGAGAAAGGACTGCCTTTCACTTCTCTGTTTTCTTTCACAGCGTCGTGCACCTTTTCATTGCTCTCGCTTTCAGAGCCTCCGCACGGCACACGACTCGACATCAGGAAGCACATTGAAGTGAAAGCATGAAGCGCTGCGACATGCACTGTGCAGATCCCGCCACACTAAGAGGTGAGTGGGTCTGTTCGATGCACAAAGAACGCTTTGATAAGCGTCAAAGGCAAGTCATTCCGAGTTGGTCGTTTGTGTTTTCCGTTCAGACGCGAAATGCTGAAATGATCTCTCGGCTCCTCGGTTGTCATTTCTGCTCCGTAAAGGAATCACAGCACACGTCGCCTTCCAGCACGGTGGGTCGGGACACGATACCGGGGGTTGGAGAGAGCGATGTCTTCCTCGTTAGTATAGGACCTGTCACGCGGACCTGTCACCTGTCCCCACCTGTCACGCGGAAGACCGGGGTACATCAGGACGCGCATTGAAGTGAAAGCAGGATGCGCTGTGACATGCACTGTGCAGATCCCGCCACACTAAGAGGTGAGTGGGTCTGTTCGATCACAGTGCTAGGCGAATCCCCAATCCCCTTTTGTGCGTGGCGACAAAAGAAGTCTGTTTCCGCCCGGTTTCGAACCAGGGACCTTTCGCGTGTGAGGCGAACGTGATAACCACTACACTACGGAAACGGTGGTAAGAAGTGCCCAGCGGCCCAGCACTGAGCTTCGTCAATGCGATTCAGCTGCTTCCAGTGCCTTTATTGGAGTGCGCTGATGGACCGTGCTCTCTCTCCAGAGACCAGCACGCCTGTCATGGACGGAGCAGGAAAGGAGGCGCCACATTCTACAGCCCTCTCCACGCAATCGACGAAATCGGGCTACTGAAGTGGAGAAAATCGCCTCTCCAGAAAGTGCAAATATCATCTTGTATAAAACTTATTGCCGAAGGTCAGCCCTGTCTACCAGAGTAACCTTCCCACCTCCTGCAGCGATGATCAGCTCGTCTCACACGCGAGAAGTTTCGGCTGGAAACAAGTGCCCCCTCTTCTCGCACGTTTTGCACGTTCGAGTAGTTTTAATGCGGCTCCTTCGTACACGGTGGTGATCTTTTGGAAAGCAGGATTCAAAACTGACACGTTCCCATACCGGGAGTTGAACCCAGGCCACCTGGGTGAAAACCAGGAATCCTAACCGCTAGACCATATGGGAGCGCACAACCCCGCTGTTCCGGGCATCATGCAAGCAAACTACATAAATATGAGAAAACGCAAGAGGTGTCACTCAGAGTGTCGAAGGGTCGATGTATACGAGTTGGTAGAATAGGGGCGTCTGCTTTTACTACATGCACAAATGAAGGCAAAAAAAAGCCAATCGATGTGAACGAACGGCGCTTTACAGAGGAGTACTGCCTGACTGGATTGTTGATGAACGACAGAGGCCACTCGACCTCTTCTCGGTTTTCTTCAATGACTTACTAAGGATCTCCTTCACATTCGCCCATGCAGGGGAAGCCAGTTACACCAAAGCAAATGCAGGAAAGTGCAATTCAAGCAGAGACCAGGAGGGACTTGTTTACACCGAGAGTTGTTGGAGAATGGAACAATGCGCCACAATGGAACAGTGCGCCACGCGTCACTTTAGGCAGGGGGCGCTGGAGAGAGGAACAAAGGGCGTGATGAAACAAAATGCCGAAACCCGGGATCGAACCAGGGACCTTTAGATCTTCAGTCTAACGCTCTCCCAACTGAGCTATTTCGGCGGTGCGCAGAGCCCACAGCCACCTGCTCCAGCCTTCCTGTGTTGCGGCATGAGCGCTCACTCAAGACCTCTGTGAAGTACAGGAGCGTGCAAAAAGAGGCTGTTCCCGTCCGGGTTCGAACCGGGGATTTTTCCGCGTGTGAGGCAAACGTGATAACCGCTGTACTACGGAAACAGTGAGAAAAGGGATGCCCCGGCAGTGAGTATTCAACCTTATTGCATTACTGCTCCCAACCAGTTGATATCAATTTAATTCCTAAGGGTTATGTACTTGTTTTGAGTATCTCATGTAGAAGTTGTAAACAAGTTCAATTACGAAATGGTCTAATGGTCTAAATGAATGATATACCGAACTTATGTCCTCTTGATATGTGTAACTCTTTGTAACTGAATGAATTTATATCTTTTGTATTCTGATAACCCATACGATAAGATCTGTTAGGTTTGCATGCATATTCTATATATTAACAAATGTATCCTTGTGTATTTGTACCTGTGTGTGCGTTGTTTGAGTTATGTTGCATGGTTGGATTCTAAGACCATTAAAAGAATCAATTTTGTGATTTACTGCCACAAAAATAATTGTCCCAGTTAATGCCCAAACCCCTACAGAACTGGTGCCTCGTGAGAGAACACTTCAACAGTGTGTGATATCCTGTCCCAGCCTGTGGAGTAGACAGCGAGCCTGTCTCTTAATAATACTAATAATACAGTGTGTGATTCCCTGCCCCAGCCAGAGGAACAGACAGTGAGCCTGTCTCTCAATAATAATACAGTGTGTGATCTCCTGTCCCAGCCTGGGAAACAGTGAGTCAGCCTCTCAATAATTATAATACAGTGTGATCTACTGTCCCAGCCTGAGGAACACACAGTGAGCCTGTATCTAAATAATAATAATACAGTGCGTGATCTCCTGTACTAGCCTGAGGAATAGACAGCGAGCCTGTCTCTCAATAATGATAACCTAGTGTGGAATGTCCTGTCCCAGTCTGAAGGACAAACAGTGAGCATGTCCCTCAGTAATAATAGAACAGTGTGTGATCTCCAGTCCCAGCAGGAGGAACAGACAGTGAGTCTGTATCTCAATAATAATAATACAGTGTGTGATCTCCTGTCCAAGCCTGGCAAACACTGAGGCTGTCTCTCAATACTAATAATACAGTGTGTGATATCCTGCCCCAGCCTGAGGAACAGACAGTGAGTCTGTCTCTCAATAATAATAATACAGTGTGTGATTTCCTGTCCCAGCCTGGGGAACAGTGAACCAGATACTCAATAATAATAATACAGTATTATCTCCTGTCTCAGCCTGGGGAACACTGAGCCTGTCTCTCAATACTAATTATACAGTGTGTCATTTCCTGCCCCAGTCAGAGGAACAGACAGTGAGCCCGTCTCTCAATAATAATAATACAGTGTGTGATCTCCTTTCCCAACCTGAGGAACAGACAAGAATGAGCCAGTCTCTCAATAATAATAAAGCAGATTATGATCTGCTGTCCCAGCCTAAGGAACAGTCAGGAAAGAGCAGGTCTCTCTATAACAATAATACAGTTTGTGATCTCCTGTCCCAGCCTGAGGAACAGACAGTGAGCCTGTCTCTCAATAATAATAATACAGAGTATGACCTCCTGTCCCAGCCTGGGGAACAGTGAGCTTGTCTCTCAATAATAATACAGTGTGTCATTTCCTGTCCCAGCCTGAGGAACAGTGAGCTTGTCTCTCAATAATAATAATAATAATACAGTTTGAACTCCTGTCCCAGCCTGGGGAACACTGAGGCTTTCTCTCAATACTAATAATACAGTGTGTGATATCCTACCCTAGCCTGAGGAACATACAGTGTGCCTGTCTCTCAATAATAATAATAGAGTGTGTGATTTCCTGTCCCAGCCTGAGGAACAGACTGTGAGCCTCTCTCAATAATAATAATCCAGTGTGTGATCTCCTGTTCAAGCCCAAGCGAAGACAGAGTGAGCCTATCTGTCAATAATAGTAATTCAGTGTGTGATCTCCTGTCCCAGCCTGAGAAACAGACAATGAGCCTGTCTCTCAATAATAATAATACAGCGTGTGATCTCCTGTCCCAGCCTGAGGAACAGACAGTGAGCCTGCCTCTCAATAACAAGCCAATGTGTGATCTCCTGTCCCAGCCTGAGGAACAGAGAGTGAGCCTGTCTCTCAATAATAATACAGTGTGTGATCCTCTGTCCCAGCCTGAGGAACAGACAGTGAGCCTGTCTCTCAATAATAATAATACAATGTGTGATCTCCTGTCCCATTCTGAGGAACAGACCTTCAGCCTATCTGTCAATAATAATAATACAGTGTGTGATCTCCTGTCCCAGCCTGGGGAACAGTGAGCCAGACTCTCAGTAATAATAATACAGTGTGATCTACTGTCCCAGCATGAGGAACAGTGAGCCTGTCTCTCAATAATAATAATACAGTATGTGACCAACTGTCCCAGACTGAGGAAATGACAGTGAGTCTGTCTCTCAATAATAATAATACAGTGTGAATTCCTGTCTCAGCTTGTGGAACATACAGTGAGCCTGTCTCTCTATAATAATAATATAATGTATGACCTCCTGTCCCAGCCTGGGGAATATACAGTGAGCCTGTCTCACTATAATAATAATACAGTGTCTGATCTCCTGTTCCAGCCTGAGGAACAATAAGCCTGTCAATCAATAATAATACAGTATGTGATGTTCTGTCTCCGCCTGAGGAACAGAGAGTAAGCCTGTCTCTCAATAATAATAATTCAGTGTGGGATCTCCTGTCCCAGCCTGGGGAACAGTGTGCCAGACTCTCAATAATATTAATAATAATAATACAATGTGATCTACTGTCCCAGATTGAGGAACAGACAGTGAGCCTGTCTCAATAATAATACAGTGTGTGACCATCTGTCCCAGACCGAGGAAAAGACAGTGAGTCTGTCTCTAAATAATTATAATAATACAGTGTGGGATCTCCTGTCCCAGCCTGGGGAACAGACAGTGAGCCTGTCTCTCAATAATAATAATACAGTGTGTGATCTCCTGTCCCAGACTGAGGAACAGACAGTGAGACTGTCTCTCAATAATTATAATAATACTGTGTGAGCTCCTGACCCAGCCTGGGGAACATACAGTGAGCCTGTCTCTCTATAATAATAATTCAGTGTGGGATCTCCTGTCCAACTCTGAGGAACAGACAGTGAGCCTGTCTCTAAATAATAATAATACAGTGTGTGATCCTCTGTCCCAGCCTGAGGAACAGACAGTGAGCTTGTCTCTCAATAATAATAATACAGTGTGTGATCTCCTGTCCCAGCCTGAGGAACAGTGAGCCTGTCAATCAATAATAATACAGTATGTGATGTCCTGTCTCAGCTTGAGGAACAGAGAGTAAGCCAGTCTCTCAATAATAATAAAGCAGATTATGATCTGCTGTCCCAGCCTGAGGTACAGACAGTGAGCCTGTCTCTCAATAATAATATAGTGTGTGACCACCTTCTGTGGTCTGTTTCAAATCCGCCCGCGATGAGACACCGAGGAGAAATGAAGAGCCCCAGTCGCGCTAGAAAATCACCCGGGAAAGAGACTTTCAATGTAGGAAAAAAAAGTCGTTAGTAACAGACATAATATGTTTGTTTTGTTTTTTTAATCGCTGCGATGTGTGACTAAGCTCATACGACTAAGAGTTGCCCCCTTTGTCTAGATCTGGTAACCTGCTCGTCGCTGGTGGGCCAGATCGTGTCCCCCGTCACTACACTGGGGCATTAAGACCCCTCACAGACCGCAGGCCCCCTGCTGGCCCCACTGAGAGGTCGAATCCCACCTCCTCCGCTCTCTGCGAAAAGCAGTATCTTCAGGCCCTGACATCCCACCCCTGCCACTCTCTGCGTAAATAAGTATCGTCAGGCCCTGACATCCCACCCCTGCCACTCCCTGCGTAAAGAAGTGTCGTATGGCCCTGACATCACACCCCCACCAGTCTCTGCGGAAAGCACTGTCGTATAGCCCTGACACCCAACCCTCCACTCTCTGCATTAAGCACTGTCGTATAGCCCTGACACCCACCCCTCCACTCTTTGAATAAAGCAGTGTCGTCAGGCCCTGACATCCCACCCCCACCACTGTCTACGTAAAGTAGTATCGTCAGGGCCTGACATCCCACTCCCGCCACTCTCTGTGTAAAGTAGTGTCATATGGCCCTGACACCAATCCCTCCACTCTCTGCATAAAGCAGTGTCTTATGGCCCTGAAACCCTCCCCTCCACTCTCTACATAAAGCAGTGTTGTCAAGCCCTGACATCCCTCCCCCGCCACTCTCTGCATAAAGCACTGCCGTATAACCCTGACACCCTCCCCTCCACACTCTGCGTTAAGCTGTGTTGTCAGGCCCTGATATCCCACCCCCGCCACTCTCTGCGGAAAGCACTGTCATATAGCCCTGACACCCACCCCTCCATTTTTTGCATAAAGCAGTGTCGTCAAACCCTGCCACTCTCTGCGTAAAGAAGTGTCGTATGGCCCTGACATCCCACCCCCACCACTAACTGTGTAAAGTAGTATCGTCAGGCCCTGACATCCCACCCCTGCCACTCCCTGCGTAAAGAAGTGTCGTATGGCCCTGACATCACACCCCCACCACTCTCTGCCGAAAGCACTGTCGTATAGCCCTGACACCCACCCCTCCACTCTCTGCATAAAGCAGTGTCGTCAAGCCCTGACATCCCACCCCCGTCACTCTCTGTGTAAAGCAGTGTCATATGGCCCTGACATCCCACCCCCACCACTCTCTGTGTAAGGCACTGTCGTATGGCCCTGACATCACACCCCCACCACTCTCTGCGGAAAGCACTGTCGTATAGCCTTGACACCCACCTCTCCACTCTCTGTGTAAAGCAGTGTCATCTAGCCCTGACATCCCACCCCCTCCACTCTCTGAATAAAGAAGTGTCGTATGGCCCTGACACCCACCCCTCCATTCTCTGCATAAAGCAGTGTCGTCAGGCCCTGACATCCCACCCCTCCACTCTCTGCGTAATGCGGTATCGTCAGGCCTTGACATCCAACCCCCGCCACTCTCTGCGTAAAGCAGACATGTTACAGACATTTACAACAAAGACATATTATAAAATATTGACATATACTGTAGGCGGCTGGAGCATTATTGGGAGACAGACTCACTGTTCCTCAGGCTGTGACAGGAGATCACATACTGGGCTGCCAGATCAACTGAGTTCCCTCCTCCCTCTCCCAGTAGGATTGGGACCTGTTGTGATTCTGGCAGGTGTGGGAACTCTGGGATTAGATTCCTGAATTTCGGGAAGAATGTTTCTCTAATCCCAGAGTATCTGTCACAGTGCAGTAGGAAGTGCACCTCTGTCTCTATTTCTCCCCGCTGGCAGTGGGAGCACAGCCTGTCCTCTCTGGGCAGCCAGGTCTGCCTGTGTCGCCCAGTTTCTATGGCCAGGTTGTGGTCACTGAGCCTGTACTTCGTCAGGGTCTGTTTCTGTTTGTTATTTTTTATTTTGGTCAAATATTCAGCTAGTGTGTATTGTCTGTTTAAGGTTCTGTAGCATTCCAGTTTATGTTGTGTTTGTGTGTGTGTGTCCCAGTGTGTGAGATATTGCTGTTTGATCTGTGCTGTGATGTGCTTGAGTCTGGGTTGTGGTGCTCTAGCAGTGCTGTCCTGAGGCTGGTTAGTGTCGGTGTCACTCACTGCGAGTGTGATTTCAGCAGAGTCTCTGTACTCTTGGGACACTTGACTCACCTGTCTCTCTCTTTCTCTCCCTGTGCTGTCCCTCTCCTGCCCCCTCTCTCCCTCCTCGGACTCCAGCTGGAGGAGGTCCAATCACCACCTCCTGTGAGACAGAAGAAAAATAAGGTGGGTAATGCTCTGATCCTCTCTTTACTGCTGTCCAGTGTCCAGTCAGTGTCCAGTCAGTGTGTCTGTATGAACCCCTCTCTCTCTCAGTGCAGTGTTCATGTACGGGAGTGTCCAGTCCGACTCTTAACGTGACTCTCCTGTCTCTGCTTCAGAAGCGCTGGTGCGTCTTTTTAAACTCCCTGAGCTGCGTGTCAGTGGAGACAGAAGATCAGGACGAGCCGATGGAGGCGGCGGAGACCGTGGGTCAGGAGAGGAAGAGCGAGGGAGAGGAGGAGCAGGCTGCCGGGAAGGACAAGAAGAGGAAGAGGAGGTGCAGGTGAGCAGACAGGGGGGCGCCGCCCGGTCGTGTCTGTGATTCAAGGAGGAGTCTCCTCTTGCTGTTTGATGTCATGGTGACGTCTGTGTCTGTGTCCCTCACACCTGCAATAACAATATTCTTTCCAGGTTCCTTTCCTGGTTCTGTGCCAGCTAAGATCTGGACTGGACTGGAGCTGAGGGACGCCAGACTGGACTGCACTGAAGCTGAGGGGCCCCAGACTGGACTGGACAGGAGCTGAGGGACACCAGACTGGACTGGACTGGAGCCTAGGGACACCAGACTGGACTGGACCGGAGCTGAGAGACACCAGACTGGACTGCACCGGAGCTGAGAAACACCAGACTGGACTGGACTGGAGCTGAGGGGCCCCAGACTGGACTGGACTGGAGCTGAGAGACACCAGACTGGACTGGACTGGAGCTGAGGGACCCCAGACTGTGCTGGACCGAAGCTGAGGGACCCCAGTCTGGACTGAAGCTGAGGGACCCCAGACTGTGCTGGACCGAAGCTGAGGGACCCCAGTCTGTGCTGGGCCGAAGCTGAGGGACACCAGACGGTGCTGGACCGAAGCTGAGGGACCCCAGTCTGGACTGCACTGGAGCTGAGGGACACCAGGTTGGACTGGAGAAGAGGGGCCCCAGACTGGACTGGACTGAAGCTGAGGGGCCCCATTCTGGACTGGACTGAAACTGAGGGACCCCAGACCCCGGTCTGGACTGAAGCTTGTAATTTTTGTTCTTTTGTTAAGCATCAATAAAAAATTTAAAAAAAAATCTGTTTAGCTTTTGGTTTTTTCCCTCCCCCCCCCCCCCAAAGTTGCTGCTGGGAGAGGTGTGAGTGGGGCCAGCAGGGGGCGCTCTCACTCTGCGGTCTGTGTGGGTCCTGATGCCCCAGTATAGGGACGGGGGACACTGGACTGTAAACAGGCGCCGTCCTTCGGATGAGACGTCAAACCAAGGTCCTGACTCTCTGTGCTCGTTAACAATCCCGGGGTGTTTCTGGAGAAGAGTAGGGGTGTTACCCCAGTATCCTGGCCTGATTCCCCCCCTGGTCTTGACCCATCATGGCCTCCTAATCACCCCCCTCTCTGAACTGGCTCCATCCCTCTGCTCTCCTCCCCACTGAGAGCTGCTGTGTGCTGAGCAGACTGGAGCATCATCCAGGTAGGGGCTGCACACTGGGGGGGCTGGAGGGGATCCCCCTGACCTGGGAGGAGCTCTGAGTGGAGAGTCCAGACTTATTAATTATTATTATTATTCGTGCTGCACTGGGCTTCAGTTCTGGCAGTGAGAGGGGGACTCTGTGATCAGTACAGATACTTATGACTGTATAATAATACACGATAGAAATGGAAAACAGGGTAGCGCTGTAGTCCCTTCGAAACGTTTTGAACTGCCAGAAGAAGTTTTCACAACCCGGACTCGTGAAGGTACAGGTCTTCTCCCATCGTCCGGAGCAAGGTGTATTGTGTCCTGGTGATTTCTCCCGTTTTGAACGGAGTTTAATATCTTGTTTCTACTTTATTAGAGAGAGGCACTGAACATCCTGTGATGGACTGGTGTCCTGTCCAGGGTGTGTGAGTGTGTGTGTCCTGTGATGGACTGCTGTCCTGTCCAGGGTGTGTGAGTGTGTGTGTGTCCTGTGATGGACTGCTGTCCTGTCCAGGGTTTGTGAGTGTGTGTGTGTCCTGTGATGGACTGGTGTCCTGTCCAGGGTGTGTGTGTGTACTGTGATGGACTTGTATCCTGTGAAGGACTGGTGTCCTGTCCAGGGTGTGTGTGCGTCCTGTGATGGACTGGTGGATCACAATATTAATTCTCCTCCTTGATTCCCTCCTTCATCGCCAGAGTGAAAGCGGGACACGGCAGTAAAAGCTCAGCCCTGCGGGTGGTGGTCCTCTCGGCCACACGGGGGCGCTGTGGCTCCACGGGGGGGGGGTTATGTTCAAGTCCCGCTGGGAATCGCACCGACGCGGCGGAGTTCGTGAACGTCCCAGACACCAAGAAAACGAGAGAGAGAAAAAAGGTCGTTTTCGGGGTTCAAGAAGCAACCCCGAGATTCAGGGGTTCTGAAACAGAAACGGCCGGGTGGTGTTGTAGAGAGGTCGACATGCCTGGTTTTCCTCGTCTCCGAAGCCCGTTTTTTTGGGGGGGGTCGTGAGGTCCCACGCAGCGCTCGGAAAAGAAAATGCCGTCTCTTTTCCCCGCAGGACGGGGAGGTGGGAACCCGTGTTTTTTGGACGTGGCGTGGCCCGAAATTTCCGCCCTTGGCCGCTAAAGGGGGGTGGAGGTTGGTCTTTCTTTGACTTGGGGGTAGGGGGGGTGCTAATTTCACTGAACCATACCTAACGGAAACCCGTGTTGGACGTGGGGGTGCTGAATGCGCCCTTCGACGTGATTTTGTTTTTAAATTCAAGTGCAGCTTTTGTAACGCTTGGGCCGGAAACACCTGGACCCGTTTCCTCTGCCTGTCCGATGTGGCGACTACCGGGGTCGTACAGGGACACCCGGCTGGCCGCTGAGAGTTGGAAAAATAAAATGTCCACCTAAAAAAAAACAACCGCGAAAAATGTCGGCCATTTTTGTTTCGCGGCCGAGCCGTGAGCGCGTCGGGGGCGACATCACGGGGGCGTCACAATGAGCCGCCTGACGTCACAGAGCGGCGGAATCTAGCGGGGGGCGGCGCCGGAGCCCCGTGAGCTCAGAGGAGTGAAGAGAGAGGAGGAGGAAAGGACTATATAGCGCTTTCTAAACACGTGTTTCTTCCAAAAAAGATTCGTGGGTTACTTCGACTTCAATCAAATAATAGTTCCAGCTTCAGATTCACTCTGAAGTATCCCCGTGAAATCGGCAAGTCAGTTAAAAATGCCGCTGTCGAGAAATAACAAAATAAGTTGAGAAATAAGTTGGTTTTTTTTTCCCGTTACTCCACTCTTATGGGTGTGATCGTGCTGTAAAAAGATATTGAGAGGAGGTGCACCTCTACACAGAGAGTGGTGAGGGTGGGGAACAAGCTGCCCAGCCCTGTGGTTGAAGCCGATACCCTGGCTTCTCTCCAGACACAGCTGGGTGAGCTCCTCCAGTCAGGACAGGAGGCTCTACTATACACAGAGGGGGGCGGGGGTGGGGAACAAGCCGCCCAGCTGTGTGGCTCCGCCCCCTCCCCTCCCCTCTGTGACTCTGCTTGTCTCGGCAGAGGCGATGGACCGACAGAGATGCAGCACGGCCGTGCGCGGTCGCAGCAGGACCCGGGCCCGGCGAGGCGTCGTAAGTCCACCCCTCCCGCCCGCCGCCCAGCGTCCAGCGTCCAGCCCTCCTCCGACTGGCCTCTCCGCCCCCAGCAGCGCTCGCTGTATTATAATAATAATAATAAACTTCACTGATAGAGCACCTTTCACACACATAGCAGCGCAAAGCGCTTGACAGACCAGGTCTCAAGGTAACACCTCCAGACGAGGAGAGACACTTCCAGTGGTGATCTTGACTGAGGACACGCCTCGGCTCAAGAGACAGGGTCGCGGGTCCGAGGAAAACCAAGCTGCAGGTCCATTATGGCCTTCTGAGAGCACAGATTGCCTCTGGACGTCCTACACTCTTCCTGGACACACTGTAGAGACTCACCTGTCCAGACTCTTACTGGACACACTGTACACACTCACCTGTCCAGACTCTCACTGGACACACTATAGAGACTCACCTGTCCAGACTCTTACTGGACACACTGTACACACTCACCTGTCCAGACTCTTCCTGGACACACTGTAGAGACTCACCTTTACGGACTCTCACTGGACACACTGTACACACTCACCTGTCCACACTCTCACTGGACACACTGTAGAGACTCACCTGTCCGGACTCTCACTGGACACACTGTAGAGACTCACCTGTCCAGACTCTCACTGGACACACTGTACACACTCACCTGTCCAGACTCTTACTGGACACACTGGTCAGACTCACCTGTCCAGACTCTCACTGGACACATTGTAGAGACTCACCTGTCCAGACTCTTACTGGACACACTGGTAAGACTCACCTGTCCACACTCTCACTGGACACACTGTAGAGACTCACCTGTCCACACTCTCACTGGACACACTGTAGAGACTGCCCAAGGCCCCTAGTCTCGACACGACTGGGCTGGGCTATTTGGTCAGAGCTGTCTCGGAGATGGGCTGTTTGGCGTCTTCACAGGTCACACCGGTCAGGCCGAACCCGGACTGGCAGCGGGAGAGGTCCCGGCCCAAGTCCCGGTGCTTTTCCGTAAGTCTGACCCGGTCGCCTTCCGCGAGACTGGACCGGCCGCCCTGTGGTGGGCCCGGTGCCCCACATCTACCCTACAGCTCCCCCCACTGACCCCTAAACTCCCGATACCCTACAGCTCCCACCACTGACCCCTAAACTCCCGATACCCTACAGCTCCCCACACTGACCCCTAAACTCCCGATACCCTACAGCTCCCCCCACTGACCCCTAAACTCCCGATACCCTACAGCTCCCCACACTGACCCCTAAACCCCCGATACCCTACAGCTCCCCACTCTGACCCCTAAACTCCCGATACCCTACAGCTCCCCACTCTGACCCCTAAACTCCCGATACCCTACAGCTCCCCACTGACCCCTAAACTCCCGATACCCTACAGCTCCCCACTCTGACCCCTAAACTCCCGATACCCTACAGCTCCCCACTCTGACCTCTAAACTCCCGATACCCTACAGCTCCCCACACTGACCCCTAAACTCCCGATACCCTACAGCTCCCCACTCTGACCCCTAAACTCCCGATACCCTACAGCTCCCCACTCTGACCCCTAAACTCCCGATACCCTACAGCTCCCCACTCTGACCCCTAAACTCCCGATACCCTACAGCTCCCCACTCTGACCCCTAAACTCCCGATACCCTAGAGCTCCCCACTCTGGCCCCTAAACTCCCGATACCCTACAGCTCCCCACTCTGACCCCCACAGTCCTGATGGCCGAGAGGTCTCTGCTTGCTGTAGTGATTGAGTGAGCTCTGTGGACCTAACCTCTGTCTTGTGTCCTCGTTTCCAGCATCTCCTAGTGGTCCGTCATTTCACCAGAGCTGAAGGTGAGATCTGGGGAGGAGACAGAGCACCCCCTAACACCCCTGAGCTAGGTTACGGGGTAAGACAGCTTCTTACTGTTGGACACACCTGTCCACACTCTTTCTGGACACACTGGACACACTCGCCTGTCCGGACTCTTACTGGACACACTGGACACACTCGCCTGTCCGGACTCTTACTGGACACACTGTACACACCCACCTGTCCAGACTCTTACTGGACACACTGTACACAACCACCTGTCCAGACTCTCACTGGACACACTGTCCACACTCACCTGTCTGGGCTCTTATTGGACACACTGTACACACCCACCTGTCCAGACTCTCACTGGACACACTGTCCACACTCACCTGTCTGGGCTCTTATTGGACACACTGTCCACACTCACCTGTCCAGACTCTCACTGTACACACTCACCTGTCCACACTCTCACTGGACACACTGGACACACTCACCTGTCCAGACTCTTACTGGACACACTGTACACACTCACCTGTCCAGACTCTTACTGGACACACTGTACACACTCACCTGTCCAGGCGTAGTCTCTGCTCCTCATCCCCCCTGCGTTGTGTCTCCCTCTCTCCCCGCTGGACATTATCCCGTGGTGTCTTCGTGTTTCCCGAGCTCGTCCAGAAGCTGGAGAGGGCGGCCGAGCTGCAGCTGGAGCTCCCGGTGTCGCCCGGCTCGTCCCGCTCGGGCTCGCCCAGCTCGTTCGGCTCGGTGCCCCCCCCCCCTCGCCCAAGAGCCCCCCCCTCCGGCCCCCTCAGGCCCCTGCCCGCCCCGCCCCGACGCCCCCCCTTCATCCCCACCATGCCCCGCGAGCCCCCCCTGCTGCCCGGGGCGGTGCCCCTGCCCCTGCCCCCGCCCGTCCTGCCCCCCATCGCCCGCCCGGCCCCGCCACGCCCCGCCTGGGGCTCCCCAGTGCGGAGGGCAAGGAGAGAGGCTGAGATGTCTGACGAGGCAAGTGGGGCAGAGTCTGTCCGTCTATCCTTCAGTCCATCTGTCCCTCTGTCCATCTGTCCCTCTGTCCTTCTGTTCTTTTCTCTGTCCATCTGTCCATCTGTCTTTCTGTCCTTTTCTCTGCCTTTCTGTCCATCAGTCCATCTGTCCTTTTCTCTGTCTTTTTGTCCGTCTGTACTTCTCTCTTTCTGTCTTTCTGTCCTTCTGTCTGAGTCTCTCCATGTCTCCCTGCTCTCTGTCTGTCCTGCGTTGTCCCAGCTGGGCCTGTCTCCCTGTGTCTCTCCGTGTGTCTCCCTGCTCTCTGTCTGTCCTGCGTTGTCCCAGCTGGGCCTGTCTCCCTGTGTCTCTCCGTGTGTCTCCCTGCTCTCTGTCTGTCCTGCGTTGTCCCAGCTTGGTCTCTCTCCCTGTGTCTCTCCGTGTGTCTCCCTGTCTGTCTCTCTGTCTGTCCTGCGTTGTCCCAGCTGGGCCTGTCTCCTCTGCTCTTTGCCTTCAGCTCTGTTCGCCGATGTCCCGCCAGCCCGTCACTCTCTCAGCCTGTCTCTTGACTTGCAGGAGGAAGAGGAGGTGGAGACAGCTCTTCCGGCAGGAGAGAGTAAGGAGGTCAGTGCTGGTCCCACCCTGCCCCCTGTCCTGTCTGTGGTGGAGTTTTGCCGTCTTGTCTGTCCCTGGGTCTCAGTGTCTCTCTCTCTTTCAGCCCTGTCTGTCAGTGTCTCTCTCGGCCTGCTGTCTGCCTGTCCCTGCCTCTCTGTCTCTCTCTCTTTCAGCCCTGTCTGTCAGTGTCTCTCTACTCCTCCTCTCTGTCCTCAGTGTGTCTCTCTCCTCCTCTCTGTCCTGTGGTGTCCAGGCAGTGTGTCTCTCTCCTCCTCCTCCTCTCTGTCCTGTGGTGTCCTTTGGGTCAGTATTAGTGGGCTACACCCAGGCTCACTCACTGCGAGTGTGATCTCAGCAGAGTCTCTGTGCTCTTGGGACACTTGACTTACCTGTCTCTCTCTTTCTCTCCCTGTGCTGTCCCTCTCCTGCCCCCTCTCTCCCTCCACGGACTCCAGCTGGAGGAGGTCCAATCACCACCTCCTGTGAGACAGAAGAAAAAGAAGGTGGGTAATGCTCTGATCCTCTCTTTACTCCTGTCCAGTGTCAAGTCAGTGTCCAGTCAGTGTGTCTGTATGAACCCCTCTCTCTCTCAGTGCTGTGTTCATGTACTGGAGTGTCCAGTCAGTGTGTCTGTATGAACCCCTCTCTCTCTCAGTGCAGTGTTCATGTCCTGGAGTGTCCAGTCATGTGTCTGTATGAACCCCTCTATCTCTCTCAGTGCAGTGTTCATGTCCTGGAGTGTCCAGTCAGTGTGTCTGTATGAACCCCTCTCTCTCTCAGTGCAGTGTTCATGTCCTGGAGTGTCCAGTCAGTGTGTCTGTATGAACCCCTCTCTCTCTCAGTGCAGTGTTAATGTACTGGAGTGTCCAGTCAGTGTGTCTGTATGAACCCCTCTCTCTCTCAGTGCAGTGTTCATGTCCTGGAGTGTCTAGTCAGTGTGTGTGTATGAACCCCTCTCTCTCTCAGTGCAGTGTTCATGTACTGGAGTGTCCAGTCAGTGTGTCTGTGTGAACCCCTCTCTCTCTCAGTGCAGTGTTCATGTACTGGAGTGTCCAGTCCGACTCTTAACGTGACTCTCCTGTCTCTGCTTCAGAAGCGCCGATGCGTCTTTTTAAAGTCCCTGAGCTGCGTGTCAGTGGAGACAGAAGATCAGGACGAGCCGATGGAGGCGGCGGAGACCGTAGCTCAGGAGAGGAAGAGCGAGGGAGAGGAGAAGCAGGCTGCCGGGAAGGACAAGAAGAGGAAGAGGAGGTGTAGGTGAGCAGACAGGGGGGCGCCGCCCGGTCGTGTCTGTGATTCAAGGAGGAGTCTCCTCTTGCTGTTTGATGTCATGGTGACGTCTGTGTCTGTGTCCCTCACACCTGCAATAACAATATCTTTCCAGGTTCCTTTCCTGGTTCTGTGCCTGCTAAGATCTGGACTGGACTGGACTGGACTGAATTGGACTGGACCGGAGCTGAGAGACATCAGACTGGACCGAAGCTGAGGGACCCCAGACTGTGCTGGACCGAAGCTGAGGGACCCCAGACTGGACTGGACAGGAGCTGAGGGACACCAGACTGTGCTGGACCGACGCTGAGGGACCCCAGACTGTGCTGGACCGAAGCTGAGGGACCCCAGTCTATGCTGGACCGAAGCTGAGGGACCCCAGTCTGTGCTGGGCCGAAGCTGAGGGACCCAAGACTGTGCTGGTCTGAAGCTGAGGGACCCCAGACTGGACAGCACTGGAGCTGAGGGACACCAGACTGGACTGGACTGGAGCTGAGGGGCCCCAGACTGGACTAGACTGGAGCTGAGAGGCCCCAGACTGGACTGGACCAAAGCTGAGGGACCTCAGGCTGTGTTGTACCGAAGCTGAGGGACACCAGACTGTGCCGGACCGAAGCTTAGGGACCCCAGTCTGGACCGAAGCTGAGGGACCCCAGTCTGTGCTGGACCGAAGCTGAGGGACCTCAGACTGGACCGAAGCTAAGGGACCCCAGTCTGTGCTGGACCGAAGCTGAGGGACCCCAGACTGTGCTGGACCGATGCTGAAGGACCCCAGTCTGGACTGAAGCTGAGGGACCCCAGACTGCACTGGACTGAAGCTGAGGGGCCCCAGACTGTACTGAAGCTGGGGGGCCCCAGACTGGTCTGAACTGAAGCTGAGGGGCCCCAGACTGGACTGATGACCTTTTGTTAAGCATCAATAAATTTTTTTAAAAAAAAATCTGTTTAGCTTTTGGTTTTTTCCCTCCCCCCCCCCCAAGGTTGCTGCTGGGAGAGGTGTGAGTGGGGCCAGCAGGGGGCGCTCTCACCCTGCAGTCTGTGTGGGTCCTGATACCCCAGTATAGTGACGGGGGACACTAGACTGTAAACAGGCGCCGTCCTTCGGATGAGACGTAAAACCGAGGTCCTGACTCTCTGTGCTCGTTAACAATCCCGGGGTGTTTCTGGAGAAGAGTAGGGGTGTTACCCCAGTGTCCTGGCCTGATTCCCCCCCTGGTCTTGACCCATCATGGCCTCCTTATCACCCCCCTCTCTGAACTGGCTCCATCCCTCTGCTCTCCTCCCCACTGAGAGCTGCTGTGTGCTGAGCGGACTGGAGCATCATCCAGGTAGGGGCTGCACACTGGGGGGGCTGGAGGGGATCCCCCTGACCTGGGAGGAGCTCTGAGTGGAGAGTCCAGACTTATTAATTATTATTATTATTCGTGCTGCACTGGTCTTCAGTCCTGGCAGTGAGAGGGGGACTCTGTGATCAGTACAGATACTTATGACTGTCTAATAATACACGATACAAATGGAAAACAGGGTAGCGCTGTAGTCCCTTCGAAACGTTTTGAACTGCCAGAAGAAGTTTTCACAACCCGGACTCGTGAAGGTACAGGTCTTCTCCCTTTGTCCGGAGTAAGGTGAGAGGTCACCCCCTCGGGGCGCAGTATCCCCGATGCACCCCCCCACCACCACCCAAAACGACACACACTTCTGTGACGATTGGGAGACCCCGGTTCGACCAGCCCCTGCGGTGGAGGAAACGACCCGCTGGAGAGAACACGCAGACTCCACACAGAAGGGTCACCTCGGCATTTATTCCAACAGCAAAACAACACCAGAGAGAAACGGTCTCCGAAAGATAAGCGCACACCGGGAAAAACACGATGGGGTCATAACAAATGGGAATAGGAGTTCTTTTTTTTAATGTCGCGTTTCTACTTTATTAGAGAGAGGCACTGAACTTTGGGGAACGTGACATCCACCCAGTATTACTAGTAGGTTGATAAATATAAATGTTCATTTTCCCCCCGTATGATACCTCGCGAAATATAACGATGGCCAACTCCTTAAGTTGAAATTTAAACCCTTCTCACGCTACAAGACAGTCCGTCAACATCGCCGCGGCCCGAAGCGCGACCTTCGGTATGACGTTGGCCGAAGGGGGTGGGGTAAGTACGTCACAGCCGGGGGAAGCCCCTATCACGTGAGAGGGGTGCGGCGGGCGACGAGCCCCAGGGGGCGAAGAGAAGTTGATTTGCGTGGGGTGTGGAAACACTACACGACCGGGCAAGCGAGCCGTTTTTTTTTTGTTTTGTTTTTTCCAGAACATCAGAATAAAAAAAAAAAAATAAAAAAAAAAACTGGGATCCATCGTGGCGTTGCCAAATTAAAACGTCAACCACTTTTCGGGCTTTCGTGCTGTCCATGATGAAACCGTCATGGTTGTGTAAGCATACGTTACGTCACAGACCAGCGGCGCTCGGACGTGAGGAGTGTCGTTACGTTTTTGAAACGGGCATGTCAGACGGGCATGTCAGACAAGATCTCTGACAAGATCTCCGAAAAACCCAAACCTGTAAGATTCAATTTCAATTCAGTTTTTATATAGCGCCTTTCACAACAAGAATGCCCCAAGGCCCCGAACAAAGGAGTTGTTCCACACCCCCGCCACCCTCTGTGTACAGTAGAGCCCCCTGTACTGACTGGAGGAGCTCACCCAGCTGTGTCTGGAGAGAAGCCGGGGTATCGGCTTCAACCACAGGGCTGGGCGGCTTGTTCCCCACCCCCACCCCCTTCTGTGTACAGAAGAGCCTCCTGTCCTGACTCCAGTAGGAAATGTCACCTGGAGGCAACACACCGGCTTCTTTTAACAGATCACCTCGGGAATCGGGAACAACGGAGCTGTGTGCGGACGTCTGTACGGAGGGGTTCAGCGCGGGGGGGCTCCGGGCTCGGGTCTGGACCGGGGGGGTGGGGACTGTCTGTGTGGAGTCTGCATGTTCTCCCTGTGTTCTTCGGGTCCAAAGACAGGCTTTTGGGCTAATTGGCTTCTGGGAAAACTGGCCCTGGTGTGTGTGTGTCCTGTGATGGAGTGCTGTCCTGTCCAGGGTGTGTGAGTGTGTGTGTGTTTGTCATGTGATGGACTGGTTCCTGTCCAGGTTGTGTGAGTGTGTGTGTCTGAGTGTCCTGTGAGGGACTGGTGTCCTATCCAGGTTGTGTGTGTGTGTCCTGTGAGGGACTGGTGTCCTGTCCAGGGTGTGTGAGTGTGTGTGTGTCCTGTGATGGACTGGTGTCCTATCTAGGGTGTGTGTATGTCCTGTGATGGACTGGTGTCCTGTCCAGGGTGTGTGAGTGAGTGTGTGTGTCTGTGTGTCCTGTGATGGACAGATGGTACCAAGCCTGGACACCCATGAGACACTGGCTTCCTCAGAAGACTCTCACGGAGGGCACACTGTCCCTAACCCGGGTCCAGAAGAAACTACCGTGATCTATAATTCCTGCGCCTCGGAAGGGTTTATGACGTCTATGTCCGGCGCCCGCGCCCGTGGACCGGCGGTTTGGCGTCGCGCTCCGCAGCTCGAGCTTCGGTGCGAGGCAGGGCGGGAGGGAGTCGATGTGGCCTCGGCGCCATCTTTGCTGGTGAGTCAATTGTGACCGTTGCGGTACAACAAACCATCAATCAAGCTTTTCCCACCCCGTCCAGTATTTCTGTCGCGGCCCACGTCCCTTACAATCGACAAACTATAAAAAAAACAGTAGCCCTTCGCAACATTACACGCCATTTTTTTTATTTTAAACGTCCGCTAGATACGCAGGTGGCTCGATACCTGTCTTATCCTCGCCGGCATCTTTATACCGGCAAGTGAATTTTATTTGGGGTCCCTCAGAATTGTGACAGAAATGTCAGTGAACCACAATAAAAAACGAAACTTTTTTTTAAAGGCGGTGAATGGATTTTTTGAGTAACCGTGTAGCGACTAACGTAAGGAAAAAAAAAGTTGTCTTTCCCTACGAAGACGTTTTGGTACAGGACTTTCTTTAAATATCAGTTGTGCATAGCGTTTTACAAAAAGTTGATGATGATCTTGGAGATAATTGCAAAGGAACATTGAGATAACTACCAAAACATTACGTGTGAAACGACAGGACAGAACTTTGAACCCACAAAGAAACAAAGGTATGAAATATTGCCTCGTCATGGGGGGGTTGATAATTGTAGTAAGTGTTCCTAATTTTCGTAAAGAAATGTATATTATGGGAGTCACACGTGAGATTTAGTGTATATACGTTTCATATTGTGCATATATACGGGGTTAAAAAGTGGAATGAGTATGATTATAAACTCGTGTGTCCTATAATCAGATAATTTTTGAACAAGCTTTGATTAGACAGGTGAAAAACAACATCAGATCCTTTTTTTTAATATATTCTCACGTCTGAATATCAGCTTCTCCCCTCTGGCCAACATTTCAGGGCTCCCAGGTGTAGATCCCAAATTGAAACAAATATTAATTTGTTACCCAGTTAAACAGTTAATAGAAGTGAGTGACCAAGGTAAATAAAGGTGGTTCAGTGTAAACTGTTTATTCTGGACCAGACTTCGTCATGTGTGATATGTCATGACTTCTTATATTAAGTTTTATCTTTATATTTAGTTCTACATGTGTAATAGATGCGATGTGTGTCCATAAAAAGGTTTCTCCAGGGGAAAATCAAGTTCGTTTTAAAACCGTGTTTCCTTTTTAGGGTACGTTTGCATTCCAAGTGTGGGGTTTTTGCCTTTTTATCATATTTTGGATGTGAATCCGTGGTATTTTTGCTGAGACAAGTTGCCTTTCTTATACGCGGAGGGATCTGCTCGTGAGATGTCCGCTTGGTCCATTTCTGAGCTCAGTATAAGGTGTAGAAAGCATGACTGTCATCATAACCCGCATCTCACCCAGGTGTGGAATAATGTTGTGACTATTGCTTCAGCAATAACATGCTGATTGCATGTTTCTAGATGGGTATAACAGAGATCTCAACTACTGAGGGGCCTTATTAATAAAGTCTCCACAGCCGAAGCGCTGTGTCTCTTTTCAGCTGGCGATAAACCTTTCCTCGATCCTTTGCGGACTTGTAAAACTGTTCCTGATCAGAATAAAAAACGCTCACGCTAATACACAAGCACCCGTGTCTCGCCAAAGCTGACAAATAAACAGACGGACAAGCCGCACTGCACGTGTGAACAGGGGAATGAGCGAGCGAGCGGGGATAGGGCGTCTCCTGCGCTTAAAAGCTTACAGCACCTGGTATTCCCAGGCGGTCTCCCATCCAAGTACTAACCAGGCCCATCCCTGTTTAGCTTCCGAGATCAGACGAGATCAGGCGTGCTCAAGGGGGTGTGGCCGTAAGCGAGAGCAAGGCTCGCTGGCACCCTTCTTATTGAGAGGACAGCTCCGTCACCTCTTTTACGACGCTGCTTTTTTTCCCTTGCGTTTTTCTCTTCTTCCCACGTTCTCTCTCTTCACTGCCTTCGTCCCCGCTCTATTTCACTTCAGCCTTTCACTCTTGCTTCCTTCCAATGAGGACGGAGCAGCGGGAGAAAGGGCGCTATAGAGGATCGCTGTGGAGAGCTGCTGCTGTGCTTTGACATCTGAGCTCTGTGGAAAACGATCTCAATACAATTCTGAAAAACGCGACTCTCCGAACGCCAGCCGAACAAGTCTCCACAGCCGAAGCGCTGTGTCTCTTTTCAGCTGGCGATAAACCTTTCCTCGATCCTTTGCGGACTTGTAAAACTGTTCCTGATCAGAATAAAAAACGCTCACGCTAATACACAAGCACCCGTGTCTCGCCAAAGCTGACAAATAAACAGACGGACAAGCCGCACTGCACGTGTGAACAGGGGAATGAGCGAGGGAGCGGGGATAGGGCGCCTCCTGCGCTTAGAAGCTTACAGCACCTGGTATTCCCAGGCGGTCTCCCATCCAAGTACTAACCAGGCCCATCCCTGTTTAGCTTCCGAGATCAGATGAGATCAGGCGTGCTCAAGGGGGTGTGGCCGTAAGCGAGAGCAAGGCTCGCTGGCACCCTTCTTATTGAGAGGACAGCTCCGTCACCTCTTTTACGACGCTGCTTTTTTTCCCTTGCGTTTTTCTCTTCTTCCCACGTTCTCTCTCTTCACTGCCTTCGTCCCCGCTCTATTTCACTTCAGCCTTTCACTCTTGCTTCCTTCCAATGAGGACGGAGCTGCGGGAGAAAGGGCGCTATAGAGGATCGCTGTGGAGAGCTGCTGCTGTGCTTTGACATCTGAGCTCTGTGGAAAACGATCTCAATACAATTCTGAAAAACGTGACTCTCCGAACGCCAGCCGAACAAGTCTCCACAGCCGAACCGCTGTGTCTCTTTTCAGCTGGCGATAAACCTTTCCTCGATCCTTTGCGGACTTGTAAAACTGTTCCTGATCAGAATAAAAAACGCTCACGCTAATACACAAGCACCCGTGTCTCGCCAAAGCTGACAAATAAACAGACGGACAAGCCGCACTGCACGTGTGAACAGGGGAATGAGCGAGCGAGCGGGGATAGGGCGCCTCCTGCGCTTAAAAGCTTACAGCACCTGGTATTCCCAGGCGGTCTCCCATCCAAGTATTAACCAGGCCCATCCCTGTTTAGCTTCCGAGATCAGACGAGATCAGGCGTGCTCAAGGGGGTGTGGCCATAAGCAAGAACAAGGCTCGCTGGCACCCTTCTTATTGAGAGGACAGCTCCGTCACCTCTTTTACGACGCTGCTTTTTTTCCCTTGCGTTTTTCTCTTCTTCCCACGTTCTCTCTCTTCACTGCCTTCGTCCCCGCTCTATTTCACTTCAGCCTTTCACTCTTGCTTCCTTCCAATGAGGACGGAGCTGCGGGAGAAAGGGCGCTATAGAGGATCGCTGTGGAGAGCTGCTGCTGTGCTTTGACATCTGAGCTCTGTGGAAAACGATCTCAATACAATTCTGAAAAACGCGACTCTCCGAACACCAGCCGAACAAGTCTCCACAGCCGAAGCGCTGTGTCTCTTTTCAGCTGGCGATAAACCTTTCCTCGATCCTTTGCGGACTTGTAAAACTGTTCCTGATCAGAATAAAAGACGCTCACGCTAATACACAAGCACCCGTGTCTCGCCAAAGCTGACAAATAAACAGACGGACAAGCCGCACTGCACGTGTGAACAGGGGAATGAGCGAGCGAGCGGGGATAGGGCGTCTCCTGCGCTTAAAAGCTTACAGCACCTGGTATTCCCAGGCGGTCTCCCATCCAAGTACTAACCAGGCCCATCCCTGTTTAGCTTCCGAGATCAGACGAGATCAGGCGTGCTCAAGGGGGTGTGGCCGTAAGCGAGAGCAAGGCTCGCTGGCACCCTTCTTATTGAGAGGACAGCTCCGTCACCTCTTTTACGACGCTGCTTTTTTTCCCTTGCGTTTTTCTCTTCTTCCCACGTTCTCTCTCTTCACTGCCTTCGTCCCCGCTCTGTTTCACTTCAGCCTTTCACTCTTGCTTCCTTCCAATGAGGACGGAGCTGCGGGAGAAAGGGCGCTATAGAGGATCGCTGTGGAGAGCTGCTGCTGTGCTTTGACATCTGAGCTCTGTGGAAAACGATCTCAATACAATTCTGAAAAACGTGACTCTCCGAACGCCAGCCGAACAAGTCTCCACAGCCGAACCGCTGTGTCTCTTTTCAGCTGGCGATAAACCTTTCCTCGATCCTTTGCGGACTTGTAAAACTGTTCCTGATCAGAATAAAAAACGCTCACGCTAATACACAAGCACCCGTGTCTCGCCAAAGCTGACAAATAAACAGACGGACAAGCCGCACTGCACGTGTGAACAGGGGAATGAGCGAGCGAGCGGGGATAGGGCGCCTCCTGCGCTTAAAAGCTTACAGCACCTGGTATTCCCAGGCGGTCTCCCATCCAAGTATTAACCAGGCCCATCCCTGTTTAGCTTCCGAGATCAGACGAGATCAGGCGTGCTCAAGGGGGTGTGGCCATAAGCAAGAACAAGGCTCGCTGGCACCCTTCTTATTGAGAGGACAGCTCCGTCACCTCTTTTACGACGCTGCTTTTTTTCCCTTGCGTTTTTCTCTTCTTCCCACGTTCTCTCTCTTCACTGCCTTCGTCCCCGCTCTATTTCACTTCAGCCTTTCACTCTTGCTTCCTTCCAATGAGGACGGAGCTGCGGGAGAAAGGGCGCTATAGAGGATCGCTGTGGAGAGCTGCTGCTGTGCTTTGACATCTGAGCTCTGTGGAAAACGATCTCAATACAATTCTGAAAAACGCGACTCTCCGAACACCAGCCGAACAAGTCTCCACAGCCGAAGCGCTGTGTCTCTTTTCAGCTGGCGATAAACCTTTCCTCGATCCTTTGCGGACTTGTAAAACTGTTCCTGATCAGAATAAAAGACGCTCACGCTAATACACAAGCACCCGTGTCTCGCCAAAGCTGACAAATAAACAGACGGACAAGCCGCACTGCACGTGTGAACAGGGGACTGAGCGAGCGAGCGGGGATAGGGCGCCTCCTGCGCTTAAAAGGTTACAGCACCTGGTATTCCCAGGCGGTCTCCAAGTACTAACCAGGCCCATCCCTGTTTAGCTTCCGAGATCAGACGAGATCAGGCGTGCTCAAGGGGGTGTGGCCGTAAACGAGAGCGAGGCTCGCTGGCACCCTTCTTATTGAGAGGACAGCTCCGTCACCTCTTTTACGACGCTGCTTTTTTTCCCTTGCGTTTTTCTCTTCTTCCCACGTTCTCTCTCTTCACTGCCTTCGTCCCCGCTCTATTTCACTTCAGCCTTTCACTCTTGCTTCCTTCCAATGAGGACGGAGCTGCGGGAGAAAGGGCGCTATAGAGGATCGCTGTGGAGAGCTGCTGCTGTGCTTTGACATCTGAGCTCTGTGGAAAACGATCTCAATACAATTCTGAAAAACGCGACTCTCCGAACGCCAGCTGAACAAGTCTCCACAGCCGAAGCGCTGTGTCTCTTTTCAGCTGGCGATAAACCTTTCCTCGATCCTTTGCGGACTTGTAAAACTGTTCCTGATCAGAATAAAAAACGCTCACGCTAATACACAAGCACCCGTGTCTCGCCAAAGCTGACAAATAAACAGACGGACAAGCCGCACTGCACGTGTGAACAGGGGAGTGAGCGAGCGAGCGGGGATAGGGCGCCTCCTGCGCTTAAAAGCTTTCTGAATTCTGAGTACGTACAGGATCCTCGGCCTTGCGCTTATAACAAAGTTCAAGTCCCTTTGCAGACAACAGCAGTTGTCACATGATTGTCTCTGAGGATGTGCGACAATGGCCAAGGAGAGCCCCGATCTGAGCTTGCGCTCACTTTTTGACCAAGACACAGGTGTGTGCTGATTGGTTGAGAGTTTGGCGGGCATTGGAGACCCACGTGGTATTACCACGCCCTGCGTGAGATATGAGTCACTTACTCTTAACACTTTGGAATGCAGTCCAGATGTCCATTTGGCACTCCCTAGACAGATAGGCGCCAATGGATGACCATTGATCATGATAGCCAGGCTTAGCTAAGTGCATCCCCATCTGGGAGCTGTCCCTTATCAAAAGAAAACATCTTAAATCAGCCTGCATGAATACTTTCTCTGTGGCTGCACCACAGAGATGGAAGGTGAGATGGGGCCTCATTTAGGACAGCATACCACCGCTTAATTCTGTCTTATTAACAAGCATTGCCGCTACAACGGCATCTCTCCTGTCAAACTTCCTCCTGACTTGTTTGACAGGATCTGGGCCGTGGTGAAGAGTGGGAAAGACGCCCTGTGGAGAGTGAGGAACATGGGGCTGTTCAAAGGCATCGAGGTCCCAGTCAAGGCAGCAGGTAGCCTGGCCCTGTTCATCACCCAAGAGAACTATTACCTCAGAGATCTGTGGAGAGAAAGGAGGGAGGAAGCAGAAAATCTGTGGGAAATAGAGAGCATAGGTCAATATCTCAAGAAACTGTGAAAAACATTATCATGTTTAAGTAAAGAATGTGATTTACACCAGAAAAAAAGAAATTGTTGCTATGTAACTGGTACCGTGTCAAAATGTAATGAGATGTGATCATATATACTGTTTTAAGTATGTATATTAATGTAAAGCTTTCTAATTTGTGATGTCCTGTATTTTTTTGTGAAAAGAAAATAAAGTTCTTAAAAAATCAATTCACCCAGGGCGAGGCTCGGCCATTGCACTCCGGCTGTGCTGACCCCTGCGAATTCCCCAAATGTGGGAATCTCGACTGCATAATTTCTGGTAGTGGGGGACTGCGTTCGCGCTCTCCCCTGATGTGCTTGGTCCAATATCGGATACGGAAGAGTTATGACACCACGTGCTGCGATAGGATCCCAGTTCGAAAGCCACTGCTGGTTCCCAGTTTCTTTTAGTTAGAGGTCCGGAGAAGCATTTCAAGCTGGTTACACTACTCCTTCCGGACATTCATTCCCTTTTCAAAGTCAGTCGTTTTGCTGTAGTCTGCATTATTAAGGCCAATTTATTTGGTCATGGGGGCCTCGGTACTGTATGCTAATTCTAAAGACAGTTTCACCCCTTTTCTGATTGCTAGGTTCTGTACCAGTGCAGACATGTCAAACAGTGAATTGCTGTACCTCTATTGTATCTGTGCTCAATGAATGAAATCAGTAATAAATGAATATATGTATAGTTATACGATAAACAAGTGGTTTATCGACTCTTCTTCATTTGCAGATTTAGAGGCAGCTTCGATATTCGTTTTACAAACGGGTTTTTTTTTATATGGGTCACACACATGCCATAGCAACAAAACATCTCTAGAGATGAGGCTATAGATCACCTTTCCATCCTCCAGGTTTTCTTCCCAAATCCTACGGCACCAACGGCGACCCCTGCTGGCCGAGAGAGCAAAAGCTTGCAGCACCTGGTATTCCCAGGAAGTCTCCCATCCAAGTACTATTCAGGCCCAACCCTGCTTAGCTTCCAAGATCAGAAGAGATTGGGCACATTCAGGGTGGTGTGGCCGCAAGCAAAAGGCTTGGCGCCTAACTCGCTACTTGAAGCTGTGTGTGGCTGGGGCTCTGTGCCCCCCGAGCGGGACTGAAGGATCGTTCGTGTGCAACTCTTTGGAAAGGAGCCTCTTTCCAAATCGCATTGCGTACCTGGATGTTGGCGAATGTGCTCCCTTGTGTTGGCTTGTCCCGTACTGGAGGAGAACAAACAAACTGCACGGAGGAGCACAAGGCAAGTCTTCACAAGACAAAAACCTCCAGTGCACAGCACTCTGAAAACATTTCTGGGCTGTCGCATGTTTATTTCAGCACATAAAGCGCACCAGTCCAACACATCGGCCGGGCGCGCGGCGCCTCCGCCCTCTTGTGGCCTTGCGGCGTCAGAGCAAGAGGCTCCTTCTCGCTGCCTTTCCGCTGTGTTGCAGAGCCCCGAGAGGGAACCTGGAGCGCACACTTTGTGGGGGGCGGGGAACCGCGTTCGCGCTCTGCCCCCGGTCTCTTGCGCGAGTACTAAATCTCACGGCGCCAGCCAGCGGCCAGGAGACAAATACAATATCGCGGGACAGGGGGGCCTCGTCATTGATTGTTACATATGAGACGGGGATTAGGAGGAGACCCCGACTGATTGGTAAAGGGGAACACTAACACCAGAGAGACACCCCCGGAGTCTCTTTTTGAGAGATGCCCTCGGATTTCTTAATGGCCAAGGAGGGTCAGAACCTCGGTTTTATGCCTCCCCCGAAGGACGGCGCCTGTTTGTGCAGCAGAGTGTCGCCATCAGGATGCTGGGGCATAAGAAAGCCACACAGACCGCAGGGTGAGCGCTCCCTACTGGTCCCAGTCAGATCTAGTGATCTAGTCACCGGGGAGAAACGATACAAGCGAAGGATTACTCGGCTCCCAGCACTTGAAAAGACCAACAAATGACTCATTCCCGCCGGAGCTGAATGTACCTGAATTCCCCCGCCCCGCTGTGTTTGCTGTATTGTCTTTGAAGCCGGCCCCCGAGACGAGACGGGCTGTTCCTGTGCCCCAATTAACACTTTACAGGTGCCATTCCCCGGCATTGTGGCCATTGTCGGTGGTCACACTTGATAAGATAAGGTGGAGGAGAGCGGGGCATGCCCAGCGCCAGACATTCAAGGAGGTCTGCAGATGTGTAGGAAACGGCGCGCTCGTTTTCTCATTTTGCCCACCCTTTTGAGTGTTAGTGTGGCGTGTGAGTGTGCGAAAGAGTGGGCCCAGCAGGAGGCGGTGGTGTGCGGGGGGAGGAGCAGGCGTAGGCTGCGCGCTTTGTGCTGTGGGTGCGGGCCGCTTGCAGGGGCTTGTACAGCTCATACTTACCTGGCAGGGGTGGTACCTTGATCAGCCTGTAGGTGGAGTAGTTGGATTGTTTTCTTGTTTTGTGGAAGCAGTGTTTGTTTTTCAGTTTTCGAAATGGCAACCTTTGGATCCCACAAGAATGCTGTGCGTTTTGAGCTTTTGGATGACCTCTTCATGGACCGTATGCAGTTCAGCAGAAAAGTGTTGCAGAAGGAACCTCGGCACTTGGATTTCATCTTCGCTCTCCCAGGTCAGAAAGCATTTGAGATTGTTTTTGCTACCTATTCTCTGTTTGAACAATGTGTGGATGTGTTTGAGGTAAAAAGAGGGAAAGTTCCTGCCCTTGAGAAGATCAACTTGCAGCCTCTGACACAGAGAGAGAGGAAAACGGTGCATGTTATTATGTTCTCGGAACTGGCAAAGACGGAGGACATTCACACCTGGCTTAACCAGTACTGCACCGTCCACCATGGAACTGAGGTTAGAGATGTTGACGGTATAAAAACAGGAGCAAGGAAATTCGAGGTTCGCTTGCTACCGGACAATGTAAATGGAGGCTTAAGGCACCTGCCCTCTACAATCCGGCTGGGCGCCTGCAATGGCTATGTTTTTTATGTGGGACAACCAAAGGTGTGTCGGCGCTGTGGTGCTGTGGGACTCCTGGCATCGTCCTGCACTGTGAAATGCTGCAAGACCTGTGGCAAACAGGGACATTTAGCCTCTGACAGTTCAATGCTGCCAAAGTGCAATTTATGTGGCTCGGAAGGACACGTTTTTAAGAACTGCCCTCACGCCTACGCCAATAAACTCAAAATGAGAAAGGATGAGGCAGTGCTTGTTTCAGCCAAACCGGCCCGAAAAGCCAAAGCAAACAACAAGTCAAACAAAGAACCCTTGTTGGACAAAGGCTTTCAGCCTCCAGCCAGGATCAGTCCTGCTGTGGCTCCAGGGCCGGTGGAAGAGAAAAGCACTACGCCCCTACAACCGCAGACTGCACCAGACAAGAACGAGGGTTTGAAAACCCCCGAGAACAGCGAGGACCCCTCCCCCACTCCTGCTCCTCAGAACGAGGGCCAGTGTGGGGCCCCCCGGTGGAGCGGGTCCAGCGAGGATACCCAGGATTCAGCAGAGCTGCTATTCTCAGACTCTGCAAGTGCTACAGATGCCCTCCTCTCCTCCATCCAGTCCATCACGGAGGATCTGCAACAGCTGGTGGGTGAGGGGGAAGAGGAGACTGGTGCATCGGCTGCACCCCTTTCCCCTCAGTGCTCCCAGGAGCTGGACTTGAGGAAAAGGAAAAATGACTCTGTTTTCTCCCCGAGCGAGGAGGAAGGAGAGCATGGCGATGGGGACAGCTGGAACCCCTCCACCCCTCCCTCTACCCCCTTCCTTGAAATGGACTCCGTGAACGCTTTTACTGCTGCCGCCCTGATGAAGGCTCATTCAGAGGATGGCTGGCAGGAAATTGGTAAGAAGAAAAAGAAAAAGAGAAGGTAACAGGTGAGACAGAAGAGAAATGTGTTTTGTAAAGACTGGTTCCACCTTCTTATGTAATATGGCTCTAAACATAATTTCTCTTAACACCAGAGGTATCAATGACAGAGTTAAATGCCAGTCTGTCTTTGATTACCTCCAGCAGAGAGAGGGGGATGTGTTCATGTTGCAGGAGTGTGCATTAGCCTATCAAGAGAGGTTCAAAAGCTTTGAAGATAGGTGGGATAAAGGGCCTTCTGTTTGGACAGGGGACAATAACAACAGAGCCTCTGGCATGGCCATTCTTTTCAAAGGATGGGCATTCAAATTGAAAAGTATTCAGAGGGTCATAGATGGCAGGTTGCTGTGTGTGGATGTTGAATGGGGGACCATTAACCTGCATCTAATCAATGTGTATTGTCCTACTGACGTGGGAGGAAGGGTGGAGCTACTCAAGGCACTCTCTCCCCTATTGTTATGTAGCACAGACGTGATAGTGGGAGGGGATTTTAATTGTATCTTAGAGCACACAGATAGGCAGTCTAGCTTTCCGATAAAATTGGATTCCAGCTCACTGGCCCTGCAAAACTTAGTTCTAGACTTTAAACTCTCTGACACATATAGATCTATATATCCCACAACAGCAGGATATACATGGTCAGGGAGGAATATCAGTTCCAGAATTGACTATTGCTTTGTCTCGGAGAGAGTGAAAGTTGTTGGGGTCACTCTTCAGCCTGTCTTCTTCTCAGATCATCAGGCTTTAGGGTGTAGAGTGGAACTCCAGGGCGGGACTGTCTTTGGCCCAGGCCTCTGGAAACTCAACACAAAGCTGCTAGAGAACGAGGGGGTAGTATCCCGCTACAAGGAGAAACCATCAAAGTGGCTGTCCTTGCAGTTTCTGTATGGGTCAGTAGGAGAGTGGTGGGAGGAGGTGAAGGTGAAGACAAGGGCCTTTTTCATGGCTGAGGGAAGGAAGCCTGCTGCCAGACGGAGAGGAGTGCTAGCCAGGAAACAGGCAGCTGCAGCGTCTCTACACGATGCTGCACAGTGGCTTCGATGTGCTTGAGGATATCACCCTTTTAAAAAAGGACATCCGGAGCATAGCCGAAGAAAGTAGTCGAGGAGTGCTGTTAAGAAGCAGAGTGCAGTTCTTGGAAGGAAATGAGAAGTGTACTCGCTTCTTTTTCAGGAAAGTGGTAGGCTCCAAGTCTGTCATGGAAAGTGTAGTTGATGAGGAGGGACGAGAGAGAACAGAGCCGAGTGCTATCCTCTCCTGCACCGAGGCCTTCTACTCAAGACTGTACAGCACTACAGAGGTAAAGGATGAAGAAATTCATTTTTTTACCTCAAAGCTAGAAAACGTTTTGAGTGAAGAAGATAGGGAAGTACTTGAGAGGGTTTTGACAGTAGAAGAGCTGAGACAGGCTATGGAGAGCTTACAGAAGGGAAAAACTCCGGGTGCTGACGGGCTCCCTAAAGAATTTTATTGCACCTTTTGGGATCTGCTTCAGGATCCGCTACTGCTCCTATTCGAGGAAAGCTATAAGACAGAATTGCTGCCTGACTCCTTAAGAGAAGGCACTATCTCTCTCTTGTTTAAGAAAGGAGCAAAGAATGACATAAAGAACTGGAGACCCCTCAGCCTGTTAGGCGTGGACACTAAGATCCTGTCCAAAGCCCTTTTCCTGCGCCTACAAAATGTAGTGGCCTCACTGGTAGGGAAAGAACAGACTTGTGGGATAGCAGGACGCCTGATGAGCGACAACCTGGTCTTGTTGAGGGATGTCTGTCTGTACTCAGAGGATCGCTCCCTCCCTCTGTGCATTTTAGGTGTAGACCTAGAAAAGGCCTTTGACCGCCTAAACCGGCAGTACTTAATATCGGTACTTGAGCACATGAAGTTTGGCCCCATCATGAGAAAGTGGATTAACCTGCTGTACACAGGTAGCAACAGCAGAGTAATGGTTAATGGCAATAGATCACGCCCCTTTGAAGTCTGTTCAGGGGTGAGGCAGGGCTGCCCATTATCCCCCTTGTTATTCGTTTTGGCTATGGAGCCCTTAGCCTGTGCCTTGCGCCAGGATCAGGCCATTAATGGGATACCAGTGCCTGGAAGTGGGGGAGGAGAGGTAAACACATCTCTATACATGGATGACGTCACCCTGATCCTCTCTGACAATGCCTCAATTAGCAGAGCTCTGCAGTGCTGTGATCGTTTCTCTTTGGCTTCCTCTGCAAAAATTAACAAATCTAAGAGTGAGATTTTTTATCAGAACTGGAGGGAGCCAAAAGAAGGACATGATCTCAGCCTGCAAGAGAACAGAATTAAGGTGTATTTTGGAGAAGAGATGGGAACAGTAAATTGGCAGAACAAATTGCCAATCTTAAACAAAAAACTGATGCAATGGAAGGACCGAGACCTCACCATGACAGGGAAGGTGCTGGTCATCAAAGCCGAGCTCTTGCCTGTCTTGAATTTTCTGGCTTCTACCTTCCCAATCCCACACCGTGTTGCGGCGGTGCTGAGGAGATTGATGTTTCAATTTCTATGGGGTGGGAAGCAGGAAAGACTCAGAAGAGAAATAATGTACAGGCCGCTACTCTCAGGGGGGAAGTCAGTCCCAGATATTGCTATGAAGCTGCTGTGCATTTTCCTGGCCTCTGTGCTGAGAGGCTTTGCAACAGCGCCTGGAGAGTACCTGGACTTATTTTGCCAGGCTCTGGGTAGGTAGGGAGGTGTTCAGAGTGTGGGGTGTCAGACCCAAGCTGGATGTCACACTCTCTGACACATGCCCTGCAATTTATGGGACAGTTAAAAGTTTTGTAAGATCTCACCCAATTGGCCATATTCCCCTCCGAGATGTCAGCGTCCAAAAACTGGAAGATTTCATTGCACCCCAGAAGAATAGGCAGACCCATGTGAGCATTTTAACATCAGCCCAAACAAGGAAGGTGTGGAAACACTTCTCTAAGTTTCTGTGCAACATTCACAGAGACGTAGCCTGAAATGTCATCCACCAGTGCTTACCGGTGCGAACTTTCTTGTACCGTAGGGCCTCACCCCCAGCCCTCGCTGCGTTTGGGTGGGCTGCGGTGAGGAGGAGACTGTGACCCATCTCCTGTGGTCCTGCTTTTTTGCTAAGACCTTCTGGGCCCAGTTTGAACACTGGTTGCAAGTTCTCTCGCCCCAATTTTCCCTGACCGCTGCTTTCGTTATATACGGCATCTCTCCTGACAAACTTCCTCCTGACGTGTTTGCACGAAAGCAGAAAATCTGTGGGAAATAGAGGGCATAGGACAGTATCTCAAGATGCTTGTGGTTGTGGGGGACTGCGTTCGCACTCTCCCCTGATGTGCTTGGTCCAACATCAGATACAGAAGATTTACGACACCACGAATCATGTGCTTGCTAAAGCACCAGTTTGAAAGGAATCGATGACGCTACTAGTTCTCTGTTTCTTTTACTTATAGGTCCAGAGAAGCAATTCAAGCTGGTTACACTACTCCTTCCGGACATTCATTCCCTTTTCAAAGTGAGTCTTTTTGCTGTAGTTTGCATTATTTAGGATGATTATCGAGATTAGCCTTTATTTGGTCATGGGGGGCCTCGGTACTGTATGCTAATTCTAAAGACAGTTTCACCCGTTTTCTGATTGCTAGGTTCTGTACCAGTACAGACATGTCAAACAGTGAATGGCTGTACCTCTATTGCATCCGTGCTCAATTAATGAAATCAGTAATAAGTGAATATATGTATAGTTATACATAAACAAGTGGTTTATTGACTGATCTTCATTTGCAGATTTAGAGGCAGCTTCGATATTCGTTTTACAAACTTTTTTTTTATATGTATGAGTCACACACAAAACATCTCAAAAATGAGGCTATAGATCACTTTTCTTGTAAGTGTTAAATGTCCATACTTCAGGGTTTCCTCCCAAAGCCTACGGCACCAATGGCGACCTCTGCTGGCTGAGAGAGCAAGAGCTTACAGCACCTGGTATTCCCAGGTGGTCTCCCATCCAAGTACTAATCAGACCTGACCCTGCTTAGCTTCTAAGATCAGACATGTTCAGGGTGGTGTGGCCATAAGCTAAAGCAATGGCACCTGACACGCTACTTGAAGCTGTTTGGCGGGGGTTCCGTGTCCCCTGAGCGGGATCGTTCATTTGCAATTCTTTGGAAAGGAGCTTCTTTCGAAATCAATGCGTGGCTGGATGTTCACAAATGTGCTCCCTTGTGTTGGCTTGTCCTGCACTGGATAAGGACAAACAGGTATCAGCTTGTTCCCTTCTCCCGCCCCTCTCTGTTTACAGTAGAACCTCCTGTCCTGACTGGAGGACCTCATCCAGCTGTGTCTGAAGAGATGCCAAAGTACCAGCTTGATCCACACCCCGGTACTTCTCTGTGTACAGCAGAGCCTCCTGTCCTGACTTGAGGAGCTCACCCAGCTGTGCCTGGAGAGAAGCCAGGGTATCGGCTTGTTTCCCCCTCCCACCCCTCTCTGTGTACAGAAGAGGTTCCTGTCCTTACTGGAGGAGCTCACACAGCTGTGTCTGGAGAGAAGCCAGGGTATCGGCTTAATCCACACCCCCACCCCTCTCTGTGTACAGTAGAGCCTACTGTCCTGACTGGAGGAACTTAAAAGGCATCCTCTCACGAGGCACCAATAAATGTAGGTGTCTTGTGCATTTACCAGGACAATTATTAATTGTAGCAGTAAGTCACAAAATGATTCTTTGATGGTTATTAGAAGACCGACCCAGCAGGATAACTCAGCAACGCACATACACATGGATACTAATACACGAGAGTACATTTATTATTACATAAAATGTGCATAGATCTTATAGTGAGGGTTAGCAGAATACAAAAGGTATGTATTCAATCACAAAGAGTTACAAACCAAGATGGACATACATTCCATATATCATTCATTTAGACCGTTTTGTAAATGAACTTTGTTACAACTTGTACATTAGATACTCAAAAGCAAGTACATGACTCATAGGAATTAAATTGATATCAACTCAGGTTGAGGTAACAATTGAATTCTCGAGCTGTAATGCAGAATGTTGAATACTCGTCTGCTCTGTGGGGGTTCAGATCTCCCGCAGACGCAAAGAAGCAGTAGCAGGCTGTTGCTGCGTCCAATCGGTGCTCTCTGGCCCTCTCTGGCTCGGCCGGTGCCAGGCAGTGCTGGTTCGACTTGAGAGAAGAAGAAGAAGAGAGATTTCTGCTGCTGTGCGCTGCTGATGCTCTCTGAAGACCGGCTAGTTAGTGTTGGCTGAAACAAAGGAGAGATTGCACACAGAAAAGTGACTACAGATCCGAGCAAGTCGCACTCTTTAGACAGGAAGAAGACCGGTTCGTTCCTGATGTAGCGCTAGTCCTGAATACTGATATTCAGCTGTCCACAGCTCCGACCGTAGTTCACTCGTTGATCAGGTGAGCGTTCGCGGTGGGTTCACGAGGCTTGCTGCTGGGCTAACCTCGGGTGGATCCTTTGGTTATGGGCGGGCAACCTCCGTTCTTGACTCTTAGAACAAGGAAAAGTCCTGACACTCGGACACATTGGCGTTTACGTGACTGTCTGAGCTGAGTCTGAGGATGTCCAGGAGGAGCTGGAGTTTTACCTGGAGGTACTATGGTCGCTCATTGGTTGAAAGCTCCATGGGCATTCGAGAATCATTTTGTGACTTACTGCAACAATTAACAATTGGCCCAGTAAATGCACAAACACCTACATTTATTGGTGCCTCGTGAGAGGATGCCTACATTTATTGGTGCCCAGTGTGAGGATGAGTAACCATGCACTCATCCTTGGGTGTAAACCACTTGGGATGAGACTCTCCCTTGGAATCTCCCAGACAGTGAGGCACCAGAGATGACCATTAATTAGGGTGGTTGATGTGTCTCAGCTTTGGGAATTGTTCCTTATCAGAACACTCTATCAGCTAGAAAAACACCTTAAATGTGAACCAAATGGAATGGCCTCTCTGTGTCCAGCACCACTTGAGACGAGGGAGAGAGAGACTGGCAAAGGAGCAGCAAACTCAAGCTACAACGGTCTCTGTCCTGTGTGAATGCGCTGGTGGACTATTAAGCTACTTGAGTGACTAAAACTCTTCCCACATTGACTACAGCTGAAAGGTCTCTCTCCTGTGTGAATGCGCTGGTGTGACTGTAAGTGGCTTTTCAGACTAAAACTCTTCCCACACTGATTGCAGCTGAACGGTCTCTCTCCTGTGTGAATGCGCTGGTGGGTTTTTAAGCTACTTGACTGACTAAAACTCTTCCCACACTGATTGCAGCTGAACGGTCTCTCTCCTGTGTGAATGCGCTGGTGGGTTTTTAAGTGACTTGACTTACTAAAACTCTTCCCACACTGATTGCAGCTGAACGGTCTCTCTCCTGTGTGAATGCGCTGGTGGGTTTTTAAGTGACTTGACTTACTAAAACTCTTCCCACACTGACTGCAGCTGAACGGTCTCTCTCCTGTGTGAATGCGCTGGTGGGTAATTAAGTTACTTGACTGACTAAAACTCTTCCCACACTCACTGCAGCTGAATGGTCTCTCTCCTGTGTGAATGTGCTGATGTCGTTTTAAGAGGTGCGAGTGACTAAAACTCTTCCCACACTGACTACAGCTGAAAGGTCTCTCTCCTGTGTGAATGCGCTGGTGGGTTTTTAAGTGGCTTGACTGACTAAAACTCTTCCCACACTGACTACAGCTGAACGGTCTCTCTCCTGTGTGAAGGTGCTGATAGGGTTTTGAAATGCTAGACTGACAGAAACGCTGCTTCTCCCTGTGCCATAATGGCAGTTTGTCCACTCCATCTGAGCAAGGCCTTGAGTGATTCTTCTTCATCCCCTGATCGTGCTGGGGTCTCTTATTCTGCAAATGCTCCATGGAATGGCCTTGCTCTGTGTGATGAAACTGAGATTTGTTTTCATCATTATGTCCCTCAGTGTGCTGCACAGCACTGTGAATCATCTGGGGCTCCTTCTCCAGCTCTCTGAGGCTAAAACCGTCCAGTTCATTCAGTTGATCCTCTCTTTGCCCAAGAACAGACATACTCTCCAGTTCATTAAAACTTTCAACGATTTTCTCAGTAACCAGATTATTAAACCTGTGTGTAAAGTCATCAGATACTAAGGGATCATATGATTGTTTGAGACTCTGCAATGACAGTCTCTCAACTTGAACAGAACAAGGCCTAATTATTATCAAGCCCTGTAGGAGCTGCTGTTGCTCCTCCCTGTACTGACTCTTCTCAGTGTGCTGTGACTCAGTACTGTTCTCTTCACCAGGTACATCAGTCTGCTGCTCTGCAGGGTCAATCAACTTGGGCTCCATGTCCTGCTCTGTAAGATTTAAAACATCCAGTTTTTCACTGTGCTCTTGTATAGAGATGCAGCCCAGTTCATTACAGCCTTGTGTAATATTGATTGTGTCCAGATTATTAATATTCTCTGTAAAATCATCACATACTAAGAGCCCAGGTGTCTCACTCTCAGGCTCTGTCTTCATCATGGGCACAGAGTCCAGTGCCTCTTTCCCTTCTGCGGCAGTGACCTCTGTTTCCTGCATCAGCCTGTGCATCTCCACACTGTGCTGCAGTTCAAGAGGAGCCCTTTCCCCAGCTTCAATAAGAGCACTGGCCTCTGAATCTGTAAACACAAGACAAGACCTTTATAAGAATAAACTTTATTTTATAGTTTTATACCTTTAGAGGTGGCTTCTCAAAGCATTTTACAGAATGCCAACAACAAAAAATACACAAACTTAGCATGACGAGAATACACAGTTAGAGGAGACAGTAGACAGTGGTACTAAGTAAAGTAGGAACAGAGGGGTACAGAACAGTTAAATAAAGGCTCTTCTGAAGAAAATGTTTTTGAGTCTGGATTTGGAGTTTAGAGAAGGTGACTCTCTGATATCCTTGGGGAGAGAGTTCCAGAGCTTGGGGCATAAAATTAGAAGGCCCTGTCACCCATACAATGTAGACAGCCTTGGGGGACAGATAGGAGAACAGAATTAGAAGAGCGAAGATTGCAAGGTAGGGAGTAGGGTGATAATATCAGACCAGCATGGAGGTGTCAAGCCAAGCCAAGACAAGACATGGAGAGTCTTATAGGTGAGCAGGAGGATTTTTAAGCCGATATGAAACTTGACAGGAAGCCAGTGCAAGGACTCCGGGATAGGAGTAATGTGATCATTTGTACTAGACCTGGTCAGGATTCTGGCTGCTGAATTTTAGACATACTGCAGTTTGTTCAATGTGGATTTAGAAACCCCAGAGAGTAGAGCGTTACAGTAGTCAATTTGGGAGAAGACAAAAATTTTCAGTCAAAGTTAGTGATAACACAGGGCATAGTCGAGCAATATTTATGAGGTGAATGAAAGATGTTCTGACAACATGCTGCACATGTGGGTCGAACGTCAAATATCATCCCCAAGTTTTTCAATTTAGACTGAAGCTCAAGTACAAGACCATCTACAGATAGGGTTACACATTGGTTGTACAAAGTTGATGGGTGGTGCCAATAAGCATGACTTCAGTCTTGTCACAGTTAAAGGAAGGAAATTTTGAGTCACCCAAGTTTTTATATCGGGGATGCAAATTAATAGAATAGAGACAGCCACATCAGCGTCAGGTTTGGTATGGATGTATGTTTGAGTATCATCAGCATAGTAGTGTTGTAACAGAAAGAATAAGGTTCTGGATCCCGAGATGAAGTAAAACAGATTAGTTTATTGCATGCAAGGAACAATAAAGCCGAAGTCTTGTTTCCCGCAAGAAACAACAAAACCGAAGTATTGTTCCATGTGCCGGTACAAACTTTTAGGTTATATAGTCCTTCCTTGCTGCTTCGGACGTCAATCGGTGTTATGGTAAGGGGGGGGGGGGGGTCATGGTATTTGGCCAGTTAAGAGGTCCTGGCCAAATGGTCAGTTTAAGATTATGCCCCCAGGGGGTTCCTTGCTCGCATCTGGAATCCTTATCAGTTAACCCCCTTTCCTGCCATAAACCCCTGTTGCTTAGAAGTCTAATTTTCAGGCAGAACTGACTTAAGTTATTAACCCTTTTTACATCTTGTCTCTTTCTTCAGTAGTGAAAGCTGAGGCCATGTGATCTTAAAAGCCTTAAACTACACACATGTATACTAGTACACTCACAATCAATTTGGGTTGTTTTAACATAGTGGAATAAGTGGGTATAAGGGCGTGTTCTGATTTAGCTCTGTCAGAAACATAACTACCATGTAAAAAGTAAGTCTACTGTAATAATATCACAATTACATTACATTTACATTAACAGTGCACTGAGAGAGAGAGAGGGGTTAATACAGACACACTGACTGGACACTACAGCACATTAACACTGCACTGAGAAAGAGGGGTTAATAGATACATACTGACTGGACACTACAGCACATTAACATTGCTCTTAGAGAGAGAGGGGTTAATAGATACATACTGCCTGGACACTACAGTACTTTAACACTGCACTGAGAGAGGGGGGTTAATACTGACACTGACTGGACACTACAGGACATTAACACTGTACTGAGAGAGAGAGGTGAATACAGACACATTGATTGACTGGACACTACAGTACATTAACACTAGACTGAGACAGGGGGCTTATACAGACATGGACAAACTGAAACTTAGATCATATTACCACTGCACGGAGAGAGGGGTTAATACAGACACTGACTGGACACTACAGGACATAAAGTCTGCACTGACAGAGAAGGGTGAATACAGACACATTAACACTGCATTGAGAGAGGGCTTAACACAGGCACTGCGACTGGATAATACAGCACATTAACACTGCAACCAGAGAGAAGGATTAATACAGACACTCTAAGTCTACACTCTAAGCTCTAAGTCCCACACCTGAAGAAGGCTCCACAGCCGAAATGTTGTGTTTTCTTTCTTCTTTTGTTCAGCATGAAATAAACCTATTACTTGTTCCTAAATTAAAAATGGATGACTAGAAGGTGACTATGACAGACACTTGACTTGACTAAGACTATGACTAAATCAAAAACTGGAAACTAAATTAACACTGCAAACAAGTACACAGAAAAGTAACACTCAGAATTAACAACTTTTCTAAGCACGCATTACATTTGTTGGTATCATACACCTCTATTGACAGCAACAATCAGCATCGACCAGCAAATTCTTAATAACCACGTCAAGGTTTAAATGTGAAAACAGCATGTTGATTGGTCAAAGCCCAAGCACAGTCCCCAGTGTGCTGTTTATGGTTGAACTCTAGAAGCAGTGAATGGTTTAGAAAGTGAATTCAGAGGGAGACAGTCTGATACAGAACTGTTTAATTACAGAGAGGCTCCCAGGTGGATCAGAAAGAGGTAAGATGGTGATTCAGAAAAAAAAAACCAAAGAGGGGAAAAAAGGCAAAAAGGCACAGAGATAACCAGTGGGAGAAAATGAGATCGGGGATGATTTTCCACTAATTCATTACTTGATATGATAAGAGGGGAAAAGGGTTGTTCTGAATACACTTTACTGAAGATAACGCTAACACGAGTGAGTGACACTTATTAACAACAGCGGATTGAATCATAATAATAAATAAAAAACTTTATTCTATATAGCACCTTTAAAAGGGGCTTTTCAAAGCTCTTTACAGAGGGAAAAAAAGCTACACAGTAGGAGGAGGCAGCAGAATTAGGTACAGTGTTCGGGTAAAGTGAGGTTTCAGAAAGGGCAATAAGGAGTTTGATTAAACAGATTGAGATCTAGATTGAGATGCTCATTGAAAAACTGGCCATCTGATAGTCAGATCTGTTTGAGTGGCAGGGTGAGATGGTGAGATTGCTTATGTTGCTCCTTGCAACTGCAGGATACAGGTCGGACCCAGTCTGGACACGACAATAAAAAGGCAAGACCCCCAACAAAAGCAAAGACCCAAACACACAAATGATCTGAACCTGATTCTTTAGAAAGCAGAGAGCATAGATTCTAAAATAACCCACAAATATCAAATTTAGTAAAATAACATTGAGGTGAATTGGTTAGAAACACCTTCTCCTGATTAGTGGGTGGATTCTGAGAATAAGCAGATAAATTGCCATTAATCTGGTAACATCAGGGTTAAGCTTTGAAGAGAGATTTAACTGCAGGTAACATTTACAAACATTTACAGGCAGCAAGGCAGTTGATCTCTTCTTTAGGTCTTTGTAGGAGTTATTTAAGAGCTGAATACTTAGCAACACCTTCTTTATAGATTGGGTAACTTGCATGCTGTATGTTTATTGTGTGTGTAGATTAGTGTGTGTATTGTCACTGTTAATAAATATTTGTTAGCCCAGTGTCTTACTTCTGCCTCTTTCTGTGTCAGCACAAAGAACACAAGTGCTTCTCAATCTTATTATTGCTCAGTTATATAGGGGTTATAGTCATTTCGTTTAATTGTTGATTCACCCTCTGGGCCATTTCAGGTTGTTCCTCTAATTTCAAAACCCCCTATTCGTAACAGCTGGTGTCACCAATTTTCTATGATAAACTGGTATCCCGTCCATGGTGTATCCCACACTGTGCCACTTGCATGCTGGGATAGGCTCCGGCTCTACTGTACCACTGTACTGGGTAGAGCAGTGAATTCAACTGAGAGGAAATGACTGTATCTCTAGAAGACTCATACACCTTCTGCTTTGTGCTTAATCCAAAGAGGTCAGGAAGAGAACAGTGGACCTTGCAGTGCTGGTACTCAACAGTAAGAGCAGACAACACTGGCCAGACATTCAGCACAAAAACACCATGAGAAAAACCCAGGGAACAGAGTTTGTACTTTTAATTCCTTCCAAATCCACAACACTCCTTCTCCTCCAAGATCAATCAACACAGAAGAATCCCCAAACTTCAAACACCCCAATACACTGCACCTCACCAGAGACAATCCAATATTCACTTGCTCCTGCACCTCAAACCCCTGACCGCTGGAAAACATAAGAATGCATACAGCCATCGACTGATCGACCATTTTTATCCTGTTTACAATTTCACGGTTATTTCCAGATTTTATTTGCGTATGTAAATCCTAAATCACTGGAAACACGTTTGGCCAAGAATGTTAAAAATAAGGAAGATGTTCCAAAAATTAAAAAAAAAAACGAAACAAGTAAGATACGAACGTTTTTCCGTAATGATTATGTAAATACAGTAGCAATGATATGGAGTCAGTCTAAATTATGTGTTCTAAGCCCCGTTTCTGAAATAAAGATGTTTTCAGCACCATAATTAGAAAACAACAGTTCAGTACTGTACTGAGAGAGAGAGGGGTTTGTACAGACACACTGACTGGACACTCCAGTACATGAACACTGCACTGAGAGAGAGAGGGGTTCATACAGACACACTGACTGGACACTCCAGTACATGAACACTGCACTGAGAGAGAGGGGGGTTCATACAGACACACTGACTGGACACTCCAGTACATGAACACTGCACAGAGAGAGAGAGAGAGAGAGAGAGAGAGAGAGAGAGAGAGAGAGAGAGAGAGAGAGAGAGAGAGGGGGGGGTTAATACAGACACACTGACTGGACATTGCAGTATATGAAAACTACACTGAGAGTGAGAAGGGTCAATACAGACAAAGTGACTGACATAATAGTCCAAAGGAGTTAGTACAGACAGACCCTGGTGGACTGGAATGTTTAAACCTATCTATATAAATATAAAATCTAAAGATATAACACAATAATTATAATACAAATACAACATTTGTATTTTCCCGAATGACGTCGGATTGTACACTGATTCGGTGAAAGAATTATATTATAATACAAATACAGTATTATATACCGTGATATATATATATATCATAATAACGTCGGATTACACACTGATTTAGAGAAACAAATGCTGAATATGAACGAGTTATTTTTATAACCGGCCAACAGTTCAGTTTCCAGTAAAGAATCCCGTTGCTACATCACACAAGACTTTCCGACTTCACTCTGTATCTCTCCACTATATTCTCACCAGTGAGGAAGTTAAAGATACTGGTTTTAAACACAGACACTCTGACTACATACAAGTCACCACACTGACCAGACAGCTCCAGTTTCGTGTTCAATTCTTCTTTTATTTCTGCAGTGACTTCACAGGGAAGCGGGTGTCCAACACGATCTGTCCCTCCCTGATCTCCTCCTGCTCCCGACTCCTTCTCCCACAGCTGCAATCTCACCTTCAGGCTCTCGTTTTCCTTCTTCAGCTGTGCCATTTCACTCCCGACACTTTCTTCCATACACTGTGTGATTTTAAACACAGACCGTCTCGCCAGAGTCTGGGAGACGCTGCGGAGTTTGTTTTCAATCTCATCCTCAGAGTCAGACATCCTGTTTCGGAACACATGTGAAACTTCATACACGATCGATTTGAGCAAAACCTCCATGAAAGAGCGAAGTTCAGTTTCCAGATTGAACAGTAAAATTGCCATATTTAACCAAAGTTGATCACAAATACAGAGAGATTGCTGTGCTGATACTGAAATGACAAACACTAAAACTCCTACGCCCCTACGGGTCTATATTATTGCAAGGGTTTTAATTCACACCTGAAGCAGGAACTGGCGATCACTCCTACATCCTGCCACATGACGCACTTCATAGTGATTGTTGCTATGCACTTCACGTGAAGGACTTTCAGTATGTTGGATCTTGTTGAATATACAATGAAAAATAATGTAGCATTGTTTACAAATATATGTGCGTAAAATATACACATATATGTACACATACAAATATATATGTTGTATTTTCATATATGTCCAGATCCTTCGCCTGTATTGAAATAAATAACAGTACTTAAACGTGTATTGAAATAAAGAGATCAAACTTTGAATGTAATGGATTCATACAGTATCTAAACAATGTCTGCTAATAGACGGTAATGTGGACAATTCCTGTTGCCAATTGGTTGGATATCTCCAAGACATCCAAGAGATCAGGTATTGAAAATATTTTTTAAACAGAAAATGTGAAATGGAAAGTAGGTCAAAAGCCTTCTGATAACCTAAGTACACCATACTACATGTTCTGTGCATCCATTAGTTTTATGGGCTTTATGGGATTTAATTAATTAGACAAATTATATTTCTGATTACAATAGATAGTTTTATATCTCTATTCATAGTAAAGGTTGGTTTTATTATAATTTATAGTAATCCTTTGTTTCATTTTTTTTTCAGAAAAAAAGACTGCAATGTTGATGGAATAAGAAAAAAAGGTCCCTAAAAGACTGATTTGAATGAAGCATTTTTTATCCAAATTTAACATTTTGCAGCTCTCTGACAAACCAGCAGCATTCTGACAGACAGAGGAGTTGTAAACTGTCATTGTCTCAGTTGTCCAGAGGAGCAGAGTGACTGAGAGGTCAGAGCTGTTAGCTGGTATTGTCAGTGTGAGAACAGCTCTCCAGCTGTCTCATTGACTTCACACCACCTGAGTGCTGATGCTCTTTCTCTCCTGCTCTTCTCCTCTCCACTACCGTCTTTTGTTCTTTTGTTTGATTTATCAGCTGCCCCTCATACATGAAGGAGGCACCAAAGCCAAAACATTGTGTCTCTTTTCTTTTCACTATGGAATAAACCTTTACCTGCTCCTGTCTCATTCACTCTCTTTCTCACCTTGTCTGCAGTCTCACCTCCTGCTGCTCCATTGTCTGCAGTTTCTGTCCAGAGTTTCACCTCCTGCTGCTCCATTGTCAGAATGAATGATGAGTCACAGGACTGTTCTCACCTGTTAACACCCAGTAACATTTCTGCCCAGGTGGCAATTTAAATACCTGATTCTGTATTTTAATGTGTCTGTTTTGTGTTTAATGTCTTCACCCTGCTCTTTTTTGTAATGAAATTTATGTGCTTGAAGTTGTAAAACTCAAACCTTGGTTTACTATGAGATTTTAACATGATTTCTTGCTGTAATGTTCATCTGCATTTGATATGTTTATATTTCACTATATTTAATCATAATCATATGTACTCATACATAATCCATGTAGATAATGTAAAATAAATCTCATGTCACAGTAAAGGCCCACACAGTGAGAATTCTTGAAGAATAAAATCACACTGCACAACTTTGGGACATCACGTCCAAGTTTAGTGACAGCAACATTAGAGATTTTAAGCTAAGACATTTCAGATCACCTTTTTATTAAAAGTTCAAGCAAAATTGAATAACTTTGCAAGGAACATTTCAAAATCTCAATCAAATCCAGTACAATCCCAATGGATTAATCTGAATTTACTCTCTGCGATCCCGACAAGTTGGGAAACAATTTTATGGTTCTTACGGTAAGAAAAATAGCACGAGACCACACAGATTCTTTAATGCTTACATCATAATGTTATTAGACTAGGACACCAATGTGAATATGTGTTTGGGTTTCGATGAGCTGATTCTTGTTGAAGAATTGGTGATTTAAGATTAAAGAATCAGTAGTGTCGGAAAGCAGGAGCTCTGTTTCTCAGCGATCTTGAAGGCATGTCTATGTAGAGCACAGTGTGAAGATCTGTACTAAAGAACACCAAGTGCTTAATATGACATCTTTTACCATTGCAACTTTTCATCTCAGGTATACTTTTAGAAGGCATAGAAAGAATAGTTGTGTTGACACTCTCATCACACAGCAGAGTGGCGCATCTGACGCGTGCTGGGCCCATAACCCAGAAGTTGATGCAGCAAAACCCTTCTCTTCTATGGACGTTTTATGGAAGACTTAAGCACACCATCGGGTCAATGTAGAATAAGAAAAAAAACATAAACAAAGTCTCTTCGTATAAGTCCCGTTCTAAGTTTCTTGCTTTTGTGAGCAAACTTACCCAGATCTGCAATATTTTAAAATATATGGAATAATTAATTGGAAATAACTAAATTATCGACAATATCCAGTTATATACTTGGACAGACAAAAAAATGATTATGATATTACATATAACCACATACTTCATATCCTACAGATTAACATACTGACCAGAATAATTGAAAAGCTTTGATTCTGAACCCCTGCAGTTAGTGTTAATTAGAAAAACAAGTGCTGAAACCTGAGCATAAATTCAGCTGCTCTCCAGGTTTGTTCCACATGGTTTTTCGTTGCAATTGAGCTCAGAGCTGGAGATGATCTCTAGATAGAACCGTGTTAACTAGTCTGCAGCTGTGTGCTCCTTTCGAAACTTTGTTGCAATTGACTCAATGTGTGGTTCAATAGTTCTCAGGTGCAGTTCACTTACACAGAGGACATGTTTTGGGTTGTAAAACCCAAAACAGTAGCAGCAGTTAGAAGTTTGCTGTGCTTCCAGGATCATTTTCAGCCTTATAAACTGGTTATCACACTGCTGATCACTATATTAAGCAGTTAATAGCCTGGAGCTGTTTAGACTGCTCTTGTCATTTCTTTTAATAAGAAGCACCGAACAATTTTAGAAAGCTTTTCAAGTTCTGACATAAATTTGTTTATTTCTGGCTATCAAATGAGAGACTCCAGAATATTAAAAAGTGCTTCGACCTTTAAGTCGGGGTTTTACAAACTAGGGTACTGAGGGAGTGCCCATACATGCTCTGCAATGGGGAAGAAATCGAAATTCTCATCTGTGCTGTGAAGGAGATTCTCAAATGCTTCCATCATATTGCTTTCATGCTAGGATACAAGTGTGTATAAATGTTTGGTTTTCACTGATTCTTGTTGAAGAATTGGGGATTTACGGTGAAAGAATCAGTATCCTCGGAATGCAGAAGCTTTGTTTCTCAGCAATCGTAAGGATCCCGAAGACAGGTCTATGTAGAGCAGTGTGATGATTTGTATTAAAAAGACAATGTCAGCAATTCAAAGCATGTAGGCAGCATGAATAAAACAATGCAGAGCTCAGTAAAAACAATCTGAAGCCTTAATTCCCTTCATATCCCGAGCAGTGCATTCTGACACGGTGGCTGTGTAGAAGAAAATGAGAAATGCCAAACTTTACCCACCTCATTGCGGTTACTGCTACTCCTGCGTCAGTAGCTTTAAGATTCTCCTGACATCTGATTGTCTTGCATCTAACATTAAGAGGATTTCTCTGCTGGCCACGAGACACGAACTGGCAACTTTCCAGCCACAGGCACAGATCCCTACCCACCACACCACCCCATATACTATGGATGGTACTACTGCGCTGAGCTCACTCTGGTGCAGTTCAGCAATGTGAGAGGAAGGGCAGTAACGCAATGGATAACGCATATCAGAAGATTGTAGGTTCATCTCCTGCTTGACTCGTGTTGGCTCCTCAGTAATAAATGTCCTCTGTGTAAGTGAACTGCACCTGAGAGCTATAGAACCACACATTGGGTCAATTGCAACAAAGTTTCGAAAGGAGCACACAGCTGTGGACTAGTTAACACGATTCTATCTAGAGATCATCTCCAGCTCTGAGCTCAATTTCAACAAAAAACCATGTGGAACAAACCTGGAGAGCAGCTGAATTTATGCTCAGGTTTCAGCACTGTTGTTTTTTCTAATTAACATTAACTGCAGGGATTCAGAATCAAAACTTTTCAATTATTCTGATCAATGTGTTAATATGTAGGTCATAATTGTTATTTTTTCTGTCTCGTTCAAGTATATAACTGGAAATCGATAATTTAATTTAGTTATTTCCAATTCAACAATGTTAAATATTTTAAAATATTGCAGATCTGGGTAAGTTTGCTCTCTAAAGCAGGAAAGATAGAACAGGACTTAACTTCCACATTCAATTTATTGGTGATTCTTTGTTACGCACTGAACCTTTTTATTTTTAGCTTAAACAGAGAAAGCTATAAAGGGTCCTGAATCAAGTGTTCAGAATCATGCGGATCAGAAAATTGTAGATCTGACTCCTGCCTGGCTTGTCAATCAGGCTCCTGTCACGATCGCTAACCCCTCCTCTTAAGGGAGCTCCAGCCCTTCCTCGTTCCTTCCCATTGTCTGCACCTGTTCCCTATTCCCGTTCCCCCTTAAAAGCCAGACGCTGACCTCACTCCTGGCTTCTCATTGATTTCCGTGTCGTGAGAGCCCGGGGTCCTGCTGCATCTGGCTCCGTTATGATTTTAGTTTCCTGGTCCTGATTCCCTGCCCCGCCGGTCCCGACCCGGTTCTGGTTTTAACTACGGATGGATCCCCTGGTCTTGGACTAAACCTCTCGTCTTGGATTCCTCCTCTGGATTTACCCTTGGATTGTTCGCCCTGGATTCACTCCCCCCGGACACTAGCACTGCATGGACACGCCCCCCTGTCTCCCGACCGACTCCTGCATGATATTTTTCCCCTTGTGTCTTCACTATTCTGGATTGCGTCGTCCGCATAGGGCCCGGAAAGAACTGTTCGTGACAGAATGAGAAGCCAACACCCGGGCCCCGCGGACGGCGTATTGGTACCTGGACTCCATCCTTTTTATTTTTGTTTTGTTTAGGGCTTCGGAGCCGCCCTGGAAAGGAGGGGCGTACTGTCACGATCGCTAACCCCTCCTCTTAAGGGAGCTCCAGCCCTTCCTCGTTCCTTCCCATTGTCTGCACCTGTTCCCTATTCCCGTTCCCCCTTAAAAGCCAGACGCTGACCTCACACCTGGCTTCTCAATGATTTCCGTGTCGTGAGAGCCCGGGGTCCTGCTGCGTCTGGCTCCGTTATGGTTTTAGTTTCCTGGTCCTGATTCCCTGCCCCGCCGGTCCCGACCCGGTTCTGGTTTTAACTACGGATGGATCCCCTGGTCTTGGACTAAACCTCTCGTCTTGGATTCCTCCTCTGGATTTACCCTTGGATTGTTCGCCCTGGATTCACTCCCCCCGGACACTAGCACTGCATGGACACGCCCCCCTGTCTCCTGACCGACTCCTGCATGATATTTTTCCCCTTGTGTCTTCACTATTCTGGATTGCGTCGTCCGCATAGGGCCCGGAAAGAACTGTTCGTGACATACGCATGCTGACGCAGCTACTCACCTGATATTTAACATTCCTATAATCACAACTATGAATGTCCACTGTGGGTATTTTTTCCATGATTATTTATTCTGTCATTGAAGCATATTTTACCTCATACCGAAGTGTCATAATCACTGAAAAAATAGAAAATGATAAATCACTATGAATTGCATTTAGCCTGTTCTGATCTAGATATTCTATATACTTTAACATGCCATGTTCACAATGTCAAAACTCAGAAATGCAACAGTGAAGTGTTGTAATTACAAATATACATAGTGTTGGAATATTGAGATGTTTTGGTAATGAGGAAGGAGAGACATGCCATGTTCACAGGGTCATATTTAAAAAAATGGTACAGTACAATTTCTTGTACTTCAGGATTAAGAGAGCCTGTTACATTGTGTCTCACACCTCAGTGTCAGAATTTTGAGATGTTTTTATAACCAGGGGGTAGGTTTATAGCAATAAACAGAAAGTGCCATCACCCTTTGCTCATCCTCGGTTAACTATATATTATCATATGCCATGTTCTAAATGTCCCATTTATATTAAAATTTCTTGTAAAATGCAAGATTTTAAGACTTTTTATGATCAGAAGGCAAGGTTGTGGTAAATATGCAGAAAGTGCCTGTGAACTTATGTTTTGCCTTTGTTTTTTTTACTTATTGTGTTTGTGTTATTGTGAGTTTTGAAAATTGGTTTACAATTTTCTGAAATGTGTTTCACACAAAAATGCTATTTGGATAGTCACAACTTACATATTCCCCTTTACTGAGAATAAGTATAGTAATCCATCCCGATTAGTACTTTTAAAAATTACTGTAGAGAGCCATCTACAGGCGAAAGGCGGCATAACATCACAGCAGCAGCATTTAAGGCAGAAGAAGAAGCTGGCGAATAAGAACCCATCTTCAGCCTCGTTAATGCAATACCATTGGGTGAAGTGGAAAAATATTTCTTGCTCTGAATCCTAACATTTTTATAGGAGGTGTTCTAGTACTTCTTGCCTCAGATAAAACTGCCAATACATCACTTATTTCTACTCCATCAATAGCAGCAGTGTTATCGGTACTGAGTCCTAAATGTATGTCCTGTCATCATATAAAATGTTGAAAGTTTCAACTGCATTCAACTGATCAAATTTCTCTTCGATGACTGTTATAATGTTATCCAAAATACATCCAAAACAAATTTGCACTGTTTTTTTTATCCAGAAGAGCATCATGAGACTCAAAACATACCTGTTTTTTCTTCTTTCCAGGAGGAAGGATTGTTCAGATGCAAGCATTGGTCCAAAATCAATGTGCTCTCCTATCGCTGTTGCTTCTTTAAATCCTTCATTTGAACGTCAATATTGAGGGATGATATCATACACATTTTGGTTTTCTTTTAAAGCAATTTTCTTAAAATATGAGCCTCTGTTATAGTTGTCTTGGAAGTTTCGCAAGGTATAATAGACCCCCTTGTGCCCTCAGCTAAAATATGATCAAATACAACAAAATTAATTTACACAGAACAGCATTTATGGTTGCATGTATATTAAAATTAAGATAAATATACAAAAGTATTAAAAAAAACAAATGTACAGTCCTAACATAATCATGCTGTCCAACTGTCTTTTTTGCTTGTCAAGTTCTCCAACAAATCTGTGTCGTAATTTTAAATATTCTAACTAAGGGTGCAACAAGAGCATACATGAATTCTTCTGCCAGCCGTTTGAAGATCAAAGTCCATGGCTGAATATGATGTCCTTGAATGTTGGTCATTATTGGCCATTCCCAGTGATATTGACTTATGTACTTCATTGTTTAACAAAAACATTCACATTTCCTGCAAATATCAAGTGGGTTAAGGTTTTGCTAAGAAATCCAAATAAGTAGAGATGAGGTTTACATTGCAATAATGAGAAGTGTATTTCTGGGAGGGCTCAAACCACTAACCTTTCAATTAACAGAGACTCATGTGTGTCCCTTTTCTCCATTTGCAAGCCTGCAATATACAAGGCAAGATTTGTATTTCATCATACACAAGCTGTATGAATTTCATGAAAAGAAAGTTGTTCCAGAAAGAAAATGAAAACTTGCATTAAACAAAATCAAGCTGCACGTAATCATCCATAGTGATACATTTTGTAAGACAAGACAGGAAGAAAGGCACTGCTGGGATTTGAACTCAGGATCTTTTGTTTAAAAGGAAAGCATGGTAACCAAATCAGCAAAAGTGCATCAACACCATGTCTGACTCAGTGATTGCAGCTGACTGTCGCTGGAGGACAGTTCATTGTGAACAAGTCAGCCTACATAACAAGGGGGAAGAGACTGACCTCTGTGATGCAGTATCCACAAATACTAACCTTCTGTCCAAATGTTCTCTGCTGCATTCTGGATTAGCAGGTAAATATTGGTTTCCATGAATGTGTAGGGTTTTGTGTATTTACTGGGACAATTATTAATTGTAGTAGTAAGTCACAAAATGATTCTTTGATGGCTATTAGAAAACCGACCTTGCGGGATAACTCAGCAACGCACACACACAGATACTAATACACTTATTAATACGTAAAATGTGCATATAAACATAACAGATCTTAAGAGTGTGGGTTAGCAGAATACAAAAGGTATATATTAAATCACGAAGAGTTCCAAACCAAGAGGGACATACATTCAGTATACCATTCTTTTAGACTGTTTCGTAAATGAACTGGGATTACAACTTCTACACTAGATACTCAAAAGCAAGTACATCACTCATAGGTATTAGATTGATATCAATGGTGGTTGAGGTAACAATTGAATTCTCGAGCTGTAATGCAGAATGTTTAATACTCATCCAATCTATGTGGATTCAGATCTCCCGCGGACACAAAGAAGCAGTGGCAGGCTGTTACTGTGTCCAATCGGCACTCTCTGGCTCGGTGCCAGGCAGTGGCCAGTGCGGCTGGCGAGAAGGAGAAGAGGGAGAAATTCCTGCTGAGATGCGCTGCTGATGCTCTTTGAAGACCGGCTAGTTAATGTTGGTTGAAACTAGCAGAGCTTGTGCATATGGAAAGTGACTGAGGGTCCAAGCAAGTCACACTCTTTAGATGGGAAGAAGACCAGTTCTGAATCCTGAGATTCAGCTGTCGACTGTTCCGACCATAGTTCACTCATTGATCAGCCGAGCTTTGGCGGTGGAGTACCGGCGGTTCATGAGGCTTGCTGCTGGGCTAACCTCGGGCCGATCCTTTTGTTATGTGCGGGCAACCTCCGTTCTCGACTCTTAGAACAAAGTAAAGTCCCGGCACTCGGACACACTGGCCATCACGTGATTGTCCGAGCTGAGTCTGAGAACGTCCTGGAGGGGCCTCTTCTGGGCGTTGTGTTTTATCTGGAGGAACTACGGTAGTTTATTGGTTTTAAGTTCCACGGGCATTCAAGACCCACGTTGGGTTACCCTGCCCTACCAGTTCCTGATTGCCTGATTGAGGTGGAGGATGAGTAACAATGCACTTTGACCTTAGGGTTGTAAACCTTGGGATGAGCCCCATAGAATCTCCCAGACAGTAAGGCGCCAGAGATGACCATTTATTAGGGTGCCTGGTGAATCTCAGCCTTGGGAGCTGTTCCTTATCAGGAAACTCTATCAGCTAGAAAAACACCTTAAATGTGAACTAGATGGAATGGCCTCTCTGTATCCAGCTCCACTGAGATGAGGGAGAGAGGGACTGGCAAGGGAGCAGCAAACTTAATTCCCGTATTTTAAATAAGCCTTGCCGCTACAGAAGTGTCCTTAGAAGAAAAACATCTTCTATGATAGTGGTACAGTCCATCCCGCCCCTCCTATAGCCTTTCAAAGAGAAAAAAAATTGAAAACAAAGTATGTCTATGTGTGGTAATCAACCAAGTCTTACAAACATTCTAAACCCTTCCACCTCCTTTCATTGCAAATGATTTGTACATGTTAGAAGGTTAATTTTGGCTTCTGATATTATGGTGGATTAAGAGTCCTGGAATCTTTGTAGAAGGACAAAGATGAAAGAAAGGGCAGTGTAATCATGGCCAAGAGAAGGCAAATGTTGGACTATCTGCTTGGATTGAATGGAGCAAAACGTAGGCAACTCCTTGAGCAGAACCTGCTTCATCCTTCAGACTGGGGTTTCTGAAGATCTGTACATTTGAACTTTCAAAGTGACTAAAGTAAAGGAGTCTTCCGTTTTTACCACATAATTCCCACAGATCAACACTAACAGAGAGTCTAATTCCAGCCAGGATTCAATCACTGTCTCTCAGGCATCCCAGCAGTGGATTTCATGACTTCAGAAAGCCATCTTCACCAGTGGAGAACTCAATGCTCTGAGGTTTACTGGCAGAGTCTCACACTGGGTAATGTTAGATGTTGATAAATAATGTCCTATGGAATTCTACTATTGATAAATCCTACCATGGAACTGTGATGTGTCCTGAAAAAAATCTACTATGATAGTGGTACAGTCCAGCACAGCCTTTAAAATAGAAAAGAAAACCGGACAGCAACAAAGTAAGTCTGTGGTGTAATCAACTAGGTCTTGCAAACATACTTAACCTCTTCCAGCTACCAACATTACAAATGCTGTTTACACATTAGATGGTTATTTTTGGCTTCTGATATTATGGTGGAAAAAGAGCCCTGGAATCTTCGTAGAAGGACAAAAGACGGAAAGAAAGGGCAGTGTAACCATGGCCAAGAGAAGGGAAATGTTGGAGAGATCTCATTCACTTTTTATCATTGTTTTTCCAGCCCAACAAAGATCAACATATATGAGCAGGCGTCCTGTGTCAAATCCAATCTGCCTTCCTTACAAGCATACAGGAATGTCAGTGAATTAAATATTGACATATGAAAATACACAAAAATATGCAATCACAAATATCCAGTTTGAGCAAATATAAGACAATAACAAAGTACCACAAACTACCAGGCATCTAGTACATTACCAGTTCAGGTGGGGAGCTGCGTCAGCATGTGTAGGCTTCAAAGGAACAAGTAATAGCTCTATTCCATGCTTAAAAGAGAAGAAAGAAAACACAACATTTCAGCCGTGGAGCCCTCACACCTGAAGAAGGCTCAACAGCTGAAACGTTGTGTTTTCTTTCCTCTCTTTTCATATAGTGTCATTAGCCTTTTAACAGTTCCTGTCAAAATAAAATAGAAATGGATAACATTCTAGAGAGAGTTTGAAATACCAAGGTACAATTTAAACCATATTTCTTCCACTACAACCACAATATTTTGGAGAGATTGTTGAACCTCACTGTTCTGACATGTCCGTTAGCCTCCGTCCTGCTTCAGCAATGAATGTGGCGGGGCACATTCTGAGGGAGATGAGGTCAATCAGGTGGCAGGAAAACCACGCTATGCTTTTTTTTTGAAATCCTGAAAAGGACAGAGGGGCCATCTATATGTGTGCAGCTGGATATGTAATTGCAGTTGGCGTAGCAAATTCTGCTGAAGCCCCACTGCCTGGTGTGGACAGTAGCTGTGCATGTTGCAGCAGAATTGTGCATGCGAGATCAAGGGGGCATGTCATGTGTTAGAACACTTCACTCCCTTCAGTAGCGCATGATTCCCTGAGTTCTTTAGATAACCTGTGGACCGATCTTTCATGATGAAGAATTCCTTAAGAAGAATAGATCTCGGCCCACCATCCCAATGCCTCCATCTCACAACAACAACCTCCCACTGCCCTTAGTCTGCAAGGCAGTCCTTTCAAGTGTGATGACGATGCCCGGACCTTCGTTGCCTATTGTACGAGCTGAACTTTTGTGCTCATCAATTCAACGCTCTTTCCATCAACTCATCTTGTCTTTTGACGCTTCGTGTTTTGCGCTCCTTTGCCTATCGGCATATCGGGTGACTGCAAACACTGAAGTTTTTGCTTATGGAGTGTGGAACATTGTTTTGAAGTGATGGCTGTTCTGTCATGTTGACGCTGAGTGAATCTTTCTTTGGCAACATGGGCAGGCTGACAGCAGTGCGAGCGAAAGTAATGGCAAATTTCTTGACTTATTTCTGAATGTGAATGTTCTTTAGAAAAGGGATGTGGCGTTGCTTTTCCCCTTGGAAAGGTCACACATTCCAGACGTGGTTATGAGCGAACAGTTGCCGCAAGTGTTTGAAAAGAGCAAGAGAGGAAGCAGCCCTGCCCCGTGTGAGGATCAAACTCAGGACCTTCAGATGATGAGACTGACGCACTACCATTTACGCCAACAAGCCCAGCTGCAGTACATACACCGGAAAGTTTGCCTCACATGGATTTCAGTCGCCCGTTCCCTAATCTTTATACGCCCTCTGCTGGATGTTGCATTTGCCTTTTGATCTCACCGATACTTTTTTGGTCTGTTTCTGTTGCGAGTCCGTCTTTCAGATCTCACCTAGCACAAGTCTCTCTGGCTGAAGTGGCCTCTCTGCTTCAGCATCGTGCCCTCACTCAGCCATTAAAAACGTCACTCGGACTTCTGACATGCTGACATGAAATGTCAAGAGAGAGTGGCGGAGACGCTTAAGGCAGAGAGAAGATGAAAAGGGGGCGTGGCTGCGAAACACCTGACAGCTGCACGACGCTCTCCACAGGCTAAAGGACACCTTTCGGCACATCAAGCTCTAAGCACACACCTGGAGGATGCGGGAATTGATCCCGCTACCTCTTGCATGCAAAGCGAGCACTGTACCATGCAAGCTAACCCCCCTCATGGGGGTTATGCCTCGGCGTCACCTAGTGCCACTTGTTCCCCTCTTACCGGGCACAGTTCACTGCCCTTCGTCTGCAAGGCAGTCGTGTAATTGCGGCTTTCTTGACTTATTGATGAAGGTCTGACTGGACAAGCGAATGACGCCTCTCCCCTGTCCTCAAGCTCGCTGACAGATTGAAATGGAAAGTGCTGCCATGGCTCATTGGTTTAGGGGTATGATTCTTGCTTAGGGTGCGGGAGGTCCCAGGTTCAACTCCCAGATGAGCCCTTGTGTGCTCTTTTTGTCCTCGTACACAAGACTGGGAACTGATATCCACATCACCTTGCAGCGTCTGCTTATGGCAAACGATGGAATGTGACTAATGACTGAACGAGCCTGGTGAATACTCATCACGTGGCACAATGAGAGCGTGCAGTCAGCTGTCTGAGGCGGCAACCTCATTGCTCGTTCAAAAGAACACATACTGAAAACTCATCACCACTATGTCGTAAATGAGCACTGCGATCGCTTGTTGTCATGCGTCCTAACTTGGGAAATGCAGAAGCAAAAGTTGCCCTCTCTCAGCCACCGAAACGTGTGCGGCTCGCCTTGCACGCTCTGCGCCTCGCATATTTATGGAGCTGTCTGCTCTTCTTTCTGTTGAAGTATGCAAGTTACGGGGCTGCAGACTATGATGTGCTCACTGACCGCTTTCAAGATTTGAAAACTATGAGCTTGATGGCTCAAGTCGAACGGATGTGGTTGTTACGCAATCGATGATCAAACGCACGTATTCTAACGATTCGTGAGAGTATGTTCTAAAGGTCCCTGGATCGATCCCGGGTTTCGGCATTTTGTTTCATCGCTCCCTTTGTTCCTCTCTCCATCGCCCCCTGCCTAAAATGACACGTCCCTTTCTCAGCCCGAAACGCAATCGATACACCAGCAGCAACCCTTACAGGTTTCCGTAGTGTAGTGGTTATCACGTGCGCCTAACATCCGAAAGGTCCCAGGTTCGAGACCGGGTGAAAACAGCCTCTTCTTGCACGCTCCTGCACTTCACAGATGTCTTGAGCCACCGGTCATTTGTTCCCGATGTGTTTCCGGTGCCCTCATGCACCAAACGCACGTTCCTTCTGTACCTGGAGCCAATCATTTGCAATTGGGGCTGTGCTGACAGACCAAGACGAACTGTTGGCTCAAAAGCAGCGCAACACCTGCAAGAACAACAGAAAGATTAGCATCCAGCGGGGGCCTCTTAGTGAGCCCAAGATCTCATCAAGAATTGACTCCAGCAACAGGGCTGGGCGCATTGTTCCATACTATGACCACTCTCGGTGTAAACAGGTCCCTCCTGGTCTCTGCTTGAAATGCACTTTCCTGTTTGCTTTGGTGTAATTGGCTTCCCCTGCATGGGTGAATGTGAAGAAGATCCTTTGTAAGTCATTGAAGAAAATAGAGAAGAGGTCGGAGTGGCTTCTGTTGTTCATCAACGATCCAGTCAGGCAGTACTCCTCTGTAAAGCGCAGTTTGTTCACATCGATTGGCTTTTTTTGCCTTCATTCGTGCATGTAGTAAAAGCAGATGCCCCTATTCTGCAGTGACCCGGATTCAAAACGAGGTTGTTGCCACAACGCAAAATACTGACCACTATACGATCATGGCGAGTTACCGAGACACACACGGCTCCACCCTTTTCCACCCCTGAATAGCATTGGCGAGTTGAATAGCATTCAATTCACATCGAATAGCATTGGCCCCTGAATAGCATTCACTTTGTCGTTTTTATAACATTTTTTTTACCACGCTCGAATATTGTTTTGTCCATATCTTTGCAATGGAAGCACAGAACACCGTCAAACCAAATGCATTTTAAAGACCACGACTTGTGGATATTTCTACAGCCTTTACATCAAACTATCAGTGAGCTAATTATCTTTTTTTAAACCTCCGGTTTTTCATCGATGCGTAATTACGCACGAACTGGAACCCGGGGGACCGCTGTGTGCACACGTTCACAAAGCGAGAAATACTGTTCAATACGGCTTCATGCGAAAAACCCGTATATGACCATAGGAAGCAGAACAGCGCGGTCTCCAATTACCCAGACTGTAAGCACGGGAATAAAGCTTTGTTTGATTTCTGAAACCCTTCCTTTACGCCCTGTTTTCGTTCAGGTAAGGGTCAACTATATTCACAATACTACTGACAGCAGGAAGATTAAAATATTCTTTACTCAGCAGCTTATTAAAAACAGCTCCCATGATGTTCAAACTGACTTTTTACACAGAACACTGACACAGCTTTGTGTTCTGAATCACTTTTTCTCGTGCTTTTATTTAATGTGGCACAATGCACTGGGATAGGGGTATTCTGTTCACAAACCAATAGCATTTAAACCACAGCACCCACAATGCTGCAAGTAAGTGTTTTGCACACTAAGCAGGTCCTCTGACTTTTCCCAGCTTTGTTTTGGGCTGTGGAACCTTTCTTTATTTTTTAAATGATTTTCTGAAGATAACACTACAGGTAATACACTGGGATAGGTGGGTCTTCTTCGTGGCTCAATAGCATTTCAAGTACAACAGCCACACTGCTGAAACCAAGTGTTTTACACACCAGGCAGGGCCCCTAACCTTAGACAACCTTGCTGTGGCTGTGGCCCCTTTCTTTATTTTTTATGATTTTTTCAAAATGGCACCATTAGACAGGCGATAGGGCGGTGCTATTTACAAGTCAATAGATGTGGAGCACAGCGACAAGAACAACATTGAACTTTTTCTATAAGTGAAGGAAAATTCAAAAGAGCATGAAAAGAATGGATCGTATAAAATATCCATGGTAGAACTCGAGAAAAAAACTATACAAGGTATAATAGTCGCCGTGCATCCTCAGCTAAAATGTTTTAAAAAGTACGACAAAAGTACAATATGCTTAACAACATTTATGGTTATATCTATATCAAAATGAATGTAAATATACCAAGATATTAAAATACAATTTTAAAGTCCTAACCTAATAATGCTTGTGAAGTTTTCCAATAAATCCGAACTGTAATTTTGAAATATTATTGCTGAGAATGCAAAGAGAGTACAAATATCAAATTCAATGAGTGAAAATACAAAAGTAGTTCACTAAACTGAGTTTCTTCCCTGAAATGATTTGCTTGCGAAACACTAAGCAGCTTTGAATGGATCGCGGGAATCAAATATACAGATAGGTTCAGAGTGTGCTTTCCAACTTTTGAGTAACATTTTTCGTTGATAGGAGGGAGTTGTCTTCACAATCTGGGTTAAATAAAAAGGAGTGACGTCAGTACAAAACAGCTTTCCTTCTTGGGGAACAATGGTTGTGCTCCATATTTCTAAATATTTTGGTTTCAAGATCTCAATTTAGTGAGATAAATAAAAGCCAGCTGGCTAAATGGTCTTTCAACTAATCGCCCGTGCAGGGATCAAACCCCAGTTGCTGGTACGAGTAGCATAAGGCTCTGCAACATGCAGATGAGGAACTAATCTCTGCTTCTTCATTATATACACAGTGAGCTATATTTGCGAGCCTACTGCCCCCTACGGGCTCTGTATTTCATTGCGGTACAAGACTGGTCGTGAAGACTTCTCGGTCTCTATGAAAGTGATACACTCCGTAAAATTTCCGGACATTTATTTAATCACCAACAGCGGCTGAGATCGAGTTTTTTTTTTCATTCTGTACTGCGATTTCTGAAGGTTACCCTGTAAAAATACGAGTTTTGACGAGAAGGGATGGACATATGTGGTCAGCAGGCTTGGGGAATTGGACCTTATGGTGAAGGGTGAGGGCTCAGCAGCAGCAGAACCTGATCAGTATCGGTTGACTCCGATATTTACCTTAGTGTCGGTATATTAAGATGTATTGGTAACGAGGAAGGAGTGACAAAGCAAATTGGCAGAATCTCTGCTATTTTGTTGACTATAAATCCCCACATGCTGTGTTCAGAGGGTCATTATTAAAAAAAAACGTAACAGTAAAATCTCTTGTACTTCACAATTATGAGTGCCTGTTACATTGTGTCTCACACCTCAGTGTCAGAATTGTGAGACGATTTTGTAATCAGCAGAAATTGCATTCACCTTTTCCCAATGCATTCTCACATGCCATTTTCTCACATGCCATGTTCAGAGGGTCATATTTTTAAAATGGTACAGTAAAATGTCCTGAAGTTCAGGATTTTGATAGTCTTTTCCATTGTCTCTCACACATCTGTGTCAGAATTTTTAGACATTTTTATAACCAGGAGGTAGGTTCACAGCAATAAGCAGAAAGTGCGATCACGCCCTGCTCATCCTCAGTTAACCATATATTCTCATATGCCATGTTCTAAATGTCCCATTTAAAACTGCTATATTAAAATTTCTTGCAAAATGCAAGAGTTTGAGACTTTTTATGATCAGAAGCCAAGGTCGTGGAAAATATCCAGAAAGTGCCAGTGAACTTCTGTTTTGCCTTTGTCTTTTTTACTCGTTGTATAACATGCCAGATTGTTTTATTGTGAGTTGTGTTTCTGAAATGTGTTTCATACAAAAATGCAATTTGGACAGTCTCTACTTACATATTCCCCTTTACTGAGGATATGTTCAGTAATACATCCGGATAAGTATTTTTAAAAATGACTGTAGAGAGCCATCTACAGGCGAAAGGCGGCATAACATCACAACAGCAGCATTTAAGATGGAACGAAAAACGCGAAGAAGCCAACTTCAGCCTCGTTAATGCAATAACATTAGGTGAGGTGAGGTAAAAAATAAAAGCAAATTTTATGCTTCAAATTAAATTAATTTTATTTATTATGAATGTGCCTGAAATTTTTCAGTACTTTAGAGGGTTCTGCCATTTTAGATGTTATGCTGTTCCTGTCTGATTTGTCAAATGTGTCATTTAAATCTCTCGTCATTTCTATATCAGTCTGAAGGCCTTGAAGTAAAGATTGCAATTCATCCAAAAATACAATTCATCCAAAAAAAGTTTCCCACTGGTGATACATACAAGGAAATGAATGTACATTTTCCCCCAAAATCAACAAATTTAAAATCAAATAAATCCCTCATCTGCAGGTGGAGAGAATAATGTCAGAATAAATACAGGTTTAAAAGTCAGGAGCATTGATAGTCCTATTTTAAAATGACACTAAAATGCTCACAATATATTAAAAAGCTCTATTAAATAATGAAAAAATTAAAACAAGGTAAAAAGAAATAATACACAGTTATATAGCTCAGGAATTATCAATGGGAAGTTACAATGGGTTGATATGATTTAAAAAATAAAATGTTTGAAAAAAATCTGTAAAACTACAATATGCTAAAAATGGCATGAATACTTAAAACAGGTGTGTAAAATTAAAAAAAAATAAAACAAGTTAAAATAAATACTAAATGGGTTTAAAATTCAGGAAAGTGATTGGTCAGATGCTTACGATGAGTGTTGCTGGTGTTTCGTGTGATTTACTTAAATGAAAAAAAATATTCAATTTAAAAACGGCAAGAGCTCGTATGAAAAAAAAGTTCTTAAGTATCTTTGTTGTAACAGCTGCGCCAGAACTAGTGTATTCATATACATCAGAAAAGTAGCTGAACGTGACTGGTTTATATTCAGTTATGTGCATTGGGGACGAAAAGGAGACTTACATGGATTTTATTAGGTTTTAGGAATCAGAAAATTTATTTGTATATGTTTATGCCTACGAGCAGAAATAACTTCCTGCTTTCAGCGCTTTTATTGTTTCTGCTTGTAACCTCGAACAGAGAAACCCAGTACTGACTCACAGAAACGCCCCAGAGTTTCTGTGTTTCTAGGATTTAAGAGGGACGTACTGTATGAAGACAGTAAAGGGAGTTTGATGAGTCTGGAGGGAGGAGATACGCATTCCGCACGGGGAGCGCAGAACAACGAGTTTCACCTGCAGCTCGCTGAGTCCTGTCCTATATAACTGCTGAGCCTGGGACACACTGAGTCTCTAACCAGTGTTGGAGATGTAAAGGGTTAAACCCAGAAGTCGGGAGTGGAGTTTTTGTATAAGTGTAAGATTAAGGGAATAGGGTTTCGGGGGCTTTGGTGCACAGAAGAGGTTTCGGTTTAGGTTTAGTTTGCTTTTGACACATTTGTAACGGCCATGGCGGCCTGTAGAGTCGGCATGCGCCGTTACTTTTGCGCACGTTTGGTGTATAAGGGTGGTGAGGTTTCGGCTCACTCGGGTGATATTTCACGGTTGGACTTCTCAAGGAAGGTGTTACAGAAAGGATTAAGGCATTAGATGTCAAATGCTTAATCACTTTGCTGAAGGGAATTGGTTTTGACATTAGTTTCAATCGGCAAAGTTACTGGAACAATTTTGGATGAAAATAGAGGAGAAAAAAAGATGTGGGCCTGATTAGAATGTTTGAATGGCAGAAGCTGATGGATCTTTCTAATGTGGTGTGAGCCTGGTCAGTACCTGGATGGGAGACCTCCTGGGAAAAACCAAGGTTGCTGCTGGAAGAGGTGTTAGTGGGGCCAGCAGGGGGCGCTCACCCTGTGGTCTGTGTGGGTCCTAATGCCCCAGTATAGTGACGGGGACACTATACTGTAAACAAGCGCCGTCCTTCGGATGAGATGTAAAACCGAGGTCCTGACTCTCTGTGGTCATTAAAAATCCCACGGCGTTTCTTGAAAAGAGTAGGGGTATAACCCCGGCATCCTGACCAAATTTCCCATTGGCCCTTACCAATCATGGCCTCCTAATAATCCCCCTCTATGAATTGGCTACATTACTCTGCTCTCCTCCCCACTGATAGCTGATGTGTGGTGAGCGTTCTGGTGCACTATGGCTGCCAACGCATCATCCAGGTGGATGCTGCACATTGGTGGTGGTGGAGGGGAGTCCCCATTACCTGTAAAGCGCTTTGAGTGGAGTGTCCAGAAAGCGCTATATAAGTGTAAGCAATTATTATTAATTAATAGGACTGTGATTGTTTGCATGTTTAATGAGATGGTGATGAAGGAAGATGTTGTGACATGGTTGTCTAAGTATTGTTTAGTGAAAGGTGAGCTTCAGAAAGTCTTGGATGATGATGGCATCTGGAACTGTGCATGGAGAGTACCTGTTTCATTGCATGAAGACAAAAAATGGTTATGGTGGATTTAAACACATTCCTTCTTTGATTGGATTAGGTGAAAATACAGGCCTTGTGTTCTACCAAGGGCAGCCAAAACCGTGCAGGAGATGTGGGGAGATGGGTCACTTTGTGGATGCCTGTACAAAGGTGGTGTGTGGTAAGTGCAAGGAAATTGGACATGCATATACTGAATGTACAAGCGTGAGGAAATGTAATCTCTGTGAGTGTGAAGGTCATGTGTTTAAAGACTGTCCAAATTCCTTTGCAAATAGAACAAAACTGGGAAGACCAATGCTCTTCCAATAGCCTGCCACCTGTGGAGACTGAAAGTGCTCAAATGAAATGTACAGAACAGAGGGTGCAGTCTAAAAGAGACATTGGATTTAGAAAATAATTGAACTCAGAGCAGAAGAGTGAGGGAAGATCATTTTCCAAGTCCTCAGGTAGGTTCTCCCATGGGTTTAGATGTCTCCAATATATGTGATCTTACTGACCAAGCTTTAGAACCAAAGACTCAAGGAGGGCAGGTGGTGAAATATCCTATGGATTGTGGGGGTGGTAGAGGAGGAGACAATTAAAGCAAAAGGGGGGGGGGGCTGTATAGTAGGTGTCACCTACTGAATGATTGTAGCCAGAGCTTTTAGTCTCCCCTGGTCCTACTTTAAGTATGGCTCTTAATATTGTGTCAATAAATGTAAGAAGCATTCGCTCTAAGTTAAGGGCAAGGACTATACTATCATTTGTGAGGAAGGTAAATGCTGATATTGTGTTGTTACAGGAGTGGGGGTTACCCTTTAAAAACTGCTATAAGGATACGGAAGAACTGTGGACATTGGGCCCATCAATCTGGAGTGGGTCCAAAGAAAATAAATCTGATGGTATAGCTGTTCTAATTAAAAATAAGATGATAGAGGTACGTCAACACCTTGTAATGAAACCAGGGAGAGCACTGGTGGTGTATCTGGGTTTCATGAATGTCTAATTTAAACTCTTAAATATATATTGTCTGAGTTGCTCACATGACAGATATGTCCTAATTCAGGAACTGAGTAAATTGATTGGGATGGGATTTGAATTCTCTTTTAGAAAGAGAAGGCAGAATGAGGGGCTAGAGACGGGTCCAATTTGATAAATCATCAATATTATTGCAAACATTATGTAAAGATTTTAAACTGAAAGATGGCTTCAAACTTCATAGTCAGGGGAGGGCAGGTTTCACATGGCACTAGTCTCATGGGACCCAAGCCTCACACATTTTGTTTTGATACGTGATTTTACTTGCAAGACCACAGGCCTAACTATCTATTCCAACAGCTGTTACTGTGGGGAAGGGTGTGTGGAAGCTCGATATTTTGCTTTTGGAAGGTGAGGAAGTGACGCAGAGGTTCAGGGAAAGATATAAGGAATGGCAGTCTTTGTATGACCTGTTTGGCACAAGAGCACAGTGGCTGACCCTGCGCTCTGACCCCCAGCTTCTCTCCCTGTCTGTGTGTCTCATGGAGTTAGAAAGGAGTTACAAGCTGGACAAACTTCCAAATCTGTAACATCATTTCAAGGGTGTATGATAGATCATTCACAAGATCAAATGGCTGTTTATTATTGTAAGATTGTAGTTCACTACTGTTCTTTTGACTCTTGAGCTTGCATTATACAGCCGTTGAGTGCATTTTGAATCTAAGAGATATCCAACTGATTCAACCTGTCTGATGAATGTCTGATGAATGTTAAATGGGTTGTGACTTTTGGCAAAGTTTTTTGCAATATTATTTGTTTCATGAATACCATTCATCTCTAAAACAATAAAACAACTTAAAACAACTTTCCTGTCCCCTGAACATATGTTTTACATTGCTTGATCCCATTGGGTGCAACCTTTCCATTGTACTCATAATGTGTTTGCATTAGGAGTGTGTTAAATAAGCAGAAAAGAGCCCTTTTCTTCAACTGCTTCTGATCTTATACAGTGGTCAGAATCTGTCATCCAAAAGCTGATGAGTGGGGGGGGGGGAATTAGTACAGATGCACAATCCATAAAAAAACATTAAAGAGCATAAGGGTTTTCATCACATGGACTTGTTTGACTGTTGAGGATTAATGTTTTGGTGGCAGATCAATTAAAGGACAATAACCAGAAACATTGGTTCTCACACTGAACGCATTCTCCTTCAATCTTTTTTAACAACAGGTGAGTGGAGTTGCCATGGGCACCAGAATGGGACCCAGCTATGCCAATCTCTTTGTTGGCTGGGTAGAAGAATGCTTATTCGCTTCCTACACTGGCTATGTCCCTGACCTCTACAAGCGATATATTGATGACTGCGTCGGTGCCGCCATATGCTCCGACGATCAGCTTAAGTGCTTCCTGCACCATTTCACCAACTTCCACCCGTCCCTCAAATATACGGTTAACATATATTCCACTACTCTTCCGATCTAGACATCAACTACCCCAGACTCTCCACTTCAGTTTATTGCAAACCCATGGATTCACACAGCTATCTCTTGTATAACTAATTTCACCCCAAACATACTAAAAACTCTCTCCCTTTTTCACAGTTCCTTCGGCTACAATGACTATGCAGGGACGACATTGACTTTGAGAACCAAGCCCTCAAAATGTACTCCCTTTTGATCAACAGAGGATACCCCAGCAATGTTATTGACGGGGCCCTTGTCCGAGCCAAAAACACCCCTCGGACCATCAACCGAATCAGGAACTCCTGCAGTAACAACCGCATTCCTTTGGTACCACCCTAACACACTTCCTATCCCCAGGACTGTAAACGACAACTTTTCCATCCTACACGATGATCCCTCCATTGGGGCCCTCTTTTCTGACCGCCCCATCATCTCATATCGCTGATCACCTAATCTGCGCAACCTTCTTGTTCACAGCTCCCTTGACCACCCTCAGCAACCATCCACACCAGCTACTTTCCCTTGCAACAGAGCTCACTGTATCACATGCAAGTACACATCCAACACCACACTCATTCAAGGCCCCTCAGGACAATTCTGGATCACCCAGATGGCATCTTGTACCTCCAGCAACCTTATTTACTGTATCTCTTGTAGTAAATACCCAGTTTCTCTCTACATTGGAGAAACATGAAGGAGACTTGGAGACCGCTTCAGAGAACATGTCAGGGCTGTGAAGATTAAAGATCTCTCCAAGCCCATTGTTTCTCATTTCACCTCTGATGGCCACGACCACTACAATCTCTCCATCTGTTTTCTCAAAAATGGTTTTCTAAACTCATACATTAGAAAGACTACCGAAACCAAACTTATCCTGCAGCTAGGATCACACCTCCCCCTTCTCTAAACGACAGACTGTTCTACTAAATTTTCTCCATTCATTGGTAGTTTCATTTCACACCTCTCAACACCTATTCTGACTTCACATCTCTTGATCGGCCTCTCTTTCTGTCCCCTGCTCCTCCCTCTCACCACTCCTCCCTCCCAGCCTTTGTTCTCCCACTATATTACCTTTGCCTACTGCCTTGTCTCTCTCACACCTGAAGAAGGCTCCACGGCTGAAACGTTTTCTCTCTTTTTTTCAGCATGGAATAAATCTATTACTTGATCCTTAACAACCGGAAACACTATCTTCGGTCTTTCCAGAGCTGTAAGTAGTCATTCCAAGTTTATTAACTTGTCTCTGTTTTGTATGTACTCTTCAATAGCCACTGATGTTATTTACAACAGCTATTTTTAAAAATAAATTTGCATTTTTTTGGACTTTTTAAAGAATTGGCACATTAGGTGGAGCGGTGGCTCTGTGGCTAAGGATCTGCAACTGTGCCTGGAAGGTTGCTGGTTTACATCCCACGGTCGGCAGAGGAGTCCTACTCCGTTGGGCTTCTGAACAAGGCCCTTAACCCCAACTGCTCCAGGGGTGCCGTATAAATGGCTGACCCTGCGCTCTGACCCCCAGCTTCACTCCCTGTCTGTGTGTTCATGGAGAGCAAGCTGAGGTATGCAAAATAGGAATTCCTAATGCAAGAAATTGTATATGGTCAATACAGTGATCATATCTTATTGGCAAATGGTAATCTCCAAGGAACACGTAATAGGTTTATTCCATGCTGAAAAAAGAAGAAAGAAAACACAATGTTTTGACCATGGAGCCTTCTTCAGTTATGATTTGATTTTTTACAATCATACCCACACAAACTTTGCAGTTTTTAAAAATCTTGCACACACAACCCAGATATGTTGACTTTTTTTAAATTTGGGGGTAAGTTTAAGAAACACATAGTTCTTTTCTAGTTTTGTTTACGTGGTGACTATCAGGAATCCTCAGTGAAAAGGTATGCAGATCCTGTGCAGATGCAGGAGCCAGTAGTTATTGAGACAGTCAAACAATCCAGAACGTCAGGTGAGGTCCAAGGTCGAGAGGCAAAAGGGAGTTCAGTAACCAGTAAGCGAGATTCAGAGTAAACGCAAGGTAGAGCTCTCAAAGAGAAGACTCAATACCGAGCAGCGGGAAGCGGGTTTGGATGGTTAAAAAAGTGCTGCAGAGCGTGTGCTGATGGATTAACACATGTTATTATTAACCCGCTGCTGGTACTGGTTAGTTCTTTTGTGAGTTGATCCCCGGTGGTTGTGACAGTGACAGAATGCTGTTTTGTGATTGATGCTATATCAAAATATAGGGCCCGTAAAATTAAGCACAGAAATAAAAACATTTAATGGACTTGTACATCTGTCGCACTCCTACACTATTAACATCCAGTGGGAGTTGAATTTCACTTATGTTTCCACTTCATTCAGCTGTGTTTCCTATTTTACAGATTGTTGGCAATGCCACATGTTAAAGAAGGACAGAGGTGTAGGAGGCCAGAAGTGTGGTCAAGGGTTGGAGGAGTAGGGAATGTGATCAAAGAATTTCTGAAGTTTTCTAAGATAGAAAAAAGAAATTAGGTGGCATGACAATATGTGGTCAACACTGTCAAACAGAGTCCTTGGAGAGGATTGCTCCAGCAACAGGAAATGGTTATCAGTGATTTGGCATGAAGATAGATAAAAAGTAAGAACCCAAGTGCTTAGGGCGCAGAAGGGGGTGAGTATTGGTAGGGATTCCAAACCAGATGACAGTACACAATCTATAGTCAATATTTCAAGTCAATGTGAGGGATGTAGTTTGGAAGGCGACACAGAGCTCAGAAGTTCATTAGAAGATACAAAAGATGCATGGGCAGGACACGGCAGCACAGACAGTGGTGACATGTTAGAGGGAGACAAAATCTGTGTAGAATCAGAAAAAAGCCTGAAGAACACAGTGAATATTCCCAGGGGGCAAGCTCGTCTGGGACATCACCTCAGGATAAAAGGGGATTAAGAAAGATTATGTCTGTGCCTAAAACTTTCAAAGTATGTCTAAAGGCTGAACAATGGAGAAAATTACCACTTCTTAAAGGTACATCTAAACTAAGATAACCATGGACCCATATCTTATATAGCAAGTTCAGGAAGATAAATCCTTGCTGTCAATAGCCTTCAAATACCAATACATCAGGAAAGAGAATTCTAATGATTAAAGCAGTCTGTACTTTCAGTTCCTACCTTCAGTACCTTTTACATTACAGTTCCTGTAATGTAAAATACATAATGACAACAAGACACAAACCAATGGGCAATGATGACATCACAATTGATGTTGTAGGAGTAGGGCAAATACAACACAGTGAAAGGGAAACAAAATTTCGACAGGCACGCCAGCCTTATCGTTGAAAGATTGCCCGTGCCCTCACAAAAGGAATCAGCAATGTATACTACAGGCAGCTGAGCAGAACTCCGCTTGCTGAAAGTGCAGCAGGCAATTTATCTAAGGCTCACAAGCAAGTATTAAACACTTCAGCATTTACTATTCGAATACCACACTATGTCAAAACACTGCCGCTTCTTAAGTTAATAAGTAAGGGTTTTTGAACACGCATTGTGTTGTTAATGCTTATATTAAAAAAGCATAAATTCAGATAATGTAATTTGGACTGAACAAAGTAGTCCAGCCCCTTTACAACATTACATACCACTGATTAAAGCTTAAAACTACAGAAGCAGGAGTAACAATAATGGCAACAACATGTTTGGAGTTCGGCATTTCATTTATTCTGCAGAAACATCGTAACGGAATGAACTGCCCGAGATAAAAGAGTAATTGCGGCTTCAGATCGTTTTTACAGAGCATTGCGTTGTTCTGTTCATGCTGACTACACGCTTTAAATTTGTCATTTACTGCAAGCGTTGCTTTTCCAGGTTTTTCTGAAATTCTTCGCATTTGAGCCAGCACTAAAATATTTCGTTCCCGTCGCTGAATACATCGTGGAAACGGTATTTGCAACGGAATGCTGTCACACATGAAACCTCTTTGTTATTCGGTTCTGAAGTTTGAAAATGAAAATAAAACGGGGGTCACTTCATAGGCTTGAAAGAAGTCCAAGCAGCATAAAAACCCGCGTATTCTCACAAATTGCATTGTGCTGCACCTTTCTTCTGCTGCTTTTATAAATCAGCCTTAAACATTTGAATACATACAGGTACCTTACTGCTACTAATCACATTCACGTGTTTACAAAGCTTTTTTCTGTCCGTTATGTTCTTGCGAAGCAGTTTCTCCGTTTTCCTCGTACTGTGATTGTCAAGCGAACACAAGAAGACTGAAACAGTGTAAAGGCAGGTAAAAAAGACAGGGTAAAACGCCTAATTGTCGGGAGTGGGATTTGAACCCCTGCCTCTATTTGGAGAGCGAAACAAAGCTTAAAAGACACGAAACTGGGAATTTGCTGTTTTAAACTGCTTGACTATCCTGAAAAAATGTGTGCTGATTGCACCAGTCGTATGCGATTTTCCGTAACTTTAGAACAATTGATACGAATGGACGAACACAATTTGTGGCGTTAAGCATGACATGGAAAACGGTACCGGAGCATTCGGGTCCGGACTACCAGACTCAGAAACAGTTTTTACCCCCGCACTATCAAACTATTAAACTCCCAGCCTCTCTCACTCTCTCCTCACCTCTCACCTAGGATCTGAACCTCACAGTGCCTTCTTTCTTACCAAAAACCCAAACACACATTGAAAATCTACCTCTACCATACATGTCAAAAGCTCACTCCCCATCATTTCTATCCCTTTATTTCATTCTTTTGATGCATGTTTTTGCACATAACCTGTTACCTTTTTGTTGTTTTGCACACTGCCTGTTGTTGTTTTTTGCACATCGGCTGTTGTCTCTTTCTTTTGTTATACAATTGTATTGTTGTTGTGTTTTTTTCTTTGTACTACTTATGTCCGAGAGCTAGCTAAATACCATTTCGTTATTCCATATACCTGCGTATGAGTATAATGACTATAAACTTGAACTTGAACTTTTAACTTGAATTTGAACTTGAACTTGACATAGTCTTGCAGGCAGTATATTATTTTATCGTTTACTCGTATAAAAAAACATGGTCTTCTCGTTCCTAAGTCAGATTTTTAGTGCTTTCGAACGTTACTTCCAACCTGGACTGACAGCTCACCCGATCTGTTTGTGATCAGACCATGGAGTCGGGGACTGTACCAAGCGTAGGTTCCTTCCCAATGCTGAGGCGATCATTTGGAAGATGGGTGTGAAGAGAGACAAGCTTTGTCGACTAAAAAACAAGGCAGGATAAGCATGAATACTAATCACTGGCGACAGTTATGCTCTCTTACTATTGAGACTCCTACATTTTTTTTGAAGACTTTGAAACTAAAGGTAAGCGGAGACAAACGAAACAGGTGCGGGTGGGGATTGAACCCACGATCTTCGGTTTACGAAAACGACGCCTTACCACTTGGCCACCGCGCCTTCAAATAAACAGGAGAATAATGTTGTTCAAATTATTTTTTTCTGAACCTGGTTTACATCGCCTGGAGGCAGCAACAACAATAAAAGGGATACTTAACAAGGAGATGCGCTGTAGCAGTGCGACTCCAACAGATGCTCCTGAAGGGACTGGAGGTTTAAGCCAGCTCCTTAGAGCGCTCGGCCGTGTTACTCTCAACAGCGGCTCTTCAGCTCTTGTTGTTTGACCTAGTGGTTTTATAACGCGTGGAAACGACCGCAACTTCATTTTCTGAGATGCTTTCTCTTATGTGGTGAAATCTCGACCTCTTTGGCATCTCTGGCTATAGTTTTTCCTGTAGAGCACCTCATAAATGTTGCTTATAGTGCCCTTGAAGTCATTTTATTTTTACAGGAAGACGCATTCTCTCCCGATCTCTCCTGTTTTAGAAATGCTTCATAAGGCATGTTTGATTCAATGGACAAACAGTATACTAATTGTACAATGCAGATCTATGCGGCATTTGTACTGGATTTGACTGGGATTCTGAAATACTTCTTGAAAAGGTATTCAGATTTTCTTGAACCTATAATAAAAACACAGACCCGAATCTCCCTAGCTTCCAGTCTCTTGCTGTCCTTAAACTCGGACGTGATGTTCTGCAGACGTGCAGTGTCCCTTTACTCTCGTTGTTTTCAAAACGACCTCCGTTGTCGGGCGCAGTTAAAGTGGAACTGGCCTGACCGCACAGGAAAGTACAGAATGATAAAATGTTTCTACGGCTCAAAATGTCCCTTTAGACCCTCGTCATGTCTCTTTGAGGAACGGGTAGGTAGAGAGGTTTAACAGATGCTCACGATGTTTCACACGGGGTGTTACCTGTTGTAGTGTTTCAAAAGATGTGTTAGCGGACCACAGATTATCTTGAAAAGATTTGGGTTTGCACTGGCTGGGATTCAAACCTGACTCAATTATTTGGAAGGCGCCTGTACCACCAACGCACTTCCGAGAAGCACCTACAAATTATCACAATCCTCTCTCTCACCTACAAAGTTATGGAGACACAGACGTCCAATGAAAGCTCAAGGCTCAAATCCTTTGTTGTGATATCATTTTAATTAATATTAGCTTTGATAAGGTGTCATTTTTGCCACTTAAAGGTAAAGTCTGCTCCTTTTCTCCTGGTATAGAAAGAACGTGTTCCATCTTTGTTTAAAAACACCACTAAAAGTAAATTATTCAGCTCTACCGCCTGTGAGCATTGACAAGACATCTCAAAAGGACATATTAAATAAGAACACGATCCTTCCTGTTACCATTCCTGTGGTTGGGGCGTTGTTTCACCCTTTTGCGTTAAATCATCAGTACTGCTGTTTTTCTATGGATAGTTTAATCAAGAGCACTTAAAAGATGCAAAAAGCTTTCAAATAAAATAGAATTGAAAGACAGTCGAGTAAGGAGGTAGAAAAAAAGCACTCCCCCGTCTGGGAATCAACCACCGTCGCCCATGTAACTGGATACAAAAATAACAGATTAATTTGTGCCCAGTCTCTTGAAGCTTCGATGCGATTATTTTTCCTTCCTTATTTCTTCATTCCTATGAATTTACTCTGTAGTAGAAGAAACGCGAAAGTGGGAAACTGCAGGCATTCTTCGTGAGTGGTGTGATCAGTGAGCATTTGCACATCTCTAAGTCTGTTCCATAAACTTTATCATCGGGGATGTAGCTCAGTGGTAGAGTGCATGCTTTGCATGTATGAGGTCTCGGGTTCAATCCCTGGTATCTCCAGGTGCTTTTATATTAGAGTACTCGCATCGCAATCTTCTGTTGAGTGAGAACTCTTTGCTCGTGTTCAGAGAGAGCCAGGTTTACACAATTAAATGCAGTTTACACAATTAAACTCGACGTGCTGCAGGGTTGCGCTGCTATTTTAAATGTACCTCTTTTAGTTCTGTTAAATCCTAAATTATTTGAACTAATAATTTAGTTCAAAGTCAGGAAATCCAGAGATTGCTTCACACTTGTCGTGGCTGTTGCAGAAAACACCTGTTGAATCTCACCCGGGATTTCTTGATTGATCATTCAGCGAGCGAATCCTCCTTCTGAACTCAGCACTAAACTGAAAGCTTCACGAACTCCTCACTCCGTGTCCTGTACTGCTCTCGTGTAGATGTGAAGCACAGCCATAAACACACCTTGAACTTTTTCCGTTTGTTAAGGAAAATGCAAAAGAGCATGACAAGTATTGATCGTATAAAATATCCATGGCACAACTCGAGAAAGTACTGAAGGACTACACATCGACTTTTGATGATTACAAGAGATTCAAGAAACACAATCGTCCGCACCTGGGTTTGGATCCTGAACGCTAGAGTTAAAAGAACATAAGCGACGGATATGACCTATAAACTCTCTTAATTGTCTTATAGTTTATTAAATAAAACAATTTCTAAATGAATTCTAACTGTTGATAGACGATTTATTGAATTTTAACAAAATCACAATTACAACCTTTTTCGGTTAAACTGTTATTCACATGCTCTAACGTAAATAAACGTTAGTGTCTTCCGGTGTGTGAGTCAATTTCTCCAAAAAAATATTTGTTAGTCTGGCGGGAGGCTGTGCAAGGTGTTAAGAAATAGAATTTCTAAAAGACAGGCTCCCTAAGCTTAACATCAAGGCTGTTTTCTCTACAGAAATGCTCTTTAAATTTCAGCACTGTTGCAACTCCCTTTATAAAGGGTGTGCACAAGTATACAACCAAGGCATTGAAAGTTTTTTTTTTAATTATTGTTCCAAAAAATGTTCCATTTGTTTTCTTTTTAATGTTGTTGATTAAAAGATTTTATTAAATGTGAAAAAAATCTGAATGTGAAAAAAGGTCAAAATGCTATTGAAAAAAAACAGTAATGTGAGGAAAGATGGACTGTGGGAGCCCCTTAACTACCCATGTCATGCTGTATTTCTCACTCATTCTACTGGGAATGGTACACGTGACTTGCGAGGATCCCGACAGTGGTGACTTTCTTTCAGAGCCCGGATAGCTCAGTCGGTAGAGCATCAGACTTTTAATCTGAGGGCCCAGGGTTCAAGTCCCTGTTCGGGCGGATGTGCTATTCTTAAGTCTATTGTGAATGTCATTCTAAATAGTCTTTTATCTTTCACTCTTCTAGCTGTACTGTGGTTATTTTAAATGTCCATTACTTGTATTTACAGTAGTGTATTTAGTGTTTCATTTCACAAACCGAAAATGTTCAAGAAGATCTTGTCACTCTACTCCACGTCATTATCTAAATTAAATCACAGTAGAGTACAGGACACGCAGTGAGAGGCTCACACAGTGAGTACTCTTGAATACGACAAGAGGAAAGGCACACTGCACATCTGCAGAACATCACGTCCGAGTTTACAGTGACAGCAGAGGTTGGAAGCGAAGTAGTTTTTTATTACTCGCTCGCTGAACGATCTCTCAAGAAACCTCGGTTGAGATTTAACGGGTGTCTAATAATCACGTTCAAAAAGGTGACGATGTTTTTTTTAACTAGGTAGCCTTAATGGCATCGTGGTGTGAGTAGATCTTAAAGCAGCTGCAGACAGAGTACCCGTAATGGCAACACGTTTCTGCTTTGAGTTCGGCTTTTCTTATTTCTTCTGCAGAACCAGTGGTATCGGAATATACTGATCCGCATAAAAAGCGCTTTCGGGTTCTGATCATTTTTATTGAGCGCTGCTCTAAACTTTTGCTCGGGCTAGTTTTCCCCATGAAAAAAAGACATATCCCTAATTACATGATTTCACTTTTTTTCTTATCAACGAGTAGAAAGAAATAAAATATATACTTCATTATAAGTACCACAGGCAAGATGCCGTTGCGTTCAGGTCGCAGTTACCCCTGGAGACGTTTGCTAAAATCTCACTTCTAATAAAGAGGTCTTTCTCGTTAGAGTAGGATCGATAGAAGCCTTAAGCGGGGGAAAAAATCACAACATCTCGCATTTCACGTGTTTAATGTTAACTGTCTCAGTGGTTGCTTTGGTGATTGATGGCTCTTCTCCCTCGCAGGGTGACGGCAAACGTCTTCAGGGAGGGAGTCTCCCACGCACGGCTTGTCTTTATCAAGAGCTGAGACAACAGAAACAGACTTCCAACTGACATTAATTACTTCTTGAGCGTTTATGACCGTCTTTAAAAGTTGAGAGCAGGTGAAAAAGTCTTTGGAAATGAGGAAATGACTGCCGACAGTAAACAGAGCTGACGCTCAGCTGCAGACAAGCGCTCCTCGTTAGTACAGTATAGTGCTGAGTACCCCCGCTTGTTGCGCGGGAGACTGGGGTACGTTTCTGTGACAGGTCGCTGGTTTAATTTTTTAACAACCTGACTTCACTTAAAAAGTGTGTACTGTGTACTACGTTTCGGACTAGTTAGTGCGGTAGAACATGGAGATCATCTCCAGCTTTGAGCTCAACTGCAACAAGAAGTCATGCTAAATGTAGTTTAGTGAGTAGACATCGCGAGACAACAGAACGAGAGTAGAAAGCAGGAATATAAGGTGTAAGGGCATGATCTGTGTAGTTAACAAAATAGTTAAAATAATATTAAAACGTCTCTTTATTAAGATACACAACATTTATGGCGACGAGAGATGAGTGCTTGACGGACTCAAAGCGAGCAGAACACTGCAGATTTTAGTTCTCTTGCTGGTAGAAACGAACTTTTGAATTTTCTGACTGTTCGTTTAGCTTGCCCATTGGAAGATATGGCAGCCGCGCCGAGAAGCTTTGCTTATGCCCGGCTTTTTTCACCGCTTCTACTGAACCTCGTAGCTCCGGATTTGTATACGGAATACAAGATATGGATGGAGTCGTACAGATTTTTTTGAAATAGCCGGTGGATCTACAGAAGCTCAGGATGCTGTGAGACGTGCTACATTACTGCACTGTATCGGGGCTCCCGTGCAGCGGATTTTCGCCAATCTCCCTGGAGAAAAAGGTACATATGAACAGACTGTAGCTGCCTTAGACGCTTACTTTACACCGCGGAGAAATGTGGTTTTGGAACGGCATAAATTTAGGCAGAGAACTTAGTCTCAGGACGAATCTGTTGATGCTTTTGTGACTGCACTAAGAGAATTGGCTAAATCTTGTGACTTTGGAGTATTGGAAACTGACATGTTAAGAGATCAACTTGTGGAAAAATGTGCACATAAGAGACTATAAATTGCTGCAGGAGGAAGGGCTGACTTTAAAAAGAGCTCTTACAGTCGCTAGAATTCATGAAGCAGCTCAAGCAGAATCAAGAATGCTTTCTGACCACAGTGACAAAGTGACACTGAACGGGGCGCTCGCTCAAACTTTACAAACAAAAGCCGAGCAGCAGGACACAGTCATGCTAGAGAAATAGAAGAACAGGGGACGGCTGACATTACATGTTACAGGTGCAGACTAACAACGCACAAAGCAGATGAATGCGGAGCGTGAACAGCAAAATGTCTACACTGCAAGAAAACAGGACATTGTGCACATGTCTGCAGAACATCACGTCCGAGTTTAAGGACAAGTATACCTTTTATTGTTGTTGCTGCATCCAGGCGATGTAAACCAGATTCAGAAAAAAATAAATTGAACAACCTTATTCCCATGCTTACTCAAAGGCGCGTTGGCCAAGTGGTAAGGCGTTGGCCTCGTAAACTGAAGAGCGTGGGTTCAAGCCTCACCTGTGCCTGTTTCATTTGTCACCACTTTCCTTTAGTTTCAAAGTCTTAAAAAAACTTGCAATGTAGGGATCTCAATAGTAAGAGAGCATAACTGTCGCCAGTGATTAGTATTCGTGCATATCCTGCCTTGTTTTTTAGTCGACAAAGCTTATCTCTCTTCACACCCATCTTCTGAATGATCACCTCAGCATTGGGAAGGAACGTGCGCTTGGTACAGCCCCAGACTCCATGGTCTGATCACAAACAGATCTGGTGAGCTGTCAGTCCAGGTTGGAAGTAACGTTCGAAAGCACTAAAAATCTGACTTAGGAACAAGAAGACCATGTTTTTTTTATACGAGTAAACGATAAAATAATATACTGCCTGCAAGACTATGTCAAGTTCAAGTTCAAATTCAAGTTAAAAGTTCAAGTTTATTGTCATTATACTCATACGCAGGTATATGGAATAACGAAATGGTATTTAGCTAGCTCTCGGACATAAGTAGTACAAAGAAAAAAACACAACAACAATACAATTGTATAACAAAAGAAAGAGACAACAGCCGATGTGCAAAAAACAACAACAGGCAGTGTGCAAAACAACAAAAAGGTAACAGGTTATGTGCAAAAACATGCATCAAAAGAATGAAATAAAGGGATAGAAATGATGGGGAGTGAGCTTTTGACATGTATGGTAGAGGTAGATTTTCAATGTGTGTTTGGGTTTTTGGTAAGAAAGAAGGCACTGTGAGGCTCAGATCATAGGTGAGAGGTGAGGTGAGAGTGAGAGAGGCTGGGAGTTTGATAGTTTGATAGTGCGGGGGTAAAAACTGTTTCTGAGTCTGGTAGTCCGGACCCGAATGCTCTGGTACCGTTTTCCATGTCATGCTAAACGCCATAAATTGTGTTTGTCCAGTCATATCAATCGTTCTAAAGTTACGGAAAATCGGATGCGACTGGTACAATCAGCACACATTTTTCAGGATAGCCAAGCGGTTTAAAACAGCAAATTCACAGCTTCATGTCTTTTAAGCTTTGTGTTTCGCTCTCCAAATAGAGGCACGGGTTCAAATCCCATTCCCGACAGTCAGGCGTTTTACCCTGACTTTTTTATCTCTTTACACTGTTTCAGTGTTGTTGTGCTCGCTCACAATCACAGTACGAGGAAAATGGAGAAACTGCTTAGCAAAAACATAACGGACAGAAAAAAGCTTCGTAAACACGTGAATGTGATTAGCAGCAGTAAGGTATGCATTCAAATGTTTAAGGCTGATTTAAAAAAGCAGCAGAAGAAAGGTGCAGCACAATGCAACACAATTTGTGAGAATTCGCGGGTTTTTATGCTGCTTGGACTTCTTTCAAGCCTATGAGGTGACCCCCGTTTTATTTTCATTTTCAAACTTCAGAACCGAAAAACAAAGAGGTTTCATGTGTGACAGCATTCCGTTGCAAATACCGTTTCCACGATGTATTCAGCGATGGGAATGAAATATTTTAGTGCTGGCTCTGCTTTAAAAAAAACACTATTGTTCCAACCCCCAAAAAGACAAAAGTGGCATGCCTGAATAATTACCGCCCAGTAGCATTAACATCTGTGGTGATAAAATGCCTGGAGAAGCTGGTGTTGTCACACATCAACTCCTCCATCACAGAGTCCCTGGACCCCCTGCAGTTCGCCTACCAGAGCAACAGATCAGTGGATGATGCTGTCTCCCTGGCTCTGCATACAGCCTTGGAACACCTGGACACTAAGAACTCGTATGTGAGAATGCTGTTTTTGGACTACAGTGCAGCATTCAATTCCATCATACCCAGTCAACTGGTGACAAAGCTCAGGGGATTAGGTCTGTGCAACTCTGTCTGCAACTGGCTGCTGGACTTTCTTATCGAGAGATCACAGGTGGTGCGGATAGGCAATAAAACATCAACACCACTCACCCTGAGCACTGGAACCCCACAAGGCTGCTGTCTGAGTCCAAGGTTGTACTCCCTATTTACTCACGACTGCACAGCAAGACACAGCAACAACCACATCATTAAGTTTGCCGATGACACCACTATAATAGGACTGATCAGTGATGATGACGAGTCCACTTACAGGGATGAAGTTGTACAGCTGCTTCGGTGGTGTCATAGCAATAACCTGGACTTGAACATAAAGAAAACGAAAGAGCTAATAGTGGACTTTCGGAGACACAGGCCACACACTCACAGCCCACTCAGTATTGATGGAACGGAAGTGGAAACAGTCACCAGCTTTAGGTTTTTGGGAATTCACATCTCTAAAGATTTAACCTGGACTGTGAACACTGACTCTATCATGAAGAAGGCTCAGCAGCTCCTTTATTTCTTGAGGTGCCTCAAGCGATGGGGGATGCCAATATATGTGTTGGTGAACTTCTACCGCTGCACTATCGAGAGCGTCCTCACCAACGGGATCACCGTGTGGTATGGCAACACCTCTTCGCGAGAAAGAAAGGCACTGCAGAGAATGGCCCAGAAGATCATCGGCTGCGGTCTCACCAAGATTAAACAGCTCTATGAGGACCGCTGCCGTGGTAGAATTCTGGCCATCACAGAGGACAGTCACCACCCCGGGCATGAGCTCTTCACCCCACTGCCCTCAGGCAAGAGATATAAGAGCATACGGACACTTACCACTAGATTCTTCAATAGCTTTTATCCACAAGCAGTGAGACTGGCGAACACATTTAGCCATCCCCCTCGGACCACACCTACACCATCACCATCTACCTCATTTTAATTTATTTATTGTACGTCTCCAGTCATTGTTTACACGTCTGTATTGTTTATATTCAAACTGTCTGCATGTTTACTTGCACATTGTCTATTGTTTGTTTGTACATTGTCTTGATGCACTGTTTGCACTTTGTTTTGTTTTTTTTACACTTGTTTTACAATCGAGAGACTTTCTGTAAGTAAGAATTCCATTGTACCAGCACCGGTTACATATGGCAATAAAGTTCAAGTCAAGTCAAATGCGAGGAATTTCAGAAAAATCTGGAAAAGCAACGCTTGCAGTAAATTACAAATTTAAAGCGTGTAGTCAGCATGAACAGAACAATGCAATGCTCTGGAAAATATGATCTGAAGCTGCAATTACTCTTTTATCTCGGGCAGTTCATTCCGATACGATGTTTCCGCAGAATAAATGAAATGCCGAACTCCAAACATGTTCTTGCCATTATTATTACTCCTGCTACTGTAGTTTTAAGCTTTAATCAGTGGGTATGTAATGTTGTAAAGGGGCTGGACTACTTTGTTCCGTCAAAATTCCATTATGTGAATTTATGCTTTTTTAATATAAGCATTAACAATACAATGCATGCTCAAAAACCGTTACTTATTAGCTTAAGAAGCGGCAGTGTTTTGACAAAGTGCAGTATTCAAACAGTAAATGCTGAAGTGTTTAATACTTGATTGAGAGCAGATCTCCCTCGATTTAGACAAACTTTTGTTCGGCCGATGATTTCAGATCAAAATCTGAATCAAGTGGAAAGAAAGCTGAATTACACTGGGTACTGGGTATCACTGTTACACCATCAGGTCATGCTAGGAGGATTTGGGGGATCAAACTGACACAGAGGGACCCAATGTGGGGACTGAACCCACAGTTCTGAGATTAAGAGATTCATGCTCTATCAACTGCACCTATAACTCTTGTGCTACAGCAGTAATGTTTCTGGGTGTGGATGAACATGACATAATAGGCTGACAGCAGGAACACGTGGCCCACAGGCAGTGACAGTATCGCTATCACATTTGGCTGCAGTATATTGTGTTGAGAGCAGCAATAACTTTCCTGCAGAGATGGGAGTGCCTTTCATACAGCTCTTTCAATCGGACAGAGTAACAGGAACCGACCTAAAGTTTCGGCTGTGGATCCATCTCCGCATTGGGGAAAGAGACAGTAAAATAGCAATGAAGAAACAGAAAGAATTGTGCTCGCTGCAAAGTAGGAAAGAGGTGGTCAGATACATAAAACAGCTTGGTGATAATTTGCAGCGACAGTTTTATGTTATTTAGTACACGGATTTCTCTTCATGTTCCTTAAGATGTGTAATTTGTATGTTGGTTGTATGAGAACAGTTTCTTCTCAAGTCCTGTCAATTGACAGTGGAGAGCTAGCTGGTGCACATCTTCAAGAAGACTCTCTTTAAGGCAATTACAAGTTTCTCAAACAAATCTGTGTCATATTTTTAAAATAATTTAGCTAATGAGCAATGAGAGTATAAATTAATTCTCCCAATCTCCATACAAAGATAAAACTCCATGTGTGAGTCTAAGTTTCTTTGAGGCTACTGATGTACGTCATTATTGGACATTCCCAGTGATATTGACTAAGGAGCTCAATTTTTACATGTTGTAGTTCAACATGTGCAAAACATTCGTATCCCCTGCAAATATCGGCAAGGTCAGTGATATTCTCAACAATGCGTGACATTGCAATTCGTGCCATAATTTTTCCCAATGTATTCTGACATGCCAAGATCAGAGGGTCATATTTAAAAAACTGGTGCATTAAAATTGTTTGTACTTCAGGATTTTGATAGTCTGTTACATTGTCTTTCACACATCAGTGTCAGAACTGTGAGACATTTTCATAATCAGGGGGGAGGCCGTAGAAATAAGCAGAAAGTGCAATCACTTTTTCCCAGTGTAAGTCCGTGTTATGGTGAGTTTTTAAAATTGGTTTGCGATTTTCTGAAATATATTCCATACAAAAATATAGTTTGGACAGTCGCTATTTGGATATTCCCTTTCAGTGAAGATGTCTACAGTTTTCCAGCCGGATTAGTACTGATCGAAGAGAGCCATCTACAGGCGAAAGGCGACATAACATCACAGCAGCAGCATTTAAGGTGGAACGAAAAACACGCATAAGAAGCTGGCGAATAAGAAGCCAACTTCAGCCTCGTAGCAGACCCTGGGAGGCACGCTCAAAATAATCATCTTTCCCAGTACTTCAGAGTCTTATTTAGATCGCTTCACTGCAATTTTATTTGATTGATTGGAGATGTGAAGCCATCGAGCCTGAACTGCGCTTCACATTGAAATTGAAGCCATTTCTCATGTTCTCTCAGTGTCGAGGAAGCAATTGAGTGTAAAGGAGGCGACTTGAAAATGAAACGTGTAATCACCTTACAGAGGGTCTTCACGACGGGGTGCGTCAGCTAGTTCTCCATTATTGTCAATTTACTGGACTTCTGAAGAAACCTATCTACAACGAAAATACAAACTGCACAGTTCAAGGCACATGAAGAGAAATCAGTGTGCCGATTGACTCAAAAATGTCGCTACAAACAATCTACCAGGCTGATTTACTTGTCCGACCACCTCCCTCCGTCCCCCTTTGCTGTTAGCACAATTCTTTCAGTTTCTTTTCTTGTATTCTCCTTGCTATTTCAGTGTTCCCCATGTATAGATGGATCCACAACCGAAACCGTTTTCACCCTGTGTTTCTGCACCGTCAGTCTGTATGAGGAGCACACTTTGCACAGCTCCAGTGGCGCAATCGGTCAGCGCGCGGTACTTATACAGCAGTGCACAGCGAAGTTATGCCAAGGTTGTGAGTTCGAGCCTCACCTGGAGCAGTGTCTTTAGCTACTGAAAGCAACTGTCAAGTTTAGATATTATTAGGTATCTGATGGAGATAAATTGACATCAAACGAAGAAGTAAAGGTTTACTTCGAGTCACAATCAAATAAGGCTCCACAGCTGAAACATTGTGTTTCCTTCTCTTTTCAGCATGGAATAAACCTTGACTTTTTCCTTTGAAGCCCATGCATTCTGACGCAGCTCCCTACTTAAATTACCATCAGCTGTGTACCTCCAGCTGACCTGTACACAAATATATGAGAGAGGTCTACTGAGACGAGAGGAGCACTGAAGACTTGAAAAAGCTCTCGAATTAGACTCTGTGTTTTTGTTGTTCCCTAGATTTGTTTTTAATGTTCTTTTTCTTTTGAAGTTGTTGCATTTGTTTTTTTTTTGTAGTTGTTAGACTACTACAGGGATTTACCTGGGTTCCTGGAAGACTTCTTGTTTTGTGTTTGTTGTGTTTTCGGGTTAAAATTGTTTTTTTTCTATTTATAGGACCCCACGCATTACTATGGGAGTAGATAACTTTAGTTCTTACATTGTACCTGAAATTACCACATAAACTACTACTCTGTTTCCCTTTTTTTAAAAGGCACAAGTGAAGTTTGTTTTTCCTTGCTGCTGATTGGTAGCTACAATGGGTCAATTGCAATAAACCCTTATACAATAAACTCCACTGAAATTTGTCAGCAGCTCTGTACTAAACCTGTTCTCAATTGCAACAAACCTAAAATAACAGCTGCTGCCCGTTAGATGTTACTGCATTAGGAGTCTAGCTTAAACCACCTCTTCATAGGTTTTAAGCTACTCAGTAGCGGACTAAGCAGAACAATCGATCACATTAGAACTGTCTTGAATGTAATGGAAATAATGTACTCATTAAGTAACAAGCTTATGCACCACTTGCTTGAAAATTATTATTATATTTAACTAAAATTGCTTTCCAGACACCACAAATATTCACAATGAATGTTATCATTACACGCATTTACTAATAAAAGTGTTATTTATTAATTATTATGTATATCTTCCATGTATATTTTTATTAGTAGCTGTATTACAAGTAATGCATATACAGTCTTTATTATAGTTAGTTTTCAGTTATCCTGGGGAGGGAAGAGAATGGAAATTAAGGAAATAAAAATTTAAAGGGCTTTTAAGTCTTCAATGTGTTCTGTCATAGCTGTGTGTTGTCACATCTGGGTGTTAGTTTAGTATATTTGTTGTATTATTTATTGTGATTTAACACTACACTTGTGTTTCTCAGGAGAAAGCAGTAAGATTTTGTTTTATTTGAGGGTACAGAAAATTGTATTGTACGCCCAAATGTAAGGTTACGTTAAGAAAACATTATTGTTACCTTTTGCAACGTTATTTATTTAAGACGGTTCTTCAGAATAGTGTCCCTTACGTATCTGTGACTGTGGTCCAACAATAACGGTGCTGAAATAGCCGGAATGTGTGGGAAGAAGATGGAGATGGAACAGGAGGCTTATTCAGTCGATAGAAAGGTTGTGTAGGACTGAACACACTACGGTTATGGTACTGGGTTTAAGAGCATTACGATCCTACAGTCTCCTGATCCGTAATCAGATGCGTTATCCAATGTACCACTGGCCCTTGTACCGCATTCCTCAAGTGCACCACTGTGAGCTTGCGCCGCTACAATAATACATCGCCCCAGTCCAAATTTTCTAAAATTAAATGAACACTTCCATTAAATTTAATGTAGAAGGATGTTGCTTTCCATAATGATAAACTGTGTGGCAAGACAGGCACCACTGAGACTCAACCCCAGGATCTCCTGTTTACTAGGCAGGCACTCTAACCAACTAAGCCACAGCATTCTCACATCCTAGTGTTAATTCTGCATCAGCAGGGTCAGCTTGTCAGCACGCCTGTCTCCATTTGGTGGTTTGAGCTGACGTTGCCATGACGTTGCCATTAAATGCGACCGAGAATACTCCAACCGGCGCGCCGCTATGCCTGCCGTCGGAGAACTAAGCCATGGCACTGGCATCAGATATCCCTTTTACAGCCACTTGGACACATCTCAATTGCTCTGAGACACCTGCATTCAGTGTGCGCTGAGCCTGCTCGCTGAGCAAGTGACGAGAAATGGCTTATGTCCAAGGAGTTCAATATGCTTTTTATGTTCAATGGGGTGTCCACTACAGCTAACACTGAAGCGCAGCACAGGCTCTGTGGTTTGACATCTCACAAGGTAAATGTTGAAATTGTAGGTGGAAGAGGAAAATTACCCTTGAGTATGGGGAAAGAGTCAACTCATGTCCGGAGGGGGCTGAAGTGTGTATGGAGGTGGCCAAGTGGTTAAGGCAATCTCCTCTTAATACATGATACTCTGCACAAGTAGGTTTGAACCCCATTCTCCTCGAGGAAGGGCTTTGACACATTTTGACCTTTTTAAACTTGGTGTGCTTTCGTTTTGTTTCTTCGCTCCTGTATTACAGCAGTAATATTTCTATAGGTGTATTATCATGGTAGGCTGACAGCAGGAACACGTGGCCCACAAGCAGTGACAATATCAGAGGTGTCTGCAGTGTGTTGGTTTGTAAGCAACGATAAAATAACTTGACATGGAAGCAGGTGTGCCTGCATTAATACAGCTCCATCGAGAGGAAAAAGTAACACAAGAACCGACATAAATTCAACAGCACGTTTCTGCAGCTGAAAACAGAACATACTCCACGTGATGATTGAGCTCACAACCTCGGTATAACTCCACTATAAAAGCACCACAACCTGACCAATTGCGCTACTGGAGCAGCACAGCACAGTAGCACATTTTCCTCAGTGTACTCAAACAGTGCTTCTTCCCTAGCCTACCAGCTTCAAGACTTTTTTAAATTGATTAAAGATTCATTGGAAAAGGTTTGTTGATGGGTCAGGTGGGAATCACACCCAGATTCACTGCTTGCAAGGCAGCTATGTTCATCATTATACCCAGGACTGGCGCCAGGGGAATGATCTGTAGGGGGGGTTGTCTGAAATCCTGAGGGGGGTAGTGATATTTCGGTTTAAATGGAGCCATTGCAACCATCCAAGTGAATTCTCGCAAGCATGCCACTGATTAGTATTTCATGTTAGAAGATAACGACAAGCAATCTGGTATTTAGTGATGAAGAACAGTTCCACGTTCATCAGAACTCACGTGATTATTTTTGCCTGGAGCATCAACCATATGTGTTCATTTTTGCAACAACATCAACGGTAACGAGGTTCTGAATCATTAAGAAATCATTGTAAAACCAACAGAAAGTAGAAACTTCTATAACTACAGTCCTAGTTATATAACGATTGTAAGTATAAGGATAAACTACTGCAAGGCATTGGTCCACCTGAGCAAATAAGGTCATAATAATGTTGACACCCCAAAACATAGACACTATGTAACGTGCTGTTCCTGGACAGATAGCCCTCCTGCACATTAAACAGTCTGATGTAGTAACTGTGAATTCGGGGTTAGTGTAGTTATCTGACCATTGACAATTTATCCAAAACTGAGGGGGGTGGGACTGTTCAGTTGAGGGGGCGATTTTGGCATGCCAGTAACATTTTGACAAAACGTCCAAGAGTTACGAAAACACTTACTTTGTGTATAAAGTACATTGTGTACACACTGTAAGTTCAGAACGCGAGAAATACTGCTCAATATGGGATCCTGTCCAGGAATATCAGGGCTGTAAGGGGGTCAGATCTATAGATGTAGTAAACACATTAGTGGAGACAGTGTGTCTGCCCTCTGTGTGAGAGCCAGACAGGAAAAATAATCTGTGGTCTGGGAAGAAGAGACCCTCGTTGGAAGAGCGGTGCTTCTCACAGGAGAGAATGAAAAAAAATATTTTTCTCCTTGGGGGAATTAAAAGCACTTATGGGGAGTGGTGTGATGGTAGTGCATCTGATACCACATCAAAAGGTTGTGTGTTCAAATCATGTTGAGATCGGATGATGTATGTTCAGGTTCAGCTGGTGCCGAACCCAGGAATTAGACCATGCCGTTTGGTTTTATCTGTACACCACATAGATAATCTAAATGAAATAACAGAGCAGTACAGGACACGCATTCAGGAAATTACACAGCAAGTCATTTTGAACATGACAAGAGAAAAGGCACACTGCACATCCGTGAAACATCACGTCCGACTTTAGAGACAGTTACATCACAGAATGGAAGTTTCAGGCCCCTTTTTCATTACAGGTTCAAACTAACCTGAAAGTTACAGAGTTTTAGGTCACTTTTGTATTAAAATGTGTCTGAAGCCTATAAATATAATTTGCCCTTTTTTAAATTGTGGATGAAATCCAATCCCATGTACCAAGACCTTACAGTATATTCATGTTAATTAAAATGACTAATGCTATTGGACATTAGCTGGTGCTTTTTGTAACGATTTGCTATTTCATGCTGGAAAGAAGGAAACCTGACCAACGTTTGCTTTCAGGTGCGGTTCATTCACATAATGGACTTCTATTTCTGAGTAGCCTGATTTAAAAACACACGAACCCGGTAGAAGTCGAACCTCCAATCTCATGATGCAAAATCAGACGCGTTATCCATGAAACCACTGGCCAATCATGTAACTGAATTGCACCATGGTGAGTTCAGCACTGCAACTAGTAATTACTAGTAATAGTAATAATCCCATCCTAAATTTCTAAGTGAGAAACGTGTTTTCTACATTTTTATCAGTTTTAAAATATCATCTCTTTAATACAGACAAAGGGTTTGTGTTTCACTTTGAAATTCTGATTGATTTAGAATTCAAAGAAAAAGATGCTTTCTTCAACAACACAGTGCAATTATGACATCTTTCACTCTACTTCTCTCTTGTAGTAAAGCAGACCTTGCAGTGTGAGCATTTACTCTAGTAAATTAGGTCATGTATCATGTTAAATCACTTCTTCAAAACAAAACATTCCTGGTGCACGTTTTCTCCATGAAAAAAATACATTTTTCCCTTACATGATTTCTCTTTTTTTTTCCATCAGAGTACAGAAAGAAGAAAAAAGGGAAAAGCAGTGTCGCAAAAAAACTCCATCGCCCTTGGGAGATGTCAAGCTCATCGGATATGAAAAGTGCCCAATAAAAGCAATTTCTTTTCATTTATCTTAGCGTCAGGGCTGCTATTGTGTGTAGAGGAGGCAACTTGCTCAGCCAGCAGACTCACCGCTTACTGAATACAGGTATGTTTTGAGTGTCATGCTGATCGTCTTATAAATGCAAAAGAAACTTTTAAAGCTGATAAAGTTTTCCATTGTAATTTGCATGTAGCTACAACGTCCCTGGAAGAGAGATTTTATCAGTTGCACGTAATCAGTATTTTTTACTTTTTGTTTAGTACTGGAAATATATTTTTTTTAATTTTTCTAAAGAAGATCTCAAGAAGTATTGCCAGGACCTTCCTTAAGCATTCAATAGCGATATTAATGGATCAGAAATGTAAGGTAAATTGGTGATCTGAGCCAAAATAGTCCTTACACGCCTCCTGGAACAGTGTTCATATTCATAGCAAGTTATATTCTTTTTCAACCCCAAACGTTGCTATTGCATTAAGCTTTGTGTGACCATTAGAGGTTTCGGTAGCTTCTGGAGAGCGCACTTTTCCAAACTGAAACCTATAAGAACATTATTCAAGACGCACCATGTCCCAGAATCATTCATCGGGACTAGGATTAATATCAATGGAAAGTACTTCAAAATAAAAGATTTAACTGAAATATTAAAAGAGTAGGAAAGCATTTAAAGTAGAAAAAAATCAGTTCAGATGATATTTAATTTTTTGAGAAATGGGCACATACATCAGCTCAGTGAGCAGTGCGAGGTGCTCTTCTGGAGATGATGTTAAATTAGTTAAAATCATGTGATAGTTAAAAAAGCTTAATACTTAGTTAAACAGCCAGCACAAATGGTTGCGTTTGTGATTATGTCACTTCTCTACTACAGCAGCGTCGGTAAAAGACCCTCTGAAAGCAGTAAGGCTCTGCACAGCTGAATTCGTTGCTATTTGGAGAAATCCACAAACTCGTGTTTTTCATGTGCTTTAAAAGACAGCCATACTCACCGACAAAATAAAGACACTGCTGCTGATTTTTTCCGAAGCACAGTTGACCTTTCTGAGCCAATTGATGAAGCTCACCCAATGAATACTATAGCAGAAGGTGGAGGAAAGTGCAACTTTGTAACTATCACAACCACAGGAACAACTGCAAGAAGTAGAATCAATTTCCCATCGAATGGTGGTGTTGTCTGAGGTACGCGATGTGAGCGTGTGCAGAGAATCCCACAATCTCTTCAAAACTTGGACAAAGTATTTCTGATGGAGCGCTGTGCGCAAAGATTGAATAAGCTTTGCTCCTGCCGATGATTCTGCGTGAAAAAGCACAGCATTCAAGTTTCACAGACAAATGCACCATGCCTACTGTAGCGGCGAGGCTTATTAATAAGAAAGAATTAAGTGTTCTGAGCCTTCCCAAATGAGGCCCCATTTCTGTGTTCATCTCTGTGGTGCAGCCACAGAGAAACTATTCATGCAGGCTGATTTAAGGTTCCTGATAAGGACAGCTCCCAAAGGGGATGCACTTAGCTAAGCCTGGCTATCATGATCAATGGTCATCCATTGGTGCCTATCTGTCTAGGGAGTGCCAGTTGGACATCTGGACTGCATTCCTAAGTGTCAGGAGTAAGTGACTCATATTTCACCTTGATCAACCAATCAGGGGCTGGTAGGGCCGAGTAACCCACGTGGGACTCTGATGCCCATGGAACTTTCAGCCAATCAACGAGCTGAAGTTCCTCCAGGTAAAAACAGGCAACACAGAGAGCCTGAGAGATTCAGTAAGATTCAGGGAGATTCAGTAAGATTCTGGAGAGGATTCTGTGGACTGTTCTAAAGGGAATTCAAAGGAGAATTCCAGGGCAGGACGGCCCAGGAGCAGAAGGCTCCCAAGGGCAGGACATTCTCGCAGCGTGCCTCCTGACCATCCTGAGACTCAGCTCGGACAACCACGGAACGGCCAGTGTGTCCGAGTGCCAGAACTTTCCTTTGTTCTAAGAGTCTAGAGTGGAGGTTGCCAGAGAGTAACCAGCAGCAGGCCTCGTGAACAGGTCGGAACTGTGGACAGCTGAATCACTATTCAGAACTAGCTCTTCATCAGGAACGAACCGGTCCTCTTCCTGACTTTCTGGGACCCACAGTCATCTTTTCTCCTGTGCACAAACTTTGCTAGTTAAAGCCAACAGTGAGCATCAGCAGTGCACCGTCACAAGCCGCACAGCACAGCCTGGCACCGAGCCAGAGAGCGCGGATTGGACAGCAACAGCCTGCAACTGTTTGTTTGTGCCCGCAGGAGATCTGAATCCCCAGAAATTGGATGAGTATTCAACTTCACTGCATTACAGCTCGAGAATTCCATTGTTATCCAAACCAGTTGATATCAATTTAATTCCTAAGAGTTATGTGCTTGTTTTGAGTATCTAATGTAGAAGTTGTAACCAAGTTCACTTTACGAAACGGTCTTAATGAATGATATACTGAACGTATGTCCTCTTGATATGTGTAACACTTTGTAACTGATTGAATATATATCTTTTGTATTCTGATAACCCTCTCGATAAGATCTGTTAGGTTTACATGCATATTCTATGTATTAATAAATGTATCCTCGTGTATTAGCACCTGTGTGTGTGCGTTGTTTGAGTTATGTCGCATGGTTGGACTCTAAAGCCATCAAAAGAATCAACTTTGTGATTTACTGCTACAATAAATAATTGTCTCAGTAAATGCCCAAACCCTACAGAACTGGTGCCTTCAGAGAGCCACTACAGTTACATATTTGGCGTCCCTGAACGGCCAGTTTTTCTTACACTACAGAACCAATTTTAAAAACAATTGCGGCACACTACGATTCACACTGACTCAAAAGTGATCACGGCAGATGTTGTTCCCTGCATAATGCTGAAGGGACCAAAGAGCATTGCTGTTGGGAACACAAAATGAGGTTTTTTTATGCCTTGATGTTAAGCTGACAAAGACTATCTTGAAACACCTAGTTCAGTCTCTCGACAGACTGCCAAGCAAAGCTTTTACCCATTGACGTCGCAATAGAAGGAAGGTCTTAACCCACCAACACTTAGCAGTGGCAAGATTCAAACCTAACCCAGCGAAGAAAATGGAGCACAAACCCAGCACTTAGACCACCCAGCCACACTCCTTACACCTTACTCTCTTGAGAACGTCGGGTGGGTTCAGCTCTTGTTGTGCGACGCGTGGAAATGACTGCATCTTCATTTTCCGAGATGTTTCCTATCACATCTTTGTCAGCTCTGAATAAAGTGCTTCTTTGGAGCAGGCTTCAGACCTTTTATTTTATTTATAAAGGAGGGCCATTCAGAAACATGTAATTCCTGTTTTAGAAATGCTTTGGGCGGTGTGTTTTATATAATGCACTAACAGTATTCTGATTGTATACTGTAGACCTGTGTAGCAATCATACTGGACGTGACTGGGATTCTGAAATGTTTCTTGAAAAGGTATTCAGGGCTGCTTGAATCTATAATAAAAAAGTGACCCGAAACTTCCAACCTTCCAATCACTGATGTCGCTCTCCCTAAACCTGTACGGGATGTTTTGCTGATGTGCAGTGTGCCTTTACTCCTGTATTAAAAACGACCTCTGTTGTTGGGCGGAGTTGAAGGAGAACTTACTGCACAGAAAAAGTACGTAACGATAAAATATTTCTGCGCGTGAAACACATCAATCGTTCAGCATTTCTAAAATGTTTAATTGAATTGACAAAGAAATCCTCTCCTTAAACTTCGAAAAGGATTATCTGTTATCCAGCAGGCGTAACACTGCAGTTGCCCGTTTCTCACAGGTGGTTGAAGTTGTGGATAACATTTAGCAGGTTTGGCACCATGGCTTAGCTGGTTAAGACGCCTCACTAAAAACCAGGAGACCCTGGGTGTGAATCCCAGCGGTATCTATTCGTAGACAACAGGCCACTCATTGTCAATATTTATGGAGCTTAATTTAAAGACAACGGGAGAAGCATGAGTTACAGCTTTCTGTAGCTGTTTTATATAGCGCTGTATTGGTTGGCTCTGTGGCGCAATGGAGAGCGCATTGGACTTCTAGGCTTTGATAGAATGAAGTCATTCAAAGGTTGTGGGTTCGAGTCCCACCAGAGTCATGTATCATTTTGATTCAACCTTTCAAAATCCTCTAGGGATTAGTGTTGATCAAGTCAAATAAAGGACTTCTTAAGAGTCCACAGTTGAAAATGAACCAGCAGCCACAAGAAAGAAATTAGCACTGGACTGTGATCACATTACTCCTGTCCTGGACTCCTTGCACTGGCTTCCTGTCAACTTCAAAATCCTCATGCTCACCTATAAGGCTCTCCATGGCTTGACACCACAGTACCTGTCTGGGTTATCGCCCTACTCCCCACCTCACAACCTTCGCTCTTCTAATTCTGGTCTCCTATCTGTCCCCCAGTCCATCTACACTCTATGGGTGACAGGGCCTTCTCCTGTTTTGTACCAAAGCTCTGGATCTTTATTCCCAAGGATATCAGAGAGTCACCTTCTCTAAACTCCTTCAAATCCAGACTCAAAACCCTCTTCTTTAGAAGAGCCTTTAATGAACTATTCTTTACCCCTCTGTTCCTACTGTATCTAATACCACCATCTATTGTCTCCTCTAACTGTGTATTCTCATCCTGCTTATCTTGTGTATTTTTTAACTTTATTGGTTTCATTCTGTAAAGCACTTTGAAAAGCCACCTTTAAAGGCACTATATAATGTATAGATTATTATTATTAATAATAATAATGAACAGCGCATTTAACACTGAGCACATGCGGTCCTTCTTTGCAAAGGATTGCAAAAGCTGGGAATTAGCCTTTCACTCGTGTTGTTGAAGACCGTATCCTGGCTTTGTTGCAGGAAATGTCTGGATGCCATCACCGGATCAAGGAGAGGATCAGGGTTTTGGGAAGTCTTTTTGATGCCTGACACTGTGTGTTTCCTGGTTGTAACGGGTGTCATTCTGGACCTAAACAACAGAGAACACCGTTGAAATAGCTGAACTGCCTAGCGGACACTTTGTCGCCTTCTTCTGACCTGTATTTAATGCGATTCTCTGAAAACTTGGCACGTTATATCTGTGCTACCTTTATGGAGGGCACACTCATAAGAATCATAGATTCGATCACAAGCATCTAAAAATGAGCCTGAGAAAATGACATCACGCTATGAGGCTGAATGGCACAAATTCTCCTGTTACTTCTGCAGCAAATGTGTGTTTTTTGCTTCTTATTTGGCAGCAGTGGGATTCCAACTCACACCCCCAAAGAGACTAGAGCTTTAATCTAGCTCTAAATTAAAAACTAGGTGACTTGTAATGGCTGGTAGGAGAGGAAAGGTATAAATGCTTCTTTTTTGGACAAAGTCTTTATCTTTTTTTTCACCAGTTGTTTTGATCAAATTATTGTAACGCAGTGCCATATTAAGGTATAATATGTACATGAACGTCATGTCTGAGTCGATGATGGCAGCTGAGTATCGCTGGAGGACAGTTCATCATGAGTGGGTAAGCCTGCATAATGAGGGAGAAGAGATCGGCCTCTCTGATGCAGTGTCCAGTGACACTAACCTTCTGTCCTACTGTTCTCTGCTAATGTAGATGGTGAATGTTTATTTAGGTGAATGTAAGGTTTCATTCTTGTAAAATATTTCCGAGCACTTTTTTTGTTGCTGAAAATTAATCCTGAGCATTTGAATGAATTCCGATATTGTCACCTAATTCCATACATTGTTTCATCAAACTAGAACATTTAGAGGAGGTCAATTGCATTTATGAATTGCATAGTGATAGTATTTCTTTCCATTTAAATACTTCAGTCAAAAATGTAGAGAAGGTGCTCCTGTTTTCACCATTATAAGAACTGTGATGCACCAGTAATATTTACTCTCATAAAAGTATTGTAATTGTATTGTTCTGTTCTGTAACAATCTTGAGTGACACAAACCTTCTGTTTTACTGCACTACACTTCTCCAGAGGCCAGTTCAGCACACAAGGATCCTCAGTCAAACAAACACTGCAATCGCTTGATAAACGCTATTTCTCATCCTTTCTCTTAGTGTCGGTGCTACTATTGTATGCAAAGGAGGCGACTTGACAATGAAGAGAGTCTTCATGAAGGTGTGTGTCGGCAAGCTCTCCACTGTCAATTGACTGGGCTTGTGAAGAAATCAATCTCATTCAACAACCATACAAATTGCACAGCTTAAGGCACATGAAGCGAAATCTGTGAGCTGATTGACACAAAACAATGTCACTTCACATTATCTGCAAAGTTGTTTTGCTTGTCTGACCACCTCTTCCTACTTTACAGTGAGCACATATATTTCAGTTCCTTTCTCCCATGTGGAGATGTATCCACTGCCAAAACTGCTGTCTGATTATTTAAATTATCTGTAAAACTGTTACATGACTTCATCTAATTGTAAATTTATAAGACGGTCTGTGAGACATTTGTGAGAGTAGCTGAATCCCAGGGCTGGTATGGAATCACACACAGGCGGGTCTTCTGTGTGATCTGAGTCCCACTGCTCAGAGCTACAGACTGGTCAAATGGTCACTATTGTAGACACGACCATCGGACCATAGGCTACAAATAATCAATATACCGATCATAGTGTCACTACTGTTGTTTATTACATAAATACTGTATATAAATAATAAGATAATTCCACACTCATAAAACATTTATAAACATTTTGGGAGGCTGACATACAGTAAAGAAAGTAATACTGAAGAGTTTGGAAGTCCTGGAAAGCGTTAATAGATCCTTCTTGCTTTCGACCTGGAACAGAGCCCACAACTGCCAGATCAGTGACCCCTGAGCCCAGTTCACAGAGAGGAGAACCAGGAGCTCTTCTATGTCTCTAAGAGGGCTGGGAGGAAAGATAAAAGGGGGAAATGTGACATGAGTCCAGGCTGTTCTGTCTGATATTGTTCATGTAGCAGCACTGATTGTCTGAATATCTTCTGGTTCTGGATTGTGAGGATAGAGAGCAGTACGGAGTTGAGATCCTGTCTGAGTGTGAGTCTGAGCTGTGAATCTCACTGAGAAGAGAATAATGATTTTTTATTCTGCCTGAGAATTTTCCTGAGAATTTTTTTCTTTTCCAAGTGGTGTTACATCCCCTTCAGATACTCTACACAGACTGCCAGAGAGAAGAGGATAGAGAGATGGACAGATAAGAGCACACACAGCAAGAGACACCGACGTCTTGATTTACTTTGAAGCAAGTGTTAATTTCTTTTCTGGAACAAGTTGTTTCTGAACTTCAAGAAATTCATACAACTTCTGAAAGATAAAATACAAATCTTGCTTCTCAGGACAGAAGAAATGCTTCCAAAAAATGCCAGTGATTTTTTCTCCTTTTAACGAAAAGTGGAGAAAAACAACAGCAGTGCAACTCCGTCGGCTTGATTTAGCTTAATACAAGTATTCACTTCCTTTTCTGTAGATTACAGCCTGCGAAAGATGAAATGAACTTCTTGGTTACTCTTAGTCAGTGCAGAAGAAATACTGCCAGCTGGCAGGAAAATGACAGTATTTTATTTTCTTTAACTACAAACATGTGAGTTGTGAAAAGCAACGGGAATGTGTCCCTGTGCAGCTGTTAAACAAAGGGCTGGTGGGTCAAACGTACTCAGGGACGTGCTTCAGATTGTGATGATGTAAACAAAATCTCCGCTAAAAATTGAAGGGATTTCTTCGCAAACCCTCTTGAATGTGGCAGGAAATCTTTGTGTTTTACTCGTGTGCAACTACAACAAGTAAACAAATAAGTACCTAAGTCAATGTCCAAGAAAACCATCTTCACGTGTGGAATTTTTCTTTAACTGGCTGTTGGGAGAATTCATTTATACACCCGTTGTATCCTTAGCAAAAATATTTTAAAATTAGAACACAGATTTGTTGGAGAACTTGACAATCCTTGACAATCATTATTAAATGAGCATTATACAAATGTGCGTTGATATTTTTAATATGTACCTTAATTGTAATATATATATACATAATTGCTTTGATATGGATGTTCATTTGAAGGAATTGAGGAAACTATGAAGGATCGCAGAACAACCAAAGATACATTTGGGCATCTGCTATTGGTAAAGATGAAAGAGTACCTTAAGTGTGAAGCTTTCATACACACGAGAGAAAAAAACAGTTTTAATGCACTTCATTAAACTGATGGTATGCTTATCAATCGTGCATAAAGTGTACATAGCAGAGGATGGTTTCGATCCATCGACCTCTGGGTTATGGGCCCAGCACGCTTCCGCTGCGCCACTCTGCTGACAGCTGTTATAATGTGATTCAACACAACTGCTCTATCTTTGCTTTCTAAAAGTGCGCCCGAGATGAAAAGTCTAAACGGTAAACGCAGACGTCACTTTGAGCACTTGGTCTTTTATAGCACAAATCATCACCCGCTGCTCTACATGGGCGTGTCTTCAATATCGTTGAGAACCAAACCTTCTGCTTTCCGAGGCAACTGATTCTTTCGTCGTTAATTCCCAAATCTTCAATGAGAATCAGTGAAACGAAAATCAAACACATGTACACACTCGCGTCCTAACCTGAAAGAAAAATCTACACCCACTTTATAATACTGAAAATGATTCAGGAAGTACAGCAAAGTTCTAAAACCAGCGAATGCATCTGCATACAGTACATAAAATGTCAATTTTTCAAAAGTAAAATCTTCAGCTTTGAAAGATTACCATCCATATATTTTCGTTTTTCTCTTTTTTTACATAACACGCTTTCGAGAAACAAACTGTCTTTTAATTAAGGTTTCATTAGAAAATGTGTATCTTGGTTTGCCAAGTTAAAATCGGCACATCCCAGTGGGCAAAAGATGTAGAATATACGACTATTGAACGCATACCAGACGTGTAACTGTGCTCCGTAACTGGTCTAGAATGAAATTGATTATATGTTTATTATACATAAATGGTTGTAGTTCTATTATACGGATAAATTTAGAAGACTACTATACATATATAGTTAAAGGTCTATTATACATCAAAGAAAGATTTTTATAGGTGTAGAAACTAGTAAATAAAGCCAATGATTTATTTTAGAAATTTATTCTTAAAATATACAACTATTCACACCTGAAAAATATGTAGTTCAAATTATACATTATATACAATATTGTAATCAACAAATGTCTAACCATCATAAAAAACACAACTAGTAAACTTCAGTTACAAATTCTAGTAACATGGCAATATATATATATAGTAATGACAAACACAAACTAATTACATGAACACGGTAATATTTAACTCAAAACCACATTTCGAAACTTCTTTATTTCCACGAAAATATTATTAATGTTGCACAAACGCTACTTTCTAATAAAGACAGAAAGAAACTATTTGTTTTGTGTCTCATGGTGATCCTCCTCTCGATACTAATGAAATGTTTAATATGATCCCTCGAGAAAAAAAAGGAGTCAATTTCCGCCTGGAATGATTGATGCCCCATCAAACATTTTGTAATATCCCTGGAAGTTTATACAGTAGAATCCTGGTTCGTGGCTTAAATTCAAGGTAAACAAGACTAAGGAAACGAGTTGGAAACTTGATGTCGAAGTGGGATTTAAATCACCCGGAACATTTCACTACATTGGGCAGTATGTGCTAGGGGGCATTGCTTGACATCCCTTCGATAGCTCAGTTGGTAGAGCGGAGGACTGTAGTAGAGTCATTCGGGAATCCTAAGGTCGCTGGTTCGATTCCGGCTCGAAGGAAGGTGCTTTTTGTGTACTTTAATCAAAGAGTTAAAAAAGCTAATCTGTTTCATTCAGACATTTATCAAAAGTTCAATAAACGACGAAGTAGAGGTTCCTGTTCCGAATTCAGCCCACGTCTGATTGTCTTGTTTTGGCCAAGATCCGATCTTTGAATTAAGGGACTACTCTGTCTGCTTTGTAATTCAAAAATACATACAAATGTCAAGTTTTTTGTAGATATAAAGGTGTTCTCTGTTTTCAAAGGATAGGTACTTAATTGGCATAATGATTTGGTATTGATTTTGTATCGTTGTATTATGAAGTTTGTGCTTTCTGTGTTTTTATCGTATTGTGAACTTATTTTTTAAACAAATGCTTACAAAGGCAAACAGGGCACACATCTGTTTATACCAGTGGTGAATTGTACATTTGTACAAGCTACTGTGCACTTCTGGGAGTATAACAGGTTCGATATAAAGTGGCAAAAATATAAAAGGGGAATATACCCCAGACTGCGTATAAGCTCTCGTTGTGACTGTTGTTTTATTTTTAGATAAAAATGGCGTACTGTGCACGAAATGTTGCAGAAACACAATTTGATATTTTAATAATTATTATTTTAATAATTTGATCAAATTGAGGCCCAGGATCCAAATCTTCAGTTCTGATTTTTTTAAGTGATATCTTTCCTTCCTGTCGTGGAAGTCACACGATGTGAGCAATTGTTTTTTTTACGTTGCGATCCAAAGATCCTCAGGCGCACTGTAACCAAACCAGGATGGATTCTGCTCGGAGCCGGACTGAGCTCATTCTCACTCCCTGTGCTAAAAACAGAATTAGCTCTTCCCCGAACATCGTCTACAGCTGCTGGATGGTGCTCTGCGTCTTACTGCTCTGGCAATTACTTTGACGAAAGACAGATCACTTGTGCGCTTTTAACCTTCTCGCAGCTACAGCTATAGCCCTGAAAAAAGCATTAGCTTTATCAGTTTTTACATTAATCTATTTTGAATCAAAGTTTGATATTTTTTTTTATTGCATTTTACATTACAATTATAATAATAATAATTATTATTATTATTACGCACACTTATATAGCGCTGTTCTGGATACTCCACTCAATGCGCTTTACAGGTAATGGGGACTCCCCTCCACCACCACCATTCTCCTGAATGATCACAGAGAGTCAGGACCTCGGTTTTACGTCTCAGCCGAAGGACGGCACCTGTTTACAGTTTAGTGTCCCCTTCATTGTATTGGGGTATTAGGACCCGCATGGACCGCAGGGTGTGCGTCAAGCGACAGAAACCAGACGTGTGTCGGGCTCGGCTGCGAGCAGGACAATGACATCACAGGGACAAAGTAGAGGAAATCAAAAGGGTTCTATAAAAGACCTGTGTAAGCTGTTGGTTTGCAGTCTGGACTCTAAATCCTCCAATCCGATTTTAAATCTCTCTAATACCTGAGCTGCGGCTTCTTCCGAGTATTTATTCGTATACTTATTATGTGTAAGTGTATAGATGAAACCTTTCATATATTGTTCAGTTTAAATCAAAATGCTTTACTAATACAAGAGAGAAGTATAGTATGAAGGATGTGACAAATCTATGATTTCTTGGAACAAAACGGTTTTTATTTGCATTCGAAATGAAGCGGAATTTTAGCGGGACACACAAACCCTTTGTCCTTTTTAGAGTTTTTAGAGTGAACAGACATAAATGTAGAAAACGTGTTTTTTAGCACTACAATAGCAGGGTCAGTGGCATAATGAATAACGCGTCAGGCCTCGCGTCAGAAAATTATAAGTTGGACTGCCGTCTGGCTTGTTGCGTTTATACCACTTACGTTGTTTTATATAAATGAACTCCACCTGAAAGCTATAGAAAACACTTTGGGTAAGTTGTCTGCAGCCTCATGCGAATTTCGACAACTTACCCAAAACACTGTACTGTCTGGAGATCAGCTCCAGCTCTGAACTCAATTGCAATGAAAAACCATGCGTAACAAAACTGGAGAACAGCTGAACTTGTGTTCAGTTCGGTGATGAGGGATCAGAACTGTCCTTGTTGTAATTAGCACGAACTGCACAGGCTCTGAATCAGACCATGTCAATTAGTCTGATCAATGTAGGACACGTTAATGTAGAATTATTAAAAGGTTTATTAGTTAGTTAGTTCAGGTTTACCCACCTGAACTAATGTAGAATTATTACTTGGTCTGTCTCTTGTTTGTATATAAATGAATGTCTCTGACAACTTAATGTTAGTTTTACGATGTAGGTCAGGCGTTGACATATGCACGAGTATACTAAATGTCTCACTCCTGATTCAACTCATGTTCTATAGGAGATTGGCGATTCCTCCTGTTTCTCATACAACCATATCAGAACAGAAGCCCATTTCACCCAGCTCTGATTCAAGATCGACTTGCATCTTTATCCCTTTTTTGTTCGTGATCATTATTTTCTTTAGTTATGATCAATATTGAACTTTTTCTAAGTGAAATGACAATAATCAAACATGCAGGCAGATTTTTGAAAAGTATTCGGAATTGACAGGGTGCCCCTTTGGAACAATCGTCAGAAATTGTGAGAAAATGAAAGTTATGTAAGCTCTCACACAAAGCATTGAAGATTGGAATCTGAGTGTAAAAAAGTTACCCGTCTCCCAATGATAGGCAGGGATACACACCATGACTCGAATAGACTCAGCGAACTTTAACACCTATGATATTACGAGTGCTTTGCACGTGTCGAATTTCAAGAAGGAACTACTACAACAGTTGTGGACAACCACCGGCAAAGTCCAATGCCGGCAACATCTGAGAAAATAATGTTCACTCATGGAATTTGGTCTTTGAATGGCTGGCGGGAAAATTCATTTATACTCCTGTTGCACCCTCAGCTAAAACATGTTAAAATAACAACGCAGATTTGTTGCAGAACCTGACAAGAATTATTGGGTTAGCACTGTATGTATTCTTGTATATTTACTTTAATTTTAATATAAATGTAAACATGCATGCTGTATAAGCTATTGTAATTTTAAAATATGTTAGCTGAGGATGCGAAGGGGGCTATTATACCTTGTGAAACACGCAAGGAACTGTAAAAAAGGCTGTTATTTGAATAAAATTGGCGATCACAAGAAAACCACAATTTATGTGGTATTATCATCAATATCCTTCAAAATCTACGTTCAAATGAAGGATTTGAAGAAACTATGAAAAAAGCAACAGTAATAGCAGAGGATTTTGATTTTTGCTCTTCAAGTCAGCAGATCACCGTAGAGTTACACCCCTACAAACAGCACAAAGGATGAATCCCACCACCTTCATTATTGCTGTGTTTGTGCCAGTGAAAGTAGCGTTTGTGTTATTGAAAGCATCTCGGAAGATGAAGGTGCAGTCACTTCCACATGTCATGATATCATTAGATCTGACGACAAGAGCTGAAGCCCCCCCTAGTCCAAGCCAGCAATGTGAAGATGGGTATGAAGGAAGGTAGCGTGGCTGAGTGGTCTAAGGTACTGGATTTAGGCTCCAGTCTCTCTGGGGGCGTGGGTTTGAATCCCACTGCTGCCAAATATTAATGTTTTAAGACCTGCAATACAATCAGTAAAAGCGCTTTTTGTTAGGCTGCGGGAGGTGTTTAGAGATAGACTTTCTAAAAGACAGGCTTAACATCAAGGCAGAAAAAATATTTTTTCTCAATAGAAATTCTCTTTGGCACGTTCAGCTTTATGTAGGGAACAACGTCTGCCGAGATCACTTTTGAGGCAGTGCACATGATAGTGTACCGGCAAGTACATTTAATATTGGCTGTGGTGGTGAGCTGCTTTTGTCTGTGAAACTTTTAATTCTTCACGCCGAATCGTTGGCAGGGGTAAAGCTTATTAAATCTTTGAACATAGCGCTCCATCAGAAATACTTTGTTCGTGATCAAAAGAGATCAGAGGATTAACTTCATGAATTCACATAGCATACCTTACAGGAAAGATTTAAAAGGGGAATTGATTGTGCTTCCTGATGTTGTTCCTGTCGTTTCTTTGGATACAAAGGTGAATGTTCTTTGACGTTCCGCTAGAGTATCCACTGGGTGGGCTTTATCAATCAGCTCGGAGAGGTCATCAGTGCTCTGTCTCTGGAAAATAATCAGCACTGTCGTTTTTCCCTGTCCTGTCTTTTAAAACATATAAGATCACGAGTTTACAGATTTCTCCAAATAACAACTATACATTTTAACCCAGCGGTTAGCATTCCTTCAATCCAATAGTTTTACTCCGGGTAAAAAGCAGCGAAATATATAGAGAGATTATATTCAAATATTTAAACGTTCTTATTGGATTACCTGTATGGAGATATCGCTCAGAATTCCTAATATGATTTTGAGTTCAGTTTTGCTTTACTACTTTCAGAGTCTTTTATTGACCTTGCTGAAGCAGAGAAGTGACATAATCACAAATGCGACTTACCTGTGCTGCTGTTTTTGGTTAATAATGATTATTGCAAGGAAAAAAAACAGCTCCTTGCATTAAGAGCAAGAGCAACCAACACGCTCGCTTGTTGAGTTGGGTTTTTTTTCCGTGGTGCTCTTCCTCAGATGTAAAGTTATTTGGCGAGCAAGGACCTCTGAGAAGGAGCCTGAATCCATCAAGAACTCAGAAATTCTAATATCGCACTACTGTCTTGTGTACAGAGATCTGCTTCTTCCTTTTTGAGTGTTTTGGTGTTTAAGAGCACGCTTCCTACCTCGAATGTTAGTTTCAGGAGATGTGCTACCGGATAAATGATTATCTTGAAAAGGTTTGGGGATGCACTGGCCGGGATTAAAACCCGGCTCAATTATTTGGAAGTCACCTGTACTACCAACACACTTCTAAGAAGCACCCGCACATTTTCGCAATCCTCTCTCTCACCTACAAAGTTATGAAGACACAGACGACCAATGAAAACTAATTTGATTCACCCAAGGCTTCACTCTTCTGTTGTGATGTTGTTTTAATTAGTGTTAGCTGTGATGAGGTATTGTTTCTGTCTCTTAAAGTTTAAGAGTCTGCTCCTTTCTTCCTGGTATAGAAAAAAACATGTTCCATCTTTGTTTACAAACACCACTGTAAATTATTTGTCCATCTCTAAAGCCTGTGTGTATTGACAAGGCAATTCAAAAGCACATATTAAATAAGAACACGATCCTTCTTGTTACCATTCCCGTGGTTGGAGCGTTGTTTCGCCCTTTAACGTTCTTCTACAATATTTACAGACAGGGCTTTATCACTGGAGTTGTGTGCATCGGTCCATGAACATCAACTGTACTGCTGTTTTTCTATGCGTAATTTAATCGCAAGCACTTAAAAGATGCAAAAAGATTTCAAGGAAAACATAATTGAAAGACAGTCGAGTAAGGAGGTAGAAAAACGCTCTCCCCCATTGAAGAATCAACCACCGTCGCCCATGTGACTGGATATAAAAATAAATTATTCATTTCAATTATTCATGAAGGGTGGATTGTGGTCAGTGAACATATGCACATCTTTAAGTCAGTTCCACCATCTGTGCCATAGGGGATGTAGTTCAATGGTTTTCATGTATGAAGTTCCGAGTTCAATCCCTGGCATCACCAGATGTCTTACATTATTGTGCTCACATCGCAATCTTCTGTTGAGTGAGAACTCTTTGCTCGTGTTCATAGAGAGACAGGTTTACACAATTAAACTCAGTCACACACGAAGTGCTACAGTGTTGCTCTGCTGTTTTAAATGTACCTCCAAAGCATTTTGTTCTGTTAACTACCAAATGATTTGAACTAATTTTACATCATATTCAGGAAATCCAGAGAAGGTCATCAGACTTTTAGTGGCTGTTGAAGAAAACACCTGTTGAATCTCACCAGGGATTTCTTGAGAGATCATTCAGCAAGCGAGTTAACAGGGGTTAACGTAGAGAGTGGCGGAGGTGGGATGTCAGGGCTTGACGTCACTGCTTTATGCAAAGAATGGAGGGGTGGTCGTCAGGGCTATATGACTGTGCTTCACGCAGAGAGTGGTGGGGGTGTGATGTCAGGGCCATACGACAGTGCTTTACACAGAGAGTGGCGGAGGTGGGATGTCAGGGCCTGACAACACAGCTTAACGCAGAGAGTGGATGGGTGGGTGTCAGGGCCATATGACACTTCTTTACGTAGAGAATGGCGGGGGTGGGATGTCAGGGCTTGACGACACTGCTTTATTCAAAGAGTGGAGGGGTGGGTGTCAGGGCTATATGACAGTGCTTTCCGCAGAGAGTGGTGGGGGTGGGATGTCAGGGCCATATGACACTGCTTTACACAGAGAATGGAGGAGGTGGGATGTCAGGGCCTGAAAACACAGCTTAACGCAGAGAGTGGAGGGGTGGTGTCAGGGCCATACGACACTTCTTTACACAGAGAGTGGTGGGGGTGGGATGTCAGGGCCATATGACACTGCTTTATACAGAGAGTGGCGGGGGTGGGATGTCAGGGCCTGAAGATACTGCTTTACGCAGAGAGTGGCGGAGGTGGGATGTCAGGGCCTGACAACACAGCTTAACGCAGAGAGTGGAGGGGTGGGCGTCAGGGCCATACGACACTTCTTTATGCAGAGAGTGGTGGGGGTGGGATGTCATGGTTATACGACAGTGCTTTCCATTGAGAGTGGTGGGGGTGGGATGTTATGGCCATAAGACACTGCTTTATGCAGAGAGTTGAGGGATTGATGTCAGGGCCATACGACAGTGCTCCACTCAGGCCTCTGCTTGAATTTGTACTCCTCCTCTCTCCCTACCTCTACCTCTATGATATTTGCACTTTCTGGAGAGGCGATTTTCTCCACTTCAGTAGCCCGATTGCGTGGAGAGGGCTGTAGAATGTGGCACCGCCTTTCCTGCTCCGTCCATGACAGGCGTGCTGGTCTCTGGAGAGAGAGCACGGTCCATCAGCGCACTCCAATAAAGGCACTGGAAGCAGCTGAAACGCATTGGCGAAGCTCAGCACTGGGCCGCTGGGCACATCTTACCACTGTTTCCGTAGTGTAGTGGTTATCATGTTTGCCTCGCATGCGAAAGGCCCTCGGTTCGAAACCGGGCGGAAACAGACTGGCTTCTTTTGTCGCATACAAATGGGTTGTACAACTTTTAACTAGCAAATGGAAGAGGGCTGAAGTAAGAGACAAGATGTAAATAGGGTTAACTTAAGTCAGTTCTGCCTGAAAATTAGACTTCTAAGCAACAGGGGTTTATGGCAGGAAAGGGGGTTAACTGATAAGGATTCCAGATGCGAGGGGGCATAATCTTAAACTGACCATTTGGCCAGGGTCTCTTAACTGGCCAAATACCACGACCCCCCCTTACCATAACACCGAATGACGTCTGAAGCAGCAAGGAAGGACTATATAACCTAAAAGTTTGTACCGGCACATCGAACAATACTTCGGTTTTGTTGTTTCTTGTGGGAAACAAGACTTCGGCTTTATTGTTCCTTGTGTCCGTCATGGCAGTGAACAGGTCCTGGTTACAGGATCTCTAAAAAAGGAAATAAAGACTGAAATCAGATCCGACCCACCATGCTGCCACGGTGACGGTGCACTGCCCAGTGAAAGTGGCAGCCTGTCCCTGGACTGTGGGAAACTGGAGCACCTGGAGGAAACCCCCACAGACCAGGGAGAGAACATGCAAACTCCACACAGACAGCACCCACACCCCAGGTCCAGCACTGTGACGCATGCCCGACGATGCGGAAGGGCTTTTACAAATGAGTGTGTAACTCACACTGGTGCCCAGGATGGCCTGCTACCGGAACGCAACCTAATTTTCTTAATGCAGTTTGTTCGAAGCGGTTTGCAGGAGCTGGAGGTGAGGACTGAGCTGGGGTCCAGTGTGCAAGAGTGACTACTGATGTCGTGTGTGTGTGTGTGTGTGTGTGTGTGTGTGTGTGTGTGTGTGTCTGGATCATTGTGAGCGCCGTCAGGTTTGTGTATTTGTTTAAACAAGAGGACGTGTCTGTGCGGGTCTGACTCTGTGTGAGGGTGCAGCTCTAACTGTGCGCGCGGGCGTGTCTATCTCTCTACACTGCATGAGGGGCTAAATCTGCCTCCGAGAACCCGACTTTTCAGAAGAAAAATCAATGAAAAGGCACGGCCTGGCCCTCTTCTCTTGCTCCCGACGTATAACACACTGGGGGATGAAGCTGGTGTCTTCAGCTGTAACCCTAGCTATTTATGCAAACAGCTCTTTTATGAAAAGCAGCTCTAGGCCTAGACAAGAGGAACAGATAAAACAAATCTTAGATTTATGGCTTATTCAAAGCAGACTGAGCGCTGCTATACTGTATGTAGGAGCCAGAGATGAAGAATGAGCTATTTAAGGAAATCAGGAGTGTGAGAGAGGGAGTGTGTGTTTTTCCTCCCAATAGAGAAGGCTTGTGGTTCTTTCTGCTTTTCTGCACAGGCTGCCAACATAAGTACGTGTTGGGTTCTTGGTTTGAATGCTCGAGTTGTCAGGCTGGCGTTTTTTGTTCCTATTGGAGCCCATAATTGTGAACAAGGCGCTTGAGGACGTCTCTGTGCAGGTGTGCGTTTGTAATGACGTGTGTGCGCATCTCTGTAGCGGATGTTTCAGTAAAAAAACGCATTTAAAACATTCAACCTTTTCATGTTCCTAATATTCTTTCATTCTTCACAATAATAACTAAGGTTGCTGCTGGAAGAGGTGTTAGTGGGGCCACCAGGGGGAACTCTCACCCTGTGGCCCATGTGGGTCCTAATGCCCCAGTATAGTGACGGGGACACTGGAAAAACTGTAAACAGGTGCCGTCCTTCAGATGAGACGTAAAACCGAGGTCCTGACTCTCTGTGGTCATTAAAAATCCCGGGGTGTTTCTCGAAAAGAGTAGGGGTTTTACCCCAGTGTCCTGGCCAAATTTCCCATTGACCCTTACCAATCATGGCCTCCTAATAACCCCCATTTATGAATTGGCTTCATTACTCTGCTCTCCTCCCCACTCATAGCTGGTGTGTGGGGAGCGTTCTGGTGCACTATGGCTGCCGTCCCATCATCCAGGTGGATGCTGCACATTTGTGGTGGTGGAGGGGAGTCCCCATGTCCTGCAAAGCGCTTTGAGTGGAGTGTCCAGAAAAGCACTATATAAGTGTAAGCAATTATTATTCATTATAATGTAATAAGTCCATTATTTCTCACCCCTCCATTGCAAGGCATACACAACACAAACACCAGGAACAATTATCTCAGAAGTGAATTGCAAATGTATTGAGTTGTGATGCAACTGTAACTTGAACCTAACATGACTGTGGCGTGCATTTTTGAAATTGCATTTTCACAGCTGAAATACAAAATGAAGCTGATCGCAGTCCAAACTCAAGGTATTGTTGTAAAACTAAATATTCAACATGTTTCTACCTGTCCCTTTTCAGCTCACTCAGAAGTCCACAGCCTGCAGCCTGGTGCCTCTCTGTCTCCCCCCTCCACACTGCTGGTCCAGTGGAGGTGCTGTTTGATCCTGCACGATCTGTCCGGAATCGTATAGTCTTACTGAGCAGCGCAGGGCTCCCTGGCCCCAGGTACGAACAGTGAGTGTCAGTGCAGAACAGCTCTCTGACACTCCGCTCCCTCACTCCAGCTGATCAGGGCAACTACACAGTGAGGGACCTTAATGGAAGCAGTATCAGCACTGTGATCGTCACTGTGGGTGGTGAGCAGGTCTACAGTAGGATCACTAGAGGGCTCTATATTCTTGACAGAGTGTGTTCTTATATCATCCTCTGTCCTGATTGTCTTTCAGCTCACAGAGACAATGTCACCCTGCAGCCTGAAGCCTCTCTGTCTGTCCCTCTGTTCACTGGAGAGCCAGTGGAGGTGCTGTTTGATCCTGCAGGAGGTGGAAACTGGACCTCAGTGTGTTCTGTCCAGAACAGCACAGCCAGCTGTGTCCCCCAGTACAGTTTTTTTTTTTATTTTTGATGATTAGCCATATGTTGATTACAATATTGTACATAATGTATAATTTGAACTCGATATTTTTCAGGAGTGAATGATTGTATATTTTCAGAATAAATTTCGAAACCAAATTATTGTCCCTCGATCTCTGTCTCTCTCTCGTCCTGCTGTCTGTCTGTCCCTGCCTCTCTGTCTCTCTCTCTTTCAGCCCCGTCTGTCAGTCTGTCTGTCCTTCTCTCTCCTTCCTCTCTCTCTCTCCTTCCGCTCTCTCTCTCGGTTTGTTTGTCCCTCAATCTCAATCTTTCTCTTTGCCTGCTGTCTTTCTGTGCCTTCATCTTTGTGTCTCTCTCTCCTTCCTTTCTGTCTGTCTCTCTGTCTGTCCTGCGTTGTCCCAGCTGGGCCTGTCTCCCCGGCTCTCTGCCTTCAGCTCTGTTCGCCGATGTCCCACCAGCCCGTCTCTCTCTCAGCCTGTCTCTTGACTTGCAGGAGGAAGAGGAGGTGGAGACAGCTCCTCCGGCAGGAGAGAGGAAGAAGGTCAGTGCTGGTCCCACCCTGCCTCCTGTCCTGTCTGTGGTGGAGTTTCGCCATCTTGTCTGTCTTGTCAGCCCTGTCTGTCACTGTCTCTCTCCTCCTCCTCTCTGTGCTGTGGTGTCCAGTCAGTGTGTCTCTCTCCTCCTCCTCTCTGTCCTGTGGTGTCTAGGCGGTGTGTCTCTCTCCTCCTCCTCTTCTCTGTCCTATGGTGTACAGTGGGTCAGTATTAGTGGGCTACACCCAGGCTCACTCACTGCGAGTGTGATCTCAGCAGAGTCTCTGTACTCTTGGGACACTTGACTCACCTGTCTCTCTCTTTCTCTCCCTGTGCTGTCCCTCTCCTGCCCCCTCTCTCCCTACTCGGACTCCAGCTGGAGGAGGTCCAATCACCACCTCCTGTGAGACAGAAGAAAAAGAAAGTGGGTAATGCTCTGATTCTCTCTTTACTCCTGTCCAGTGTCCAGTCAGTGTGTGTGTATGAACCCCTCTCTCTCTCAGTGCAGTGTTCATGTACTGGAGTGTCCAGTCAGTGTGTGTGTATGAACCCCTCTCTCTCTCAGTGCAGTGTTCATGTCCTGGAGTGTCCAGTCCGACTCTTAACGTGACTCTCCTGTCTCTGCTTCAGAAGTGCTGGTGCGTCTTTTTAAAGTCCCTGAGCTGCATGTCGGTGGAGACAGATGATAAGGACGAGCCGATGGAGGCGGCGGAGACCGTGTGTCAGGAGAGGAAGAGCGAGGGAGAGGAGGAGCAGGCTGCCGGGAAGGACAAGAAGAAGAAGAGGAGGTGCAGGTGAGCAGACAGGGGGACGCCGCCCGGTCGTGTCTGTGATTCAAGAAGGAGTCTCCTCTTGCTGTTTGATGTCATGGTGATGTCCGTGTCTGTGTCCCTCACACCTGCAATAACAATATTCTTTCCAGGTTCCTTTCCTGGTTCTGTGCCAGCTAAGATCGGAGTCGCCTTCCCCACCAAGGACTGGACTGGACTGGACTGGACTGGAGCTGAGGGACACCAGACTGGACTGGACTGGAGCCAAGGGACCCCAGACTGTGCTGGACCGAAGCTGAGGGACCCCAGACTGCACTGGACCGGAGCTGAGAGACACCAGACTGGACTGGACTGGAGCTGAGGGACCCCAGACTGTGCTGGACCGAAGCTGAGGGACCCCAGTCTGTGCTGGACCGAAGCTGAGGGACCCCAGTCTGTGCTGGGCCAAAGCTGAGGGACCCCAGTCTGTGCTGGACCGAAGCTGAGGGACTCCAGACTGTGCTGGACCAAAGCTGAGGGGCCCCAGACTGGACTGGACTGGAGCTGAGGGGCCCCAGGCTGTGCTGGACCGAAGCTGAGGGACCCCAGACTGGACTGGACCAAAGCTAAGGGACCCCAGACTGTGCTGGACTGAAGCTGAGGGACCCCAGTCTGGACCGAAGCTGAGAGACCCCAGTCTGTGCTGGACCGAAGCTGAGGGACCCCAGTCTGGACTGCACTGGAGCTGAGGGACCCCAGTCTGGACCGAAGCTGAGGGACCCCAGTCTGTGCTGGGCCGAAGCTGAGGGACACCAGTCTGGACTGAAGCTGAGGGACCCCAGACTGTGCTGGACCGAAGCTGAGGGACCCCAGTCTGTGCTGGGCCGAAGCTGAGGGACCCCAGTCTGTGCTGGACCGAAGCTGAGGGACCCCAGACTGTGCTGGACCGAAGCTGAGGGACCCCAGACTGGGCTGCACTGGAGCTGAGGGACACCAGACTGGACTGGACTGCACTGGAGCTGAGGGGCCCCATACTGGACTGGACCAGAGCTGAGGGGCCCCAGACTGGACTGGACCGGAGCTGAGGGACCCCAGATCCCAGTCTGGACTGAAGCTGAGGGACCCCAGTCTGGACTGAAGCTGAGGGACCCCAGACCCCAGTCTGGACTGAAGCTGAGGGACCCCAGACTGGACTGTGGAAAACTTTCACATTATCTCCACCTGAGTCCTCAGATCGTCTGCATGACCTTGTATTATTAAGTATTATTTTAAGGTCCTGTGATGATCGTAAGATGGGGGGGGGGGGTGTGTCCCTTGACATTAATCTGTATTGTAATTTTTGTTCTTTTGTTAAGCATCATTAAAATGTTTTTTAAAAAAAGCTTTTGGTTTTTTCCCTCCCCCCCCGAAACGAACAAACAGAGTCTGTCTTTCTCTTTCATCCCGGAGAGTTTGTGGTTGATGGATTGAGGCCGAGAGCCCTCGTTGTCGGCGTGCCACCAGTTAGCGGGGCTAAAGCAGGGGGGGCATCGTGTCCAATACTCCTTGAAACGAGACAGATTTCAAGCCACCTCCGTCTGAAGAGAAGGAAGTTGACCACGAACTCCAGGGTGTCCTAGGAAGCTCTTTAGCCATCGTTTGCCCAGCAGCCATCTCACCCTGCAGCTCCCAGCTAGCAGCCCCCTCCCCACTGGAGCCCAGCAGGTAGAAGCCTGGTCAGTACCTGGAGGGGAGACTCCTGGGAAAAACTGAGGTTGCTGCTGGGAGAGGTGTGAGTGGGGCCAGCAGGGGGCGCTTTCACCCTGCGGTCTGTGTGGGTCCTGATGCCCCAGTATAGTGACGGGGGACACTGGACTGTAAACAGGCGCCGTCCTTCGGATAAGACGTCAAACCGAGGTCCTGACTCTCTGTGCTCATTAACAATCCCGGGGTGTTTCTGGAGAGGAGTAGGGGTGTTACCCCAGTGTCCTGGCCTGATTCCCCCCCTGGTCTTGACCCATCATGGCCTCCTTATCACCCCCCCTCTCTGAACTGGCTCCATCCCTCTGCTCTCCTCCCCACTGAGAGCTGCTGTGTGCTGAGCGGACTGGAGCATCATCCACGTGGGGGCTGCACACTGGGGGGGCTGGAGGGGATCCCCCTGACCTGGGAAGAGCTCTGAGTGGAGAGTCCAGACGGATTAATTATTATTATTATTATTCGTGCTGCACTGGGCTTCAGTCCTGGTAGTGAGAGGGGGATCTGTGATCAGTACAGATACTTATGACTGTATAATAATACACGATAGAAATGGAAAACAGGGTAGCGCTGTAGTCTCTTCGAAACGTTTTGAACTGCCAGAAGAAGTTTTCACAACCCGGACTCGTGAAGGTACAGGTCTTCTCCCTTCGTCCGGAGTAAGGTGAGAGGTTATCCCCTCGGGGCGCAGTATCCCCGATGCACCCCCCCACCACCACCCAAAATGACACACACTTCTGTGACGATTGGGAGACCCCGGTTCGATCAGCCCCTGCGGTGTAGGAAACGACCCGCTGGAGAGAACACGCAGACTCCACACAGAAGGGTCACCTCGGCATTTATTCCAACAGCAAAACACCAGAGAGAAACGGGTCTCCGAAAGATGAGCGCACACCGGGAAAAACACTACGGGGTCATTACAAATGGGAATAGGAGTTCTTTTTTTCTTTTCCGGACGTCAGTTGTATCGTGTCCTGGTGATTTCTCCTGTTTCGAACGGAGTTCAATGTCACGTTTCTACTTTATTAGAGAGAGGCACTGAACTTTGGGGAACGTGACATCCACCCAGTATTACTAGTAGGTTGATAAATATAAATGTTCTTTTTCCCCCCGTATGATACCTCGCGAAATATAACGATGGCCAACTCCTTAAGTCGAAATTTAAACCCTTCTCACGCTACAAGACAGTCCGTCAACATCGCCGCGGCCCGAAGCGCGACCTTCGGTATGACGTTGGCGGAAGGGGGTAGGGTAAGTACGTCACAGCCGGGGGAAGCCCCTATCACGTGAGAGGGGTGCTGCGGGCGACGAGCCCCCGGGGGCGAAGAGAAGTTGATTTGCGTGGGGTGTGGAAACACTACACGACCGGGCAAGCGAGCCGTTTTTTTTTTTGTTTTGTTTTTTCAGAACATCAGAACAACCGCAGAGATGACCATCGATCCACTCCGGACGTTTCCTTTTTTGTCCTTTTTGGCCTCCAAAATAAAAAAAAAAAACTGGGATCCATCGTGGCGTTGCCAAATTAAAATGTCAACCACTTTTCGGGCTTTCGTGCTGTCCATGATGAAACCGTCATGGTTGTGTAAGGATACGTTACGTCACAGACCGGCGGCGCTCGGACGTGAGGAGTGTCGTTACGTTTTTGAAACGGGCACGTCAGACAAGATCTCTGACAAGATCTCTGAAAAACCCAAACCTGTAAGATTCAATTTCAATTCAGTTTTTTTATATAGCGCCTTTCACAACAAGAATGCCCCAAGGCCCCGAACAAAGGAGTTGTTCCACACCCCCGCCACCCTCTGTGTACAGTAGAGCCCCCTGTACTGACTGGAGGAGCTCACCCAGCTGTGTCTGGAGAGAAGCCGGGGTATCGGCTTCAACCACAGGGCTGGGCGGCTTGTTCCCCACCCCCATCCCCTTCTGTGTACAGAAGAGCCTCCTGTCCTGACTCCAGTAGGAAATGTCACCTGGAGGCAACACACCGGCTTCTTTTAACAGATCACCTCGGGAATCGGGAACAACGGAGCTGTGTGCGGCCGTCTGTACGGAGGGGTTCAGCGCGGGGGGGCTCCGGGCTCGGGTCTGGACCCGGGGGGGGGGGGGGGGCTGTCTGTGTGGAGTCTGCATGTTCTCCCTGTGTTCTTCGGGTCCAAAGACAGGCTTTTGGGCTAATTGGCTTCTGGAAAAACTGGCCCTGGTGTGTGTGTGTCCTGTGATGGAGTGCTGTCCTGTCCAGGGTGTGTGAGTGAATGTGTGTTTGTCATGTGATGGACTGGTTCCTGTCCAGGGTGTGTGAGTGTGTGTGTCTGAGTGTCCTGTGAGGGACTGGTGTCCTATCCAGGTTGTGTGTGTGTGTCCTGTGAGGGACTGGTGTCCTGTTCAGGGTGTGTGAGTGTGTGTGTGTATCCTGTGAGTGACTGGTGTCCTGTCCAGGGTGTGTGAGTGTGTGTGTCCTGTGATGGACTGGTGTCCTATCTAGGGTGTGTGTATGTCCTGTGATGGACTGGTGTCCTGTCCAGGGTGTGTGAGTGAGTGTGTGTGTGTCCTGTGATGGACTGGTGTCCTGTCCAGGGTGTGTGAGTGTGTGTGTCTGTGTGTCCTGTGATGGACAGATGGTACCAAGCCTGGACACCCATGAGACACTGGCTTCCTCAGAAGACTCTCACGGAGGGCACACTGTCCCTAACCCGGGTCCAGAAGAAACTACAGTGATCTATAATTCCTGCGCCTCGGAAGGGTTTATGACGTCTATGTCCGGCGCCCGCGCCCGTGGACTGGCGGTTTGGCGTCGCGCTCCGCAGCTCGAGCTTCGGTGCGAGGCAGGGCGGGAGGGAGCCGATGTGGCCTCGGCGCCATCTTTGCTGGTGAGTCAATTGTGACCGTTGCGGTACAATAAACCATCAATAAACCTTTTCCCACCCCGTCCAGTATTTCTGTCGCGGCCTACGTCCCTTACAATCGACAAACTATAAAAAAAACAGTAGCCCTTCGCAACATTACACGCCATTTTTTTATTTTAAACGTCCGCTAGATACGCAGGTGGCTCGATACCTGTCTTATCCTCGCCGGCGTCTTTATACCGGCAAGTGAATTTTATTTGGGGTCCCTCAGAATTGTGACAGAAATGTCAGTGAACCACAATAAAAAACGAAACTTTTTTTTTAAAGGCGGTGAATGGATTTTTTGAGTAACCGTGTAGCGACTAACGTAAGGAAAAAAAGTTGTCTTTCCCTACGAAGACGTTTTGGTACAGGACTTTCTTTAAATATCAGTTGTGCATAGCGTTTTACAAAAAGTTGATGATGATCTTGGAGATAATTGCAAAGGAAAATTGAGATAACTACCAAAACATTACGTGTGAAACGACAGGACAGAACTTTGAACCCACAAAGAAACAAAGGTATGAAATATTGCCTCGTCATGGGGGGTTGATAATTGTAGTAAGTGTTCCTAATTTTCGTAAAGAAATGTATATTATGGGAGTCACACGTGAGATTTAGTGTATATACGTTTCATATTGTGCATATATACGGGGTTAAAAAGTGGAATGAGTATGATTATAAACTCGTGTGTCCTATAATCAGATAATTTTTGAACAAGCTTTGATTAGACAGGTGAAAAACAACATCAGATCCTTTATTTTAATATATTCTCACGTCTGAATATCAGCTTCTCCCCTCTGGCCAACATTTCAGGGCTCCCAGGTGTAGATCCCAAATTGAAACAAATATTAATTTGTTACCCAGTTAAACAGTTAATAGAAGTGAGTGACCAGGGTAAATAAAGGTGGGTCAGTGTAAACTGTTTATTCTGGACCAGACTTCGTCATGTGTGATATGTCATGACTTCTTATATTAAGTTTTATCTTTATATTTAGTTCTACATGTGTAATAGATGCGATGTGTGTCCATAAAAAGGTTTCTCCAGGGGAAAATCAAGTTCGTTTTAAAACCGTGTTTCCTTTTTAGGGTACGTTTGCATTCCAAGTGTGGGATTTTTGCCTTTTTGTATTTTTGCTGAGACAAGTTGCCTTTCTTA